>NW_008238359.1:5396689-5488361 GCF_000691975.1 Corvus brachyrhynchos
TAGCTGTCAGAGAGATGTTTATTTCTCCAGCCGCATGGCCGGGGCTCTGCCGAGGAACTGTTCCAGTCACGGGACCAAGGGTCCTTCTGCCCGCGCAGGGAACACAAACCAACCAACGGGAACGAGGCTGAGCAGGGGCAGGGAAACCCCGTGTCTGTGCCCTCAGGGCCCCTCTCCCAGGGCTACATGGCAGGGGAGGGACCCCAACAGAAGAGGGCTGTGGATATCATCTAGTCACCTTCTTGTTCAAAGCCCTTACCTTCTAAGTTACATGAGGTTGCCCAGAACCTTGTCTGGGTGGTCTCAGAGACCTCCAAGGGTGGCAATTACACAAGCCATTCCATTTTTTGACTGCACTAACTACATTTTTCCTTGTGTTTAACTAGAATTTTCCCTGCTGCAGCTTGTGTCCATTTCCTCTTGTCCTGTCACTGATTACCTCCAAGAAGAGTTTGACTCTGACTTCTCTGTACCCACTTAGTAGCTGGCTGAAGAGAGCAGTCACTCCTCTCCTCTGGATCAAATGAACCCAAGTCCCTTGATCAAACTAACCCAGCTCTCTCAACCTCTCCTTGCATAGCAAGTTCTCCTTCCCTCAGCCAGGCACTCTCCAGTTTATTAATGTCCTTCTGCACTGGACAGAATTCCGATGTAGCCTCCTGAAACTGCATAGCAGGGACTAATCCCTCTCCTTAACCCTCTTGTTATGCTTTTAATAGTGCAGGCCAGCATGTAGTTAGACTTCACTGGAAAGGCTCAGATTTCAGCTGCAACAGCACCATGTATTTGTCTTTTTTTGTCTTCCATTACCAGAAGCTTCCAAGTTTTAATTGATTGATGAAGTAGGGATGATAGCAGTGAGTTTGCCAGTTTTCTAGCAGATAAGGCAGAGTGCTGTTTTTCAGATGTTTTAAGTACCATTTTGCAGTAAGGTTACTGATCAGCTTGTAACACAGAGTGGAAATTTCCTTTTTCAAACATTTAGGTGCTTGGCATGGTATCCAGGGCTTTTCTCTTGATATATAGTATTACTGAGTTTCGAGCTGCATTTTGATGCCTGTTTGCTAGAAACTGGGCAAGTGCACTTTTTGGTATGAATTTCGCAGCTGGTATTTTTAAGGATACACCATTAAACCTAAATCAGTATTCTAACTTGATACCACAAATTCTGTCCTCTTAATTATTCATCTGTTTTTGAATGCATCAACTCATTATTCTACCATGTGAACACATTGGATATTCTGCTTGGTGTTGGATTCTAGCATCTGTTTTGGCTTATATTACTTTTCCTAACAAAATCCGTTTGGACCAAGATACACCATATTTGTGAAATACATAAGATCATGTTTTTTCAGAAAGATTGGTAAACAGTTACATTCAGCAATTTCTCATCAGTATTTCAAGTTTGAAAAACTACATCTTTCTCTCATACCTGTGCAGGCTCCAGACATCATATTTCATTAAATTCCCAAGCTACTGAAGGTACAGTCTTCAGTGGTGGCTGGGTGACTTAATCTGACAACATCTAAACTTCAGTTTTGTAGAAGATTTGCTCAGCATTTTGGAGCTGTTTGTGGTTCTTCATATTAAAAAAAAAATAGTCTTGCTCATTACCTCATTTTAGGTGCTCCTGTACGTTCAGAAACATCCATAAGCTAGAAGAGAGTTTCTCACTATTGTGTGGGAAAAAAAAATGTAGGATGTAATTAGAGACCAGTTGGTTCAGAAACATCCATAAGCTAGAATAGAGTTTCTCACTATTGTGTGGGAAAAAAAAAATGTAGGATGTAATTAGAGACCAGTTGAGTTGCATTTCCTTTTATGTTTAGATAATGGAGGTTCTATCTTATACCAAGTGTGGGGTGGAAAAATCTTCCATGTAGAAGCTTCTACTCTTTAGTTCCCAGGGGTAAAATGTAGAAGGGTGGAAGCAAAAATAACCACTCAGATAACACCTGATCCAAAGATACTCAGAATCCTGCATGAATACATTCGACTTAGCTGTAAGGTGTGCTACACCTGGGATTTTTCAGGTGAGCTGGCACAGCCTGCACCAAAGCACATGCTGCCTCTTCTAGTGGTGCATGAACAGGTTGCACAAGGATGTGTCGGTGACACACGTCTCTGCCCTATAGACAGATCCTGAAGGAGTGTTGGCTTAGATGTGGAGCTCAGGGCATAGTTTTCTGAAGTCTCTGTCCCTGGGAGAAGTGATAGTTGGACTGGACAGATTTGGACTGAGGGCTTAATTTAGTGTCGTTTAAATCATTAGTTTCTTCCCTTTTCCCTTTTCATACCACAGGTAGGAAATCAGAGAAGGTAAATTATGACAGGTCAGTCCAGGTTTAGAGTGCTCTGACTGTGAATTGCTACAAATGAGAAAGTCCTATGCAGTCAGAGCAAAATACTCCTCCACCTTCTCAGCTGCTCTTCCCATGACAGAGTGATGGGCAGAAGGAAGAATCACGTCCTTCATGCTACAGGAAAATATTGCAGAAGTGCAAAAGAATCTAGTAGCCTTTTTTAAAACAAATACATTGCATTGATTTACTGTCTCTAAGAGGGGGCTTAATGCCATGCTGTTTGGGGCATCTGGGGCTGCTGGAACATAGATAATGAAGTGTATAAATGACTACTTCTGGTATCTCACTCTGGCTGAGCTTGAGACAGAATCTTTCAGAATACAAAATAGTGCAGGATGACTTCCATTACAAGGAGCTGATCTGCTCTCTTGAGGTGCTGAGAACATCTACTTCCTGAGTGCAAGAAGTGTGTCAAAATTGCTCTGCCTTTTGCAGAATTGTGCCTAAACTCTGTATCTCTAACAGATTAACAAGCAAAATAGTAGAAAAACTGAGTGGGGAGTTGCCATGGTGATCATAACATTTAATAACTGCAAACAGCACTGCTCCATACAGCAACCGTGAACCAGAACACAAAGATGGCATTTCTTGTGACCAAAAGTCCAAATTCTTAGAAGCCTTGACTCATTTGCTGTCAGTATATTGATAGTTAATTCAATTTGATGTTTATCTTTAGTATGACTTCACACTCAAAACAGGTTTCCTGTTTTGTAGTCCCCTAATGAACTGTTAGGGACTGTCAAGAGAGAAAACTGAATTCAGAAACCTGTGTGGAAATGGTAACAAAGCAGATATCTGTCAGCACATGGTTTCCTCTCTGCTGGGTGGCTATAGGTGCTGGATTCCTCTAGTACAGCTTTGGAAATACAAAAGACACAGAAGTGGTTTCTTTGGCTAAGCCGGCCTGCTATGGAAAGTCATGGAGAACCAAGGCAAGAAGCAATGTATCTCTCTCCTCCTTTTACGCCCTGTCTTCTAGATTTGTCTGGCTAGATTGAGAAGCAGACAACTAAGAAAAGGCAGAGTCATCACTCTACAACAGAACAGATTTGAGCTTTTTGATCTGTTACTATAGAGAGGCTGTTCAGTCACCTTTAAAATAATGTTCTTCTAAATATGTAGCTAGTGCAACTCCTAAATCTGTAGCTACAGTTTTGCGAGACATCAGACTGACAAACTGAAAGCAAAATTTGTTTGCTCTCACATTAGCTGCCATTCTGTTTCTGATTACTAATTTAAATTTTCCTGTTGATTCCACTCATAAATCTTAAAGTTACTCCAGTATTAAGCAGAGAGACTCAGAGCTACCTCCTCAGAGAGTGGAGTGACTAATCAAAGCATCAGTTAAAGACAACATGATGTTGCACAGGCACCTTGGGAAAAGGGAAGATTTTGCAAACTCATAGAATCCTTCTATTTTAGATAAAATTCCTGTAGTGCATTATTATAACATAAAATCGATGTCTTTATGATTATCAACAGAGAGATTCTGACAGCCTAGCTTCTCTTGAGGCTTGGTCATATTTTTTTCACAGAGACATCAGTGACTATTTTCTAAGACAGGGAGATGCTGTCAAGTGCACTTGTGGGAGAAAGTGTTCCATTTCCCATCTTCTAACATGGCCATCAAGCCCAGCTAAATGGGACTGACACAGGATTGGATCGACGGGCTGGACTATTGCCAGTCTTTTTTTTTTTTTTTTGCCCCCATTCATTCCAAGCATAGAGATTGTAATTGCAGACTGACTCTTTGAAAGACACTGAGTCATCACTGTCTATTCCACTGCTAAATCTTATTTTTGTATAACTAGCAAGTACTTTTGAAGTACCCCTGCTATTGGTTCTGTGCTCTTAGTGTCGGTGAGTCTGGGTTTTGTTTGTTTACTGCAATTAGGCAATGATTGTGAGTTATGAATAAAGCCTAGGGGAAAAGGGGATAGAAATATTTATTCCTGGCAAATGAGAGAGTGCATGTTGTTCTTTATGTTAGCATATGACTCAGTCAAGAAGCTAAAAGTTTCTGATTCAAAATTTGAATCAGACCATGATTTTCCATGGATCCGTTGCATTTCTGCATCCACTTAAACTAGTTTACAGATGATAGTAAAGTTAGGTGTGAAGGTTTAGCAAACTAAAGTTGTCTTTTGACTCACTTGTGTAAAAAATACAAGTTACCTGTAACTAAGAAAATGAGGAAATAGTAAAAACAATGAGGATACCACTGATTGAATCCCTTTTTTCTTTGAATGTTTTCTTTTGTTTTAAAGGGAGATAAAGCTTACGCAGGCATACTTGTGCATGATATGAGGGAGGGGGTAATTTTAGGAGTTGTTTTGAGATTAAAGGCTGTTGAGTATCATGTGAAATTGGGGAATCTGTCTCAGTCAGACATCATAGGAGAGACAGTTGTGGCAAAGCTCTGTGTGCTTCTTTGTAGGAAAGGGAAGTGTCTCAGTACTAAGCCCTAAAGAAAGAACATTAGCAGGAACAAAATAAGAAAGGCAATAATCTAAATATTAAGTTATGATGTAGCAAAACAGATTGAGAAGAGCAGAAGGGAGAAGGAGAAAAGCATATGGGGGATGCAGCTCTTCTCCAAGAGACGCAGAGATCAGATGCAGATCTTGGACCTTTCTGTGTATCTCTACCAGACATAAAAATCCCCCGTGGGTCCCAGCCCTTCCCTCTCCTGCAAGTGACCTGGACCCTTTGCTTAAAAACTCCTTCCTACAAGCCAGTAGGAAGAAAACAGCAGGAGCAGGCAGAAGCCAGCTGGGGGCTGGCCCTGCGTAGCAGATGGAGGCTGTAATCCACTGTTAGAAACACTGTCATCGATTTCTGACTTCCTGTTTGTGTTCATCAGTGATGGTGATTTCCCTCTTTCATTTCTCTCCACTAAGCTTGCCTAGAGCCTGGTACCTATCAGCAGAACCTTAAATGAGTCAGAGTTATCGGATGTTCAATCTTAACAGGGAAATACGTCAATGAAAGAGAAACTGCAGACAATGGGAGTCCTCCCCCCACACTTTACACTGTGCCAAATGTGGCACTGCAAAGCATCCTTTATTGTTCACCTACATTCAATTTTGTCATTTCATGAAATTAATCCTTTCATGATTGCTAATTACTGTGTTTTTCATTAATTTCCTTTCTTGGAGGAAAACCAGCCCTCAGAAACACGATTGTTTTCAAATTTGAAAAATTGTTATTCATTGCAGAAACAGGATTGCCTTTTCCATAGAGACTCTCCTAATCTGTGCTAGTTATGAGATCCTTCTGGGAAATAAGTTTTATTCTGCATGCTGTTGAGAGCAAAAAACTGCGAAGTGAAGCTAATGAGAAGCCACTAATAATTACAACTGAAGATCAAAATATTGAAAAATCATAATTAAAACAGGTCAGGACTTTAGGAGATTTTTAAAATGAGATTGTCCTAATTAAGTGAAACAGAGTCTTTTGGTGAAAATATATTGTTTTCAATATAAATACTTCCAGAAGTTTCCCTGTTACATGAAGAATTACCAACAGCAACAGGAAGAAAGGAACACAGAGGATAGTATCAGTCTCACCTAATTTTATCCATATAAAGTATAGGTATATTAGTTATCTAATTTTCTTTTTTGAACAACAGAAAGATAAGCACCTATTTATTGTGTTTCTACTGATTCTGAAACATATCCAAGGCTGATTCAATTAATTGCCCTGGTGATGCCAGAACAACTGCTTTAGGGCTGAGGGATACCATTTGGAAGCAGTCCAAGGAGCAAGTCCAAAAGAGAACTAAATCTATTTAGAAAAATAAAATAAAAAATAAATAATTGGTTGTTTTCAGTGGCTGATCTCCTGTAGCTTGTCTTGTAACAGTGGAGGAGCAGCCCTAGTGTGCCTTGGGGTGTGGGAACACACAAGGACAGAGGGCAAGGTCGCACTGGCTGCGATGGCAGTCCCAAAACAACAGGATAGCAGCAAGCAGCAATGCAAATCTGTGCAGGAGGACTAGCAGAGCACTGTAGACAGGCAAATAATCCTTGCAGTTAGCAGCAGTAATAGAAACCTAAGTGCAGCAGGACTATGAGTAGCTGGTACTTCAGAGCTGGTTCACATCTGGCTGGTCTGGAGCACTTCAGAGCAAGTAGAGGTCTGTCTGCAAGAGAGAAAATAGCTGGTGGTCAGAGAGGCTGGAGAGGATATACGTGAAATCATTTGTGTCTCTGCTTGCAGAGGTTTTGATTTGTGCACATATGCTCTAGGAAGATCTTAGGATTCACAGTGTTTAATCTGTTTTGCACCTAAATTTTCTCCCTGTTTTCTCCATGACTTGAATAAAAAATAGGTCCAAATACTGTATTCATCTTTCCTCTTCCCAGTGACTTTGCACTCTCAAAGATACTCAACACCATGGGAAAGCCACTGCTATGATTTTTTCTGAGGAAATCCAGCTTTGATTGTGGCTCTTTGCCGTTTCTAAGTTAGATGCTCATGAAATCAGACCATGGTGATAGAAGATACTGAGTGTAATTGTTCTGGCTGTGCCATGAAGACTCATGATGCTTTATAAACCTATGAAATAGTTGCTGGCTGAACCCATAATCAGAATCCATGCAGAAGAAGGGCAGTGACTGGATGTATTGGGACAGGGAAGCACAGTAGCTGTTAGACTGTGGTTTCTTTTTTTTAAGTTCACCAACTTGAATCAAAGTATCTTTTTAGACAAAACCTGTCCTAAGAAGCAGAAATCCTAACTGGACAGATAAAGAGATTGGAAATGGTCAGCATAGTTTGTTACAGTCAGATACAACTTTGGTATGTGAAAGGGTATTTAAACACAGGACTTATATATTAAGTTCCCCCATGGTATGAGCTCATTCTGACTGAACCCAGAGGAGCCTGAGATGTGGGTGGTAAGGCACTGGAACAGGTTGCCCAGTGAAGCTGTGGATGTGTTCAAGGCCAGGTTGCAGGAGGCTCTGAGCAACCTGGTCTAGTGGAAGGTGTCCCTGCCTGTGGCAGGGGTACTGGAATGGGATGATCTTTAAAGTCCTTTCCAACACAAACCACTCTGTGATTCTGATACTTTTGTGATTTCCCCTTGACCAGGAACGTTTTGATGTGATGGGCTGCTATATTAAAGGACTGCTGTGCTAAACTTCCTCTAGAGAAACGTTTGGCTACTTCAGTGGCACTGCTGGAGCAGCAAAGTTTTTGCATGGGACTGCTCTCCTGGAGATATACCAGTGCTTGCTTACAGGAGATAAGGAGGGAAATCTGACTTGTGGCCATGTTTTATGTTAATGCAGATGTTTAGTTGTAGTAGGAATGCAGTTCCAGTTATACCACACTGTAGTCTCAATTAATACTTGCATTTTTTTACAGAATCCTCCTGCTATTGGTTTTGACTCTGAGTGGCTTTCTTCTTCCTAAGATCTCTAGGGTCTCGTCTGTAACTTGTATTTTCCAGGGGGGAATGGATTTTGGTGAGGGACCTGTGGAGTACACTGATGTGTGCTGTATTAACTTAAATGTTTAAAATTCTGCTGGAGGCAGTGTTTTGTAAGAAGTGGCAAAGAATTATCCCTTCCCATGGGATTTATGATAATAACATTAATCATAATGAATTACATTGGCATCTGTCTGGCAGTCATTTTTCTACAGCTGTTTTTTCTGCCCTACAGGGGTTGTTTCTTTTTCACGCAGGTCAGTGAGCTTTTGCTGTGATCAAAGCAAACATGCAAATGTAAATTCTTTCTGTAAAGGTACAGGGAAAAAAAATCCAGCGTTAGGATGGATGGATAGTCAGTAACAGATGAAGATACAGTTTGAGGCACCCTAAGGCAGTTTATTCTGACCGGTTTGTTTCGGGTAAATGTCTGGGAGACACTTCCATAATGAAGAAGCTTTCTGGAGTAAAGGGCTGCTAACATTCTCCTTTCTAGTTTCAGCTCTTTTTTAGAAACATCAGCTGTTAATGTTAATTCAAAAAAACTGTAGGGATTGCAGTTTATGAAGACTGATTTACTTCAGTATTGTTTTAAATACTATCCCAGGTTTAAAAAAGGAAGTGCTAACAATAGTTTGAAAGATACGCTTAAAAAGAAAAATTCATAAGATGAGAAAACATCTCCCATGTAAGACACCAATGAACTGACAAAGTTTTGCTGCTGAGATCCAGTTCCAGACCTTACAAAGCACAGAAATTACTGAGAAAAAGCTTCTTATGACACTATAGGAAACTGAAAGGATTCTTTGAAATGTAGAAACTATGCTTGTTCCTTGCTGTGACCTTTTTCCTTGCTGATGTTCCTAGCTGAGGCTCCCTTATTTCGCTTTCTATCGTTTCCTATGGGCTTTGGGTGTCTTTTCAATGTAGTTGATTTCTGGAAACTGAAGAGCAGATGGTTAGTGTTTGTAAATTGCCAAAACCCCATGACTTTAAATGGATAGTTGCCTTGAAAAATTGAGCAGCTAACATAACTATTCAAGGGCTGTGTAATCCTTTTATTCGCTCCTCCCTTGCTGTCCTGTATAAAATGAAAATTGAATCACCTTTATGGACTTCTTAAACTGTAGAGAATATTTTTATTTGCATCTCACATAGTTTAATGCTAATACACAGTTTAAGAAATTATTCAGATTCTTCATTTCATACATAGATTTAAATACATAAGCATTTTAATTTTTTTCAAATATATCAACATACTTGATATTATTTGAATCTACAGATTCAAGTTTAGTGATTCAGCAGCATATATTCCACAGTGAACATAAAATTATAGTAAAAATAGTATAACTTAAGGTTTTCTTCAGCATTTATTTAGCAGATTGTGATCTAAAACTTTTGCCTGAGAAATAAATAAACAATACCAAATTTAGCTTGTAGATTGCAGTTTAAGAAAAGGGCTCATATTTAAAATGAATTTATAAAATCTGATATAATCTTGACAGTTTTATTGGTATATTTATTGCCACCAAAGGAAAAAAATACCCTTAGGATTTATATTTTGCAGTGCATTTTATAGTGATCGTGCTAGCATTTCCTTTATGATAGAAGGAATAAATCAAAACCATGTAACCCACCCTTACATTATTACAAATATATCAACCAATATTCTGTCTCTCGATGTTTTCGTTGCTTCAAGCAAAGAATAAAGGATTTTTTCTGCATACTCATTAATCTCACAGAGGAATGTGCTGGGGACTCCATCTCATCAGCATCCCTGAACATCAGGTGGACGTCTCAGTCCCCTTCAGGTCTTGAGGTTCTGGTTGTGTCTTTACCTCTTACCCTCTCCCCCCATCTGGTCTTTGCACTTCATCTTTGCTCCAGGATTGTTTGTCTTCCTGTTTAATCCTCACCTGATGCCTCCTCATCCCTTGAAAGGCCCCATATACCTACACTTCTCTGCCCATTAATTAACTCTCTGCACACAAGATACCAAGACAATTGATACTCATTTCTGCATGTTATACTCTCTCCACAGCTTGTGTGTTTTTCATCTGTTTATCTCTAAGGAGGGAGCAGCTCTTCTCTAGGTGTGTAATTCATAGCACAGCAGGTCTCTACTTTCAGGCAGCCTGGAGCTATTCACTGTAGTAACCAGGTTGTTGATGATAACGGGGTTTTAGAGGTGGCTTTTTCCTTGTTACTGCAGCTGAGATAGAGGGCAACTCTCTTCATCTTTCAGATCATAAAGGGATAGAGACCAAGGGAATATATATCCCTGGTTTGACATGCTCCAGCTCTCTATGGTGAGACCGTGCGGCCCATTTTGTGGACTAGGTGACTGAATTCTAGAAACTACCTAATTTGTAAATGGTTTCTGAATGATATTTTAATTGTTGGTGCAAGAAAAATAAAACTAGCAGTATTACTCTTTTTTTTTTTTCTTTTTGCTTGTGTTGTAAAGCTTACATGTCATCTTCTTTTGGAGCCAGTTGCAGAAAATTGATGTTATTCTACTTTTTTCGTTGGTACTCGATTAGCAGAATATGCTGAAAGCTGACTATACTTTTGTTTTGTTTGGTTCTGAGACAATTGACTCTTTTCCTTTCCAATTAGTCACTGGATTATGTGCCTTTTCTGCTATGA
This sequence comes from Corvus brachyrhynchos, assembly GCF_000691975.1. NCBI lineage: Eukaryota > Metazoa > Chordata > Aves > Passeriformes > Corvidae > Corvus > Corvus brachyrhynchos. The sequence continues at coordinate 5,407,139 of NW_008238359.1, forward strand.
GTTTTGAATTTAAGCACGTTATTAACACCTGGCTAATATCTTACACACCCAATGGCTTTTCATCTGCAGTAGTATTCAGTGTTTCCCCCTTTCATTAAATGCTTCTTTCCCCCCAGCACTTCACTTCTCCTACCCATTTCAGCAATGTGGTTCCTATGGAAACACACTTTCCATACACACTTTTAGGTTGTGCTTCAGCGTAGGAAAAAAAGAAAAAAAAAAAAGGAAAAAACAAAGAGCCAACTATTGTATCAGCCTCTCCTGTATGGAATGAAGGCTCAGACATTCCCAGCGCCCCCATCTGGTACTGCCTGACTCACTCTGGGTTGGGATCAAACCTGTTTGTTTTAGGGGAAATGCTGATGTTTTTAATATGTAAATGTGTTTTGCAATAAGAATCTGGGTTTGTCTTCATTTGAGATACTTAACAGGCATGATCTTTCTGGGAAGCAAGGTGGGCTGGTGGGATTCATCCTTAACCTTCAAAACCAGTTCTGAAAGGATACTGCAGAAAATAACATCTTCCAGAGGCCACCAGACACCTCCAGGGCCTCAGGGTCCTGGTTCAGTGTGTCTGGGCTTCAGTCAAGTCAAATGGCCATTGCTACTCCACATGCAGGTACAAACTGTACTCAGCAAATAAAAATCATCTGTTTCAGTCAGCCCTCACAATCCATCAGCAAGTCTATCACAAACAAAAATCAACAAGATGTTCCCATTCGCAGCTTTTGGATGGTAATGACACAGTCTGTTACAAACCCATCAGATGTTTCAGTGCTGGGCTGCTTTGAGACTGTTTGAACACGTTGCTCTCCAATGTGATGTTTTGGTTAGAGTGAAACAATCTCTAAATATTTGCATAATATTTGATAATGTCCACTCAGCTGAAGATGAGAAGACGGGATAGAATATATCCCATTATTCATATTTATTCCCACACTTGAATCTATATAAAAAAAGTTTTACAAACTTTCCAAAGACCAGGGGCTGCTGTTTGTTGTTATGTCTTTGTATCATCCCCATGACCCTATATTACACATTCTTTTTCTGCTACATCGTTTTTCAGAAGTACAGAACCTACATGTCATTTCTGCACAAGCCAGTTACATTTTAGGTACAAGATGTGATTAGAGATGTTTGCAGAAAGGCAGAAGACACAGTGCAAGGGAAACAATAATGATCAGTAAGATGGACTGTAGCCTAATAATACCACTTTGGTTTTGTTTGTCTCATGGAAAAGCTGATCAAAACAAAGATTTAGGAAAATTAATTTTGGATAGACTTCAGTAAAACAAGATTTCATTTGCCAGTGACAGAGAAAAAGAAATTGCAGTAATTGAAATGTGATATGGAAGCTTGAGCACAAGATTTAGTTTCGTGGAATAGAATTTACTCTGCTAAGCATTAATAATCCTACTTAGGTCTCAAAAATAGTTTTAACTATCTGTAGTTAGTAGACTTTGGCTAAAATTTTCAAAAACACCCAAGAGACCAAAGAAATGCTTTCCATTTCTAGAAACGACTGAAGCTTTTAGCAGTAAGTATGTCTTTAGCTATGAGTAAAAATGTATAAAGCTTCTAAAGACCAGATTACAAAGATTTCTTCTCAGGTACTTAAAGCAATGTTCAAGAATCTACCAAATAGGTGTATTGAGTAACAACTATTAATTTCAGGTTAGACATGTACCTAAACACTTCCACAAACCTGACTGGTTCCTTGCATCTTTAGACTCTGACTACTTTTCGAACTTTAAGAGTAAAGGTGATTCATGATTTTTTAAAAGTTTCTCCTAATCTTTTATGCCAGACTTGTCTCAGGTTGTGGCTGGGCCATAGAGCTGCTAGACTGTTTTACAAAGCTGGATTCATAATTTCTTTTCTGTTCTTATGTTATCAAGCAGCTGCTGTCTTCTCCCTGCAGTTCCCATCAAGAGCTCATTTTGTCATTTTGTGGTGGTGAACTGACTTTCTAGAGAATTAAAAAATAAAAAAAGAGAAAATGCTCATAATTTACAGTGTTGTATACATGATGTGTTCAGGCAGATGAGAAGTTGCCCTGCCTCTGTTGTGAATTGACTTGTGTCTTTCTTCTGTTTGATCTATTCTATCAAAAATGCTATTGTGGCAGCAGCAATTCTGAAAACATTTTTCCCTAAATTTTAGCAGAAGTGGTGCTGCTCAGACTATGCCGTCAACTGCTCTGTCCAGAAGTCAAGTGTTTATCAGACAATAGTTGTAAGAAAAGTTCTCTCAGAATCCTATTTAGAAAAAAAATTACTCCTTCTTGCATGTGCTGGTTAAGGTTGAATATGAATATTCAGTTGTATAAAACTTACAGAAAATAATCATAGAGATCATAGAAGCAGAAGTGGTGCTGCTCAGACTATGCCGTCAACTGCTCTGTCCAGAAGTCAAGTGTTTATCAGACAATAGTTGTAAGAAAAGTTCTCTCAGAATCCTATTTAGAAAAAAAATTACTCCTTCTTGCATGTGCTGGTTAAGGTTGAATATGAATATTCAGTTGTATAAAACTTACAGAAAATAATCATAGAGATCATAGAATGGTTGGGATTAGAAGGGACCCTATAGGCCATCTAGTTCCATCCCACTGCCATGGGCAGGGACATCTTCCACTAGACCAGAGTGCTCAGAGCCCCATCCAGCCTGACCTTGAGCACAGAGCTTGTCTCCTTTACCAGAGACATGGATTGTATGACATCATGGATCCAAACACCAGGCAAAGCAGAAAGCTTCTGAAAGAGGGCTATTGATTTTACATAGCCTTAAAGTAGTGATTTTTTTGTCACCACTTTTATGCATTAATTACTGTAGCAAACATATGCCAGCAACAGTTCTTCTCACCTTACCTTTGGAAGGAAAACAGTGTGGGCAGGGAAGTGTTTCACTTGGATTTTTAAAGTTATCTGTACACGCATATTACTACATACTCATATTATTTAAAGTAAGATGAAAAACTATGTTTAAAAGCAAATCTGGCAAGGTGTGTGACTACCTCAGTTCTGTTGGGAATTCATTCCTTAGCCGCTGGCTGACCTACCAAAATGGGGTTCAGCTCTTGTGTGCATGGTAGGAGTTATATTGATGTATTTCCAGCCATAGTAACTTTCATATTTGCAACTAATGTTTGTTGATTGTGAATATTTGCAGGTCCAGGAACTGCAAATGTTCGTGCTTATGCAAATCAGAAATAAACGTGAGTAATTTGAGCTCTTACCTCTCTGGGCTGGTCATCATCTTTCCAGACTACTACACTTTAGAGGCATAATGAGCTTTTTTTGAGACATTTGACTGGTGATCATTTAAAGACTTAAACAAGCAGTGTTTGGCATCCTGTGATTTCCCAGAAATTAGTGGTGGTTACTGTGATCAGTAAATGAGAAGTGGAGGTCGTTACCATTTGTTCAACTTTCAGAACTGACTGTACACACTTAGCAGCTTGTACTTGATTTTCAAAATGTGGAGGTGTACAGTGAGGAAAAATTTCATCTCTTTTCTTCAGGATTAGGAGGTTTATAAAGAGTGAAAACCTGGAGATATTTCTACATGTAACTATAACTATAAGCTAATTTTTAAATGAGATACATATTTGTTTTTTAAAGATTGCATATTTTGTGTTTATTCAGTTTAGTAAAAATCCTTCCCACAAGAAAAAAAGCATCTGGCTTCTAGTTGTATTATATTTTTCTGAGACTTTCTGGATCTGTATATGATTTAGTACAGGATTTGATTACAGCAATGAAAACATGTTGTTTTGCAATTACAAGCTCAAGTACAGGCTGGGCAGAGAGTGGATTGAGAGCAGCTCTGATGAGCTGGACTTTTTGATTGCTGAGAAGCTCAACATGACCCGACAGTGTGCACTTGCAGCCCAGAGACCTAACCTCATCCTGAGCTGCACCCAAAGCAGGGTGGGCAGCAGGGTGAGGAAGGGGATTCTGCCCCTCTGCTCTGCTGTCATGAGACCCTACCTTGAGTGCTGTGCCCAACTCTGGGGTCCCCAGCACAAGAAAGATGTGGACCTGTTGGAGGGGGGCCAGAGGAGGCCATGAGGAGGAACAGGTGGCTGGAGATCCTCTCCTATGAAGAGAGGCTGAGAGAGCTGGGGTTGTTCATCCTGGAGAAGAGAAGGCTTCAGGGAGGCATCAAAGCAGCCTTCTTGTACCTAAAGGGGCCACAAGAAAGCTGGAGAGCAACTTTTTATAAGGACATGTAGTGACAGGAAAAGGGATAATGACTCTAAACAGAGTGAGGGCAGGTTTAGATTAGATATAAGGAAGACATTCTTTACTGTGAGGGTGGTGAGGCACTAGAACAGGTTGCCCAGAGAATCTGTGCATGCCCCATCCCTGGAAGTGTTCAAGACCAGGTTGGATGGGGCCCTGAGCAACCTTGTCTCCTGCCCATGGCAGTAGAGTTTGAACTAGAGGAAATTTAAGGTCCCTTCCAACCCAAACCATTCTATGATTCTATGAATGCCCTCCATTTTCTTTCCTTCCTTCCTTCTTTCTTTCTTTCTTTCTTTCCTTCTTTCTTTCAGGTTTTTGTTTGGTTTTTTTCCTCTCACGAAAGGAAATGATGCCTTTCAAGTTAGCTCAAACAATATAAGAATTGTCTTTTTTTTTTAATCCTCGAAGTTATGGAGAAGAGGGGCAGAAAATACTTCGAGCCGTTTCACTTGCACCAAATTCTGGTGTGTTAGTGGCTTGTCAGATTACCAAGGGGAAGGACTGTCCTTCCTTAAGAGGTGCAAATGTGATCTTGGGTCTTCTGAGCTGTTACATCTTCCTAGGTGATCAGAACCTGAGTGAAGTTGTGATCAAAGAGCAAAATTAAAGCCTAACAATCTTTTTAAAACATGATGAATTTATGTTTGTTGTAGTACAGGGGAGCAGGTCTCTGAAATCATGTCAGTGAGAGACAGGGCCTCTTTTGAAAGGTTCAATGTCAACCTCTTGATATCACAATTACATACTGTGAAAATAATTGTCTCTAGGTGAAAATCTTGACATAAGCAGAAGGAAAAGTATATATAAATACCTTATTGAAGCACAAAGAAAAAAATGGTGTGATGAAGTTAGCTCCTTAAAGGTCCTATATTACTGATGCTGGGCAATAGAGTTTTCCCAAAGCATTCAATAACCTGGTGTTAACAAGAGCAGAGTCATGCCAATAGGGAATGCTCTGAAAACTATCCATGAATTACATGGAAACACAGAGTGATTCAGGTTGGAAGGGACCTGTGAAGACCATCCATTCCAATGGTCTTCTTAAAGGCTGGTCAACTGATCCAGGCTACTCAGGGGCTCAGTCAAGTTCTTCATATCTCCAAGGATGGAGATCCATAGCCTGTCTGAGCAACATGCTCCAGTATTTCACCATGCTCATGGTGATTTTTTTTCACTCCAGGGTTTAGTCAGGATTTGCTCTTGCTGGAACTTCCGGTTTTTGCCTCTCATCCTTTCCCTGTGCACCTCTGAGAATGTTCTCTCCGCAACTTCTCTAGACCTTCCCATTAGATAGCTGCAGACGGCAACAAGATCCCCTTTTGAGTTTTGGTCTTATGGCTGAACAAACCCAAGTGTCTCAGCCTGTCCTTCTGCATGAAGGCCTACAACAGGGTTATTCAAAGTAAGCTACAAATGCTAAGGCAGATCTCCTGCTGTGCCGAGTATCCAACTCGCTTTCCTGGGAGAGGGACAACTCTGCCAGCCTATGTTAATCCTGCAGCCCTGTGGAGCTCTGATGTGAATTATTGCTGATGGTAGATGACAGAAGAGATGTGCATTGCTTGGTTACAGGGGAACATCTTTGTTCCATCTGACTGCTTCTTTTATTGCAAACCTTACTGTAGCAAGGAACAAACCACATTTCTGCTGTCGGCTCTTCTCTTCCTTAAAGTTTCATTAATTAGTTCATAAAAGCATCTAGAGATCTCAAATGCATTTAATTTCACAATCCCAGCATGCTTTGGAGGGTTAAGGATTAAGCTATACTTGCTAAGGTACAGAGGTGAAAAGAGGACTAGGAATGACACAGGAAACAGGACAGAGCTTGTGCCTGGGAAGGATGAAGAGCTCACCCAGTGCACCATTATGCTGGGAAGCACCTGGGTGCTTTATTACACTGTCATGTATTTCAGAGGTTCTGATATGCATGGATATTTTTTGCTTTTTTGTATAGAATTGCTTACAGTTTAGATTAGTTTCATTGAATGTAAGAGATTTTTAAGCATATTTTAAGGGAGTCTTTTTTTTAACCAAAATGCTGCTTTTGAGACACTATCACTGTTTAAATGTGGAAAAAATCCACAAACATTTAAATAAAACCCATATTTGATGAACTTCTCTAATGTCAGAATAGAGCTGCACCAAATATATTTCCACAGATGTAAAAATCTAGAGGAGGAATAGGTCACAAAGCTTTTCAAATCATAAAAATGTGACCATAGAGTCCTACAATGGTTTGGGTTAAAAGGGACCTTAAAGATTCAGCAATTCATGTGCTAATTTATTCCAATGGTTATTCATTTTAATACATATTATAGTACGTGCATTATTTCCCATGTGGATTTTTCTGTCTTTCAACTCCTAATCTCTTATTTTCATGCCTTCCTAAATGAAGGTCATTAAGTATCTAATATTTTGTCCCATGAAAGTGGCCCTACATTGCAACTTCCCTATTTTCTCTTTGCCAAACCTTTATATAACAATTTCTTCCACTCCTCAGCTGTCTTTCTTAGGGGCTGTTTTGGCTTTTGCCCCATTATTTCACCATCATTCTTGGACAACAAAATTTCTTTCAATGTTTTCATACCAGTTTCCTCAATTCCAATTCTGCTTAGTCTAAGCACACCAAACCCAAATGAATTTCCCAGCCGTTTTTACTGCAAATTCTCTCTTTTCAAGCATCAACAGCAACAGCTTTTGTTTCTTGTTTCTTTATATATATATATATTTTTTTTTGTATTCGTTGGTTATATTCAGACAAATTTCATTCATCTAGGACTTAGTAAATTAACGACATCATAAAACAGGGCTTATGTCCTCTGATTTATGTTACCTTTTCTAACAGTCTTTGTTCTACTCCTTAAGAGGCTTAGCTTTCAAAGGCATTGATGAAAATGCCGGAAAATGTGTGGGTTTGGACTTACCCACTTGAAACCCCACTGAAAATATCTTCATTCATGAATCATGTTGTGCTTTTAAATAACATTTTGAGACACAAACCGTTTCCTTGTTACTTAATATGGGCTTTACAAATACTGTATGGAACACTACCTAGCCTGTAGTGTTCGTTTGGAAACTTCACAGAACACTTTTACACTTAAAGTGTGTTTTTAATTGGTCCTCTTTTTACAGTCAGGACTGAGGCTTTTTTTGAGGAGGCATATTTTCAATAAAATCATATCAATGGTATTACATTCCCATCTCTTTCCTTTTTTAAAAATTACCTTTATTGTGCTGGTATTAGACTGAGTCCTTTGTGCTTACCCAGGCATATTTTCTGTCCATCTGCATCACAATTCTTTCAGCTGGATGGAGTTTCTCCACAGTTCAAGGTGCACAAAGGAGGAAAATTTTTAAAACAGATGTATCCTCATCTGTCACTTCAAGAGCTCTTAGACATTGATTCATCATGTCTCTTTATGTACAATCTTCTATTCCCAGTTAATAATGTTTAGTTTCCACTTTGTTTTTCATGAGCACTGTACTAGTTACAGACAGGTATTTCATCCCTTCCATGTAAGAAATGTGAATCATCCTATTTCTTTCCGAAAGCTGAATAGAAGTATTTTGTGAATAGTTCCCTATGTTCTGCAACACTATTAAGAATTTTATTATTATCTTCACCTAATGATGGATCTACACCATTGCTCAGAGCTTTTTTGCCCTTGGAACCAGGAAGAACTTTTCATTGAATCATAGAATCATTAAGGCTTTTGCAAAAGACCTTGGAAATCATCAAATCCAACCCTTAACCCAGCACTGTCATATTCACCACTGAAACATGTCCACAAGTGCTACATCCCCACACCTTTTAAACACTTCCCAGGAAATGTTCCTGTGAGCCTCTCTTGCCCTTTTCTGGAGCCATATCTGTCGCCGCTAAAGATTGAACATTAGGGTCTGTGGTGGCAGAGCAGCCAGCTGGAGGATCCATGTGTTATGTGAAGGCTTAGCCAACTTTTCAGCCACATGCATAAGAACTGTAGGTGCAAACGGTGGGCTCCAGTGTAGTTGTGATCCCAGTGTTAACAGAGAGTCCCTGGTGAAATTTGTTTGCATCAAAAGTGCCATTTTTGGTGACATTTTTTCATATAGTGAAGGTGCCTGGCATTTTTCTGTTTTCTTCCTCTGGAGGCAAGTTCCACTGTAGTTTTCACATCAATGGCTTTATGGAAAAAAACCCCAACAAATTGTATGTAAGGGCAGAGGCAAAATTAGTTCCTCAGCTGAACCCATAAAACCTTCACAAAAGACTCCTGTTTCTCTGTCTTGGAATGTCTGAGTGGCAAATTTTGCCCAGAGGCTTGCATGAACAAACGTGTAGCTAACAAAAAATAGTATTTTTCACTTGAAAGTAAAAGGTAACTGCATTTTCACCACAGCTTCCAGGAAATACAATAATAATTATATTTTAAGCACTCTCTCAACATTTACCTAGATGCCTGGGATGCTGATCAGTGATACAAAATAATGTGACAAGCTGAGGAGCTCAGCGTGGAGATTGTGCCTTCTGTTAGGGGCATGCAGCCCAGGAGAGGATGTCAGTGTGTAAACAAAAACAGAATTCAATCAACACCGACTAACAGGGAAAAGCTAAATAGCCATGTCTATGGGCCCTGGTTTGGGAGAGTGTCCCTGGGCAAGCCCTTAGCTACCTGCCTGACATGTGTGATTACTTAATCCATGGGTGTAAAGTGTGTGTTGCAGTTACTGTCCTTACAGGGACTGTGTTTGTGGAAGTGCTAAAATGTGTTTTAGATTTTCGAGAGGACTAAGAGGTTGATGACTGTCCTATTCTGGGTACAGAGAGAGGACAATTTTGAAGAAACAAATGTCACGTTGATTCAGATTGAAAATTAGAGCTTTCTGAAAACAAGATAATAGAAAATGAGTTTGTTCTGTTTCAATTCTGAGATTTTAAGAGGCCTAAAATTAGTCCTGGATGTGGCAGACAATATTTGGGGGGTTACTAAGTTTTTCACTGTTGTCTTCAGTTCCTTAAAAAGGCTGGGCCAGATGGTGTCCCTGGGGTAGGATGGAAGAAGCTCCTGCAGGTTCTGGAGCAGAGAAGGTGCTAAAAGCTAGAAGAAACTTCAAGGTCTGAGAGGTGAAAGGATCACAGGAGGAAGATGGGAACTTGCAGCTCATGTCCAGGCTGTAAGAATTTCTGAGAGAACAGGAAAGAGGGAACAGGAGGGCTGATGTGGGGTCTGTTGCTCCTTAGCGAGTCCCTGAGTTAGAAGCAGCAATGGCTGGAAGTGTGGAGCCTCTCATCCCATGGAGCCATGATCTGCCAGAAGAAAAGTGCATATAATCCCTGCATAATCCTGCATAATCTCTCTCTGATTTAAAATAATCACTTAGGTGTCCTGTATGCTAGTAAACAATGTGTGGCAGTATTCCCAAACAGGAATATTTTTGCCCTTGCTGTTAAATTGTTAGCAGGTTCCCTGGCACATTTTGGCCCAGCACTACATGATTTGGAAGCCAGCTCAGGTAGAAGACCAGCCCCAGGAGCCAGGTTAAACTTTGGGACAGTGGGACAGATATGTGGGCCAGACATGAGGCGCTCCAAGCTGCCTCAGGTCATGGGAATCATCTTGGAAACATCTGAGTTACTAATTACAAACGTAGCCTTTGAGGTCTCTCTAATTAAAAATGTCAGGTTTCTAATAAAACCTCCATTTTCTGAGTCCAGAAATCTTTCAGATGCAGTTCACCACTCTGGGCAGCCCAGGGTCCTGTGTCACTGGGGTCATGCCATCCCTGGCAGTGTCAGCAGCTTCTGAAAGCAGAGCTGATGAGGGGCCCAAGGGCACCCCTGTATCATTAGAGCTTCAAGAAGTGCAAAACATGAACATGGGGTATAAAGTTTTTTTTAAGTACTTTTTTCCCCAGCAGTCTGAATGTCAGAGCACCAGAACAAATGCTCACTTTGACATCTCCAGGCAGCTCAGTGCTGCTGTGTGCTGAGCTACTTGTTGGCACCATCCAGTCTTTCCAGCTCCTACACTGGCAGCCTGCCAGAAACTTGAGGGTCACCCCTAATTCGCCTATTTATTATTGATTGAATGCCACCTGATGCCTTTTCTTGGTCTTAAAATTAGGAGTCAAACACAGTTAGAAGAGGAAAAGGGATTTTACTTTGGTAATTATTTTAAGGATCCTTAGGTGCGCTACATCTAGGTTGAATGCACCTCCATGCACACCACGGTGCCCGCCCCCAAAAGATCTGGTATAACATTATAGGTCTTACTAATTAGCATATCTGTCAAAGATTCCCCAATGAGAGGCTCGAGTGAGCCCCCCTCTCCAAGGAGCCTTCCCCTGGATGGTTCTATCTTAGCTTACAGAATGTGTTCTGGAGAGGACCTCGGGGTCTGGGGCACACTGATCCCTAACTATGAAGCTTCTAAAATGTTTAGTCTCTCAGCTTGACAAACAAGTCCAAGAATGTAAGCAAAAAGCACTAAGAATACAGAAGTTGTAAAAAGGTATAAAAGGGTATAAAAGAAAAGGAAAAAAATTGTCATGGCATCACACCCAATGTACCAATTTTCATAAATCTTCATAGGGTTCTATTTGTTTTAATTAATGCATATTTTTGCAGTTTTTAATATATGCAATCAATCAGTTTCATGAACTATGGGAAGATAAAACCAGGTGAATGAAGCCAAGGGAACAAATGGCACTTTTTGACCTAAAATCCACCTTTTTTCCCAGTGCTAATGTGCTTTTGAGAACAGTTCTTAGGAAATTAGCTGCATTTTCTAATTGTTCCTGTGCTTCTACATTGGACAGACTTGCCATGAATAACCCCTATGGATGCTCATGCAGGCATACAGCAGTCCATTTAGCTTCTGGGAGTTACTCTTCTGCACTTCCAGAGCACTTTATCAGCAGAACTGTTAGTGGTGCCTTTCCTGAAGCACAACATCCCTTTGCTAGGCTGAGAAGATTAGAAGCAGCAGAGCAATCAGATAATTCCCATGTTTCCTGTAAGAAGAGTTCATTTTTAATGATGATGGCAAAGGAGACCAAAAAGTGAGAGAGGGAGAGAGAAAGCTTGCATAAAATATATTGAGAGATTGCCTGTTGATTCTATTCCTTCCTGATACATATGCAGTTGAGGTGGATTTGTTTGCCAAGATGGTTAGGATTTGTATAGATACCTGGACTAAAATAGCTGAGGAACCGTGCTGAATATTCCTCATCCCATTCTAAAGCCCCAAATCTGGGATAATCTATTTTGGTTTGGTTTTTTTCTCTCTTCCAGTAGCATTTGTATGTTAAACCAGAGAAATCAAGACAAAATGAGCAAAAAAGAAATGATGAAAGATTAACTGTGGGACTTTGTCACATGTACTCCATTGTTAAAATATTTGTTGATTTTAGATAGAATACTTGTCATGTAATAGAAGAAACTGTTCACTGACAATGCTGCATCTGGGTATTATCAACAGGCACTGTCTCCATGTGGTAGAGGGGAAAACACTAACAAAGAAATGAACACCTGCTCTACTTATTTGTCCTTCATGCTAAGAGTAGAGGGGAAACGTTTTGGTAGGGTACATTTTGGTAGGGTATGTTTTGTTAGGATATTATGATTTTGCCAAAGTGCCAGGATAATCCTGGTGAGTTTCTGGTTCCTGGCAGCTCTGTTCTCCTGGTTGATACCTAGAATCTTTAGGCAGCACTGTTACAAGAGTTTTGTCTTTTGATATTAAGCAACATGGTGAGCTCCCTCCCAGGCTGTTGGAACTATAAGCATAATAATCATGTCATTTTTCTCCCCTCATGTGTTAGCATAAAGTTGCAGAGGTGAAGAACCTCTTGGAAGGATTAGATCCATGAGTCTTTCATCAAGTTCCATCTGGATTTACCAAGTGGACTGTAAAATTATTCTAATTCTAATAATGTTCAGTATAGGACATGCCTTCACATAGCAGGTTGCCTTTCAAGTGTAATTAAAGAGTTCTCAGATGTAGAAAATAATTTGAAACATTATTTAGATTTCAGCAGTCATAGTGTTTATCACGTAGATAAAGTAATATGGACACTTCCAGTAAGATTACTTCACAAAAAGGAATAGCTTTTCAAAACTATATTTTCTCAGCTGTCAATTTCTGTGCTTGGTGATTATATACCATATAATGGCATTTTGCTTCCTGAGTACAATATTAAGGACAAATCTGAGTTTTTAAATGGCTTGTCCCTCTGTCATTTCTCTTTATAGCATATACTCTTAAATTTTAATGCACTGAACATAGGCTATGTCCTTTTTATAACTACTATTACATGAGAAGAAATAAGAGGATTTTGGTTTGGTTGGAAAGGTTAAAAATAATTTCTGGCTGCAATATCCAGTCTAATGCCAGTTGATGTTTCATGCCCACAGGAAGCTGTTAAATTTATTCACCAGGTGTAAAAGGGAAGGTAAAGGAAATCAATCATTTGAAGGGAGCACTGTGTTAAATTAATGCATATTAGGATCCCAAGTGGATTTAATTCTTCCAGATAAAAAGAAAAAAAGAAAAAAAATAGGCCTGAATTTCTGGTAGTTTCATTCAAAGAAAGACCCTAAAGTAACTCCATTAATATTAACATGTTAAATTCTGACATATATCGATTTCATATATTTAACTGATTTTTCCATAGCTTTCTACAAGCCTTCTTAAGTCAAGAAGTTTGTAGTTTAAAACCAGATACTTGAAAACGAATTGCAAATCAAGCAGGATATAAAACTCCATTCTTCATCCTATATAATATGGGTATAGAAATTATGTTACAGGAGGAAAAATGTTAATTATGATATGACTTTCAAATTTATGTCTCTTTAGGTTTCTGAGAAAAGCCAAACACATAGTTCAGCAATTGTACAAGAAGCATGCATATATAATTGAACAATTCATCTAGGGTTGTAATCATTTGCATTTAATTTCCATCAAATGTCTGGATGAACTTACTGTTATTAACATTTTTTTAATTAATATATTTCATAGGAATATTTGAGCAAGTAATGTAGTGCTAATATTTACACCTCACCAGCCAGGAAATGAAGAAATAGTATATGGTTATGCAAAATTCATACTGTAAATACTGTCAACATAATGTTCATAAATCATATACAGGCAGAGGGCATCTACTAACTCCCATGTGATCATTAATTTGTGAAAACAGCCAAAAAAACCCCAAAACCATTAAAAAAATTTAAAATAACAGAGAAGAAACCATATATTCACGACAAATTATTTGCTCTGCTTTGCTGGCTGATCATACTCAGAAAGGCTTTACCTACTAGTCTCTTCTTTGTATTAGGATATAGGTAGTGTAGTTGAAATATGCACATAGGATTTTCATTTTTCATCCTCCCCAAATTCCCTGTTATGGGAAGTAAAGTAATTAAATCTACTGGTAGAAAACAAAAGGATTTTATTTCCCCTCATAAATTTCTGTGCAGGCTAACTAATTTTTGCATGCCCAGAACTCTGATGATACTTTCATAGTTTTTATTACTCTCTAACAGAATACCAGGATATCCATACGGTCATGCATTGCCAAGACACATCTCATCTATTAAGATATGAAGCTGTCTACAGTCTCCACAGGGAGTCATCTTCCTAACTGCTCTGTCCTTTTATGGTGTATTGTACACAAGGTTTTCTTTGTAAGGGTCATATTGTTTCCTTCAAAAGTAGCCCATTTTCATCATCTTAGTGCATTTTTATACATTTTTATTGAAGTCCTTGTTCGGTACCAGCACAAAGCAGTACGGGTTGTCCACTTTCAACATTTTCACCTCAGGATCATTTTGTTTTTATTGTTCTCATTCGAGTATGATTATTCTGCCCCCAAATCACATTTTAACAATGTGTTCTCTGAGTAGTAGAGCTGCAAAAGTTCCTTTAATTTGTATCCCTGCTCAGCAGCAGTACTTTTATGTTGTTTCCTCGTGTATCCCTCAGACTGGCACATATTTCTGTCTGCTGTGCAATATTAACATTGAGAGGGCCAGTATATTTATTTTTTTCTAGTTGTGGGTAAAAGCAGGAAAAAAAAAAGACTGGAAAAAATCATTGCTTGGACTCTCCAACTCTTGCAGAACTATTTTCTTTGAAGGTGATTAGGTGGCCTGCAGCATAAATGTTTAAATACATCATTATTTTTAGTGTATCTTCACAGTACCTCCATGGAGCCGTGTTGAGCCGAGAAAGTGAGTCACAGAAACAGCGTCCATCCAGGACACACAAAATTCTTACAGCAAATGTCCCAAGTTCCCAGCTACTGCCATTTGCTCCTGCTTTCCTTTTGCAAGGCGCTCTGCTAAAATAGCAGTTGAGTTGCAAGCACAAGCAAGAGAAGGCAATATTAACTTCTGCTTAACCCACTGCTGCTCTTAACTTCTATCTTTAGCCTTTATTTTCCATATGCTATATTTACAGTTCTGGTGTTACCTAGCAGAAAGTTGGCCAGAGCACAGGAGTAGAGAGAGCACAGGAGCAGACAGCTACAAATTCAAGGGCTGAAAGCTGCACATCCTCAGCCTCAACATGTACCACCTCTCTGTTCAGTTGCTCATCATTCCCAGATAAATCCCATTTTGTCATTTACAAAATCTTAACCGAATGTTCTTGTTGTATCTACATAGCTCGAGTTATTTCTGTAGGGTCTCAATCAGAGATTCTGATACTGTAGTGAGAATAAGTATTTATATTTCAACTCCTTTAATTCTTCAGTTCTTCAGTTAAAGGTCTTAGAGCATTTTCCCACTCCTAATTAATCCTCAAGCTATAAGTAGTTCAAGAACAGAGCATCTAATCAGTGTCCTGGTTCTTGCATCCCTTTGGACAGGATCCTCACCAAAGGGTGGCTTGTCCTCAAGTGCCCAGCTGAGCTCAGACTCTGTGGAAGCTAGTTACCAGGTGTAAATGTGATGGAATGGCAGACATTTCCCTGCTCATGGTTTCTGCTGACCTGTAGAAGAAGTGTCATTGCCATTCACACCTTCAGAGTGCCCAGACAGTGCAGGAATACGCTGAGTATGACAATCCCCTCAAAGCAAGTTCACCAGGGATCCATCACCCCTAGCTACCCAAAAGGGTTTCTGGTGAGCGCTAAATTAATTGTCCTGACATTAGAGCCAAGACAGTAAATCTGCAGTTTCAGCAGTCTTGTGAACCATGCAAGGCTACAGATGATTCCTGCTGAGCTGAAAGAGGGTTTTCCATATCCTAAAAAAGAGTTATTTCTTCCTTGTTTTCAGAGCAATACTTTGCTCTGATGCTGCTGTAATTCCATGTATTATTTCTTGCTGGGAGGTACTTTCTTGGCACATTCACAAGTAATGGCAAAAAAGCTGCAGAAGTAAATTTGCAAGAGTGCTGGCACAGATCTAGCTTGAGTATCACCTGCTGTCCTTCTTTGGCTTGTCTGAATCCTAAACTGCTTTGCTTGTTCAGGCTCCAGGAACAGCATAACCATGGAGTTCAATATGAGTAGGTTAAATTCACTCGTGGTGTCATCTGAGCTAGTTCATTTGGAGCTTGTATCTCTACACTGCTCTGCCATCTGCATTGTAGTTAGTCATCCAGGCTTCAGATTTTCTTTCCTGAAAGAAAACTGTAGGAGGGGAAAACTTAATCTGAGAGTGTGCGTGCGTACTGATTCCTGTGCTAGCTCTTTGTCACAATCAGTGCAGAAGGCGTCCTCAGGCGATGCTGCTTATTTTTTGCATCTACCACAAATGCAGGCCTCAATTTCACTGTTTCATCATGAAGACTGTTTTGTGTGTTTGTTTCCCTTTCCATGGATAATTCCTTACAGTACTGCCACAGGACTCTTCAGCAAAACAGCTGTCTGCTTCCTCCACCACAAACACTCTGCCTCTTATGCTGTGCTCTCTACAGCTACCAGAAAAGAAAGAGGGTGCAGTCAGGTGGGGGTCAGTCTCTTCTTCCATGTAACAAGTGATAGGACAAGAGGAAATGGCCTCAAGTTGCATCAGGGGAAGGTAGATTAGATAGGAAAAAATTTTTTGCTAAATGTGATCGGGCATTGGAACAGGCTGCCCAGGGAAATGGTCCCTGGAATGGTTCAAAAAGCATGTAGATGTGGTGCTGAGGGATATGGTTTGATGGTGGACTCAGCAGTGTTGCGTCAATGGTTCGATTCAATGATCTTAAAGGCCTTTTCCATCTGCATTCTGTGATTTTTACTGTGATGTCTGTAGAGCTGTTGCTTTCTCCATGTGTCAGTACTTGCTGTAGGTAACGTGAAGGACTATGCCAAGCTGACAGATTTTCATCACCATCCTCAGAGGAGTCAAGTGTATCATTCCTGTGCTGTACTTCTTCCCAAATCAGCCACCTACTCCTCCCACCACAGGGTGCACGCAAAGTTAAACTGCGAATCCAGGGAGGATCTTCATGGCTCCACCATTCTTTGCCATTCAAAGCTGTTAACTCGTTTGCTTCCTGCACCAGGCTTACAAGGAGTTGACTGTGGGACCTTCTGTTTGTGTAGAAGATGTGTAAAAGATGCTTGTCTGGTTTTCTACTACATTTAAACTTCTAGCTAACAGGTAGTGAACTTTATCTACTTTTACACCTCATAGAGCTATTAAGTACTTTATGATTTGTTTTGGATTTGAGTATCAACCTTCAGACAAATTTAACTCATTTAAAAGGGAACAGCAAAAGGAAACACAACGTTCAATGGAAAATGAAAGTCAAGATAAGAAAACAAAACAAGAACCACAAACTAGTTCTGGATTCTGAACTACATCCTCCAAGTCTCTCAGTTCTTTTAACTAGCTGAACTAACCTAAGCCATACAGAAAAACAACATTTTTATGAAATCTCAAACTCTTCCTATAGTATCTACTGACTTATTAATGGGTTGCTGTATTATTCCAGGTTCATGGGGTGCTATAAAAGGCTTTTCAAATCAAATCAAATCCAGGCAGCCTCTCCAGAGGCTCTAGGGAAAGTGCCATCTGGCCTTCCTTCCTTTTAGCTGCTCTTCTTTATTACTGACAGGATCATTCATATTCTTAAGACTATGAAGCCACCATTAGGAGAGATCAGCCTTCCTAACTAGCAAAGCAACTTCTTGTCATTGCCCTTGATCAACTTAAATTGCTCTTTGGGGCATCTGTTCATTCAGACCTAGCTGAATATCCTTTTTAATTCTCTTTTTTCTGTATTTTTTCAAACACAGTCCTCATTCAGAAAGAGTACTTGAGCTTTCACTCTGCACTTGGAGCAAAAAGGATGTCACTTGAGGAAGGATAGTATTGTAATAGAGGAAAATATTATTGGAGCAATAGCACTTGTACAGTCCTTTACATCTTCAAAGCCCTGTGCCAGCTAATTTCTTAATTAATCTAAATATACACTTTTATTCATTTGTACTTACAAGGACTAATCTTGGAAACTGAAACGATTTAAAAACTGTTCGTACATGAAGTTTCAGTTGTGCAACATTGAAAGAAAATTAATTTCTCTATTGCCTTGCTGTGGCAACTAAATTAATTTAGATTGTCACTGTTGTTTATTTTGCAGTGTGGGATGTATGTAAGTTACAGCAATGGAATCTGTCTGACTCAATGTGTACTATTTTACCATATATTTATAAAAGGATAAATTCTCATAATATCCCATTATGGATTCAGACCACAGACAATGGAGTAGTTTGTGAAACTTGTAAATCCTCTGTGGTCTCAGCTGGAATTAAAAGTTTGATAGATTTCTGTACTCAAAAGAAATGATGATTCTATCTCACCCTACTACCCTTCAGAGTGTATAGGTGGGGAAATTCCCTGTAACTAGGGAGGGTCTTTATCAAGTGTAATAAAAGACCTTTACAATTATGCTCAGCTGATTTTGATTTGAAGAAAGGTAGATCTCAGAATTACCTAAACTCATGCAGATTTCATGGTAATGCTTAGCTGGATTAGGGAAGGAGAGCTAAATTAGGGCCTTTGCTGGGAGGAAGGTGGAAAGTGACTTGCAGCCCTTGATATTGTTTGTCCTATTAGGGGCCCAGCATAGACTGGGCTGTTGCAAAATGATGCAGACTGAGCCTATGATGAAAGAAAAAACACCTGTAAGAAACAAAGTGGTTTTACACCCCCTGATCGTTGGAAAGCTTGGGCTTCTTGTTATTACTGTTCTTCTGGATGATATTATCTGATAAATGCCCAGAGCTTTTCAACACCCTGCTGGGCTCTTTGCTTTAGAGATACTCTCTGACAGTACCATCAAAAGGCTATCAGATGAAAGAGGTTAAATGCAGGGTAAAAATGTATCCAGTGTAAGTCTGAAAAAAAATCAGAAAAGAAATTGAAGATTGCAAAATTCAGGACACTGTATAAATACCTCTTTAGTTTGCAAAATGACATCATAGGCTACATGGCAAGGATTATGACACAGAGCACTGGTCAGCCATACCATCTGGTGTAGCCTGGAAATTATCTCTGTTGGTGCACATTTTTTCACCAGAAACTCCAGGTCCACGCTGTGGAGATCCTGGAGATCTAGTTTTTCTTCATTGAGGTGTGAGTTAACAGTACTAGCTAATTTGTGATCTTGATACTATCAAACCTGCCTGTAGTTCTTTTTAATTTGAATTTACCTTTGCTTCTTCTACCCTTGTTATTCCAGCTGAATGCCCTGATTTTTCCCCAGTGATCTGTGTGCTCGCTTTAGAGACAGCAAATGAGATATCCATGATGTGTAGTCAATATAGTCCATGTGATTATGGAAGAAAGAAGTAATGTTTTGGGAGCAAATGGGAACACTTCTTTCTTGTTTGTTTTTTTTTGTTGTTGTTGGGGGTTTTTGGGTTTTTTTTTGTTTTTTGGTTTTTTTTCATTTTTAGATCATTTCTATTTTGCAGCTTGAAGTGAAGAACATCAGAGTCAATACCAAATGTGTTTGTTACAAATGCCTTAAAAAAAACATACTCTATATATATATATGTAGGTATAAAGAAATCTGGCAGCCATATGGGATTTTCACACACCTGTCACTGGAGTATGTTTGAATGTGAAATCTCACATTCTGTATCAGAGTGTAAGAACAGAGCCCCAAGGACATGGGTTGTGTGTTGAGCGTATCAAATCACCTTGAAGGTAGCACTTTTACAGAGCACCACACTGGTGACTGTTACTGCAGTATCAGCTGTATTACCCATTGAAAGGTAACATGGAAGCCAGGAAAACTAATTAAAAATTGCAAGTGTGAAACAGGGTAGCAATTTTTCTTAAAACTGTGGCTCTTATGTAATACCACAGACTGTGGTTTATGCATGCCACCTACACACAGCTATGAAATATTGCTGTGGCTTACATTAGTGAGATATTGGTCACTTTTACAAACATTTTCTTCAGTAAATGGGAGCTGAATTTTAGTGTGAGTGTTATGTTGGTCAAGGACATTCAACCATGCATTGCTTGTGTCTTATTCATGTGGCAGCAAATTGTTATAAGGCAGTGTCATGTTTACACCAATCCTTGGGAAGCGTCTTAGAGTCTGAATGGTTAAGACAAAACAAAAAGGAAAATAGGGCATTCTGGCACATATGGTTTGAAACTGTCTCTTATGAAAAAATAGGTCAAAAAAACCTAATTAGTGCACAAGACAACAAACTGTTGTAATCAGGACATTTTAGGGAACCTCCATGATATGCACGTGAAATATGTAAACCCCTGAGAAGAGAATTTGGGTCTAAAAGCCAAATCCAGTAACACACTTTTTTTTTTTTTCCCCTGCTTCTTAATGAGCCAGGGCTTATCATTTGGAATATTTTCTGCCCATATTGGATTATTCTCGGTCAGCGTCGCTGGAGAATCCAATTATTGGATCTCAGCTGTCCTTTCCTCTGAGAAAGACAGAGACATCAAAACTGTTACTCTGATTAAATCCTGATGTGTCTCCTCTACATTCTGCCACCCAACTCTAGAGGGCTTTTCTTTCAGACAGGCTGCTATAGTAAGAGCCAGCAGCACATGCAGAAACACTGTTCATGCCTCTGGCCTTGAGTGATTTTTTTTCTCAGATAGTAAAGGTGCTGAACACAAAGAGACAAATGAGGAATGGGGTGGAACAAACAGCTGAGAACAGGAGGAAAGGGATATAGATAGATAGATATATATATAGGACTAGCTTTTGCTGTGCATGAAATGCAACACCCTGTTCCCACATTGTGACGCACATCAGTCGGTCCAGATGGTGAGAAGGGTTGGGTTTCTGCCTGGGGCTGCTGGCGCAGGCTTCATTTGCATTCCTCAGCCCAGTTGTTCGTGGAAAAGCATCCAGGCAATGCACAACCGCTCACACAACTGTGCTCACCTTCCCAAGCACAACATTTCTTCATGGCAGCAAAAACTGTTTTACAGGAGTTTTACAGGCATGGGAAATGAAAGGAGCTGGATCCGGTGTTCAGGTTCCAAATGGAACCCTCTGAGAATCATCACCAGTGATGTAGAAATAGAAAATCCTCTTGAGTAAAGTGTTTATTCCCACTCTGCACTCGCACAAATAGCCGTGAGTTTTGTAAAACTGACAAAATTCCTGGAGCTCAACTCTGAAAGAGCAACTTCTGCTCCCTCGTAAAAAATTGCCATACAAACCCCTTTCCAGTGGCTGATCCCTGACTGTGTTTCACCATTACCATAACCAGTTTTGCTTGTTAGGGGCTAATTGTGAGTGTTAATTTGTGGCATGTGCAACAACTGTGATTGTTATTGCTGTAATTAATCCCATTTGAAAATGTTTAGTTTAATTGATTGGATTAATGAGTAAGCTTTAGGTGTTTGATTCTGTTATTTTGTACCTATACATTAACTTTGAAAATTATGCAAGCATATGGGAAAAATAAAGCATTAGAGAAGTGAAGAGCATTACAAATACATCCTTACAATTTAGAGGATGTTCTTAAAACCTTTCAGCATTTTTAGGATTTTAAAATGGGCGCAGAATTGCACCTAACAAGTATATTGCTTTTAACAGTCATTCTGCCTGGAGTAATGCTTTTAGGTTATCCGTGCTAATGTCCCTGGAATTTGCCTGAATAATTTCCATTCATGATAGTAAAGTAACAAACCCTGTGTTAGTCTCCAAACGAGAACTGTGTCTTTAAGAAGGGAAGATATTTATGAAGATTCTTTTTAAAAAATCATGAAAATTGTTACCTAGAGGACATTGCAGCTACATTTACTACTGCATTAAGAAATGTTTAAGTGAAGAATTTGTATTGGTAGATGGTTTCTTCTCTGAGTTTCGCCTCTCCCGCAAGAGCAGTTGATCATTCCACCTTAACAAGGTGCAGTGATTGACAGGTAGGGATGTTGCACAGAGCAGAAGGTGGGAGTGTGCTCTATTGGTTTGTGCTTGTACATCCTGAGCACCAATTACTGTCACTGCTGCCAGCACTGATGTGTTTATCAGGATGAGTTATAGCAGAATATATGTACACAGGCAGTGTGTATGCTGGATGACCACCCCCTGTGATGTAAAATATGAGAGTCTGGGAGCTACCGTTTTATAATTCATCAGGTTCAGCAACTGAATGTTGTTGGTTGGCTTAGTTATAAAGGCAAGTGTGAACCGAACAGCAGACAGGAGCATCTTGCATTGAGAGTCCTGCAAAGCTGCATTTGGTGACTGGGCTCCGCTTTTGTTCAAGTGAATTCAGTCCTCGGTGAGTGATGGGGGTTCTGTCGAGCTAAAGCTGTTATTATATAAGCTGGGGAAACCTGCCTGCTAGTTTTATGTGTATTTTGCTGCTGGAAGTCCTTGTCTGTGGTTGTTTTTAGATTTTGCAATATTTTCAGTTGTGTACGTTACTGGCACAAAATGAGATGAAAAGAAAAATGCAATGATGAATTATTCACCATCGTGCTGTGAGGATCTCTTTCCTAGCTAAAGTTACTTTCCTTTAGTGAGTGTGTTGGGGGTTCAAAGAAGCTACAAACCAGCAAATCTACCTGTCGTTAAATTGCTTTTATTAGTGCTTAAAGAGAGTGATAGCTGTGGCTTTTGTAACAAGAGGAAGGAAAAGAATAAGCAAATATCAGAAGCATTTACAAATTCTTTGCTTTTTTGTACATGTGGCTTTTCAGATGCAGCATTAAATCTTTTGTGTGGAGTGAGGGGCTGCAAAGAATTTGAATTGTAGAGCTTTTTAATTAGATAATCAGTAAAACGGTAGCTTCTTTCTGGTTTTGTGGTAATATGCTTAGTATCACATTAAAATGAATGATTCCCCATCTTGCATAACAACAGTGCTGAAATATGTGTAAGATGAAAGGCAAAGGGAGACTTTGAAACAAACTGTGGAAGCATGCTGTAGCACAGCTAGACAGAGAAGGTATATTTCCTATAGTGTCTGCATGACTTTTTGAATTTCACCAGCTTTAGATTCTTTGCTCTAATTATCACTTGCTTCTTTTTGACCTCTGTATCTTTTCAAGCAAGCTCCATTAATATGTCGACGTTGTCTTGCCAGTAACCTTTAAAGATCAGTAAGCCTGCAATTTTTTTGTTGTTTCAGTCAGAAAGGAATTGAAAAGCAGAATTTATGAAACTGAAATATTAAGACTGCCATACAATACCTATATGTCTCCTCAGGAGAGGCAAGTGGTCACGAGTAACAATTTTACTTTTTCTTTTATCAGTAGCAGTATTATAGTCCTTGCTTCTGTCTCGTTGTACCGGCTTTGGGGTTGTTTTTTTGTTCTCTGTGGATTGGAGAAGCAAGTTTGTTGTATCCAAATATCAAGAGAGCTTGGCAGAACAGCACCTGTTGTCTTATTGCTATATTATTAATAGTTGGAGAGAGACACTCTCTCCCAGAGACCTCTCACCTGGTATCAGTCCAAATTGTTTACTCTGGAGTGATTTAGACTTGTATTGTGACTTCTCACTTAGAAATAATTTGTTCGGTGAGTTTTATGTGAAGCATCAAAGCTGCCGGACTGATCCTGGTTTAATAAATAAGGTGTCTCATTTTAGTATCACTTTTTATTTAAAGAGAAAGGCTATTGGCAAAGTGGCCTTTGCTATTGACTTCCTTTGCCAAGCAGATTTGCACTTAATCTTTATAAATTATAAATTTGAAATAATCAGAATTTTTTGAGATGATTATTTCCTAGCAACCTAACAGACTAGAGCCTATTTCTAGGAAAGAGCAAAAGTGTATACCTTTGTCAGCAGTACTTTATTTAAGAGTATTGCACTGCTTTTTAAGCATTCAGATCTATTTTCAGTGACCCCTGTGCCAGCAAATGGGTTTCTTGAAGTGTGAGCTTCTGGCTTTGCAAGTTCTCCTCCTTTCAGAAATCTGTGATACTGCATCCATCTGTCTAGGCATTTATATTGCATGCATCACAATGGTGTAATCTCAGCAATACGAACATTAACCATGTAAATGTATGTACTGTAACTTAGGAAGTATAAATTAGGACAGGAAAAGCAACCCTAAAAGGAGAAAGTTATGATATGGGCATATGGGCTCTTGTGGGA
The DNA here is from genome assembly GCF_000691975.1 of Corvus brachyrhynchos. Taxonomy (NCBI): domain Eukaryota; kingdom Metazoa; phylum Chordata; class Aves; order Passeriformes; family Corvidae; genus Corvus; species Corvus brachyrhynchos. The sequence goes on from NW_008238359.1 coordinate 5,430,912, forward strand.
ACCAGAGATCCAGACTCGATATTTGTTATTACACAATGAATTAAGCTGACAACTAGTTCAGTCTCCACGCAGTGGTATGGAGGCTTGGGCACAGATGAGACCAGCTTCTCAAAGTTCACTCCAAGGAAAATAGCCAGAGCATGTGGCAAAAATCCCATTTTATCCTGCGTGCATGCCTATTGCTCCTTTGTGGTCATAATCCAGGAGGGATGCTGAAGGAAAAACAACAGTGACTAAGAATTGTATTTTACATCATCTCGATCTGGAGGACGCAGATGTTTTATCTGGATATTAGTTTGGTACTGTGATCCATGCCTCCCACCTGGCAGTAAGTGACAGCAGTGCTCCCCATGGAGTGCTGTGTCTTAAATGCCCTTAGGGCTGGTCCGGGAAACAGCCATCCCTGTTGTTAGTGCTATATCCTGCTGGAAACACTCTGCCCCACAACTCCAGGAGTGTGTTGGCTTCCTGTCCATTTCTGAATAGAGGTAATGTTTTAGGATTGATGCACAGCACTCTCAGGTAGCAGAAATCCACTCTCCAAGAGGAATCTTTCTCTGCTTTTGCCTTTTGGTTACAGATGAAACCAAACAAGGCACCTGTGTTCACAGTATCTTTTGTATAAAATATAGATGCTCAGATAAAATATCTTGAATAAAAGTCCTTAGCTCAAGAATTGATCTTTTAATCTTCTTTCTTTGGTTTAAAACACCTCCTGTTTACTGACCTTCAGGTTTGCTGGGAAGTCCCATGGCAGCTTGGGGTCATTTTTGACAAAACAGATTATTGGATAAGCCAGCATTTGTTCTTGGAGAGTTATTTTTTGGTTTGCACTAAATGTAGCTAATGTGTGACTGTGTATTTGTGCGACCGTGCTCTTTGTGCAAGAAGTGATTGGAGATGGCAACAGGGGCGTGTAAACTCACAAGTTTGTATGTCTGATACACTTCTATTTGGCTCTTTCAAGCACTACACAAACTATGATTTTAAATAGAGCAATACATTTATAATACTGAGTCTTGAGCACAGAAATATCTAATGCATAGAATTGAAAGCTGTTAACTATATATTAACTCTCTTACTTTTTATTGAAGAGACTGATTAAGTGACACTGTATGCTATTTTTAAGAATTCTCAGGTTTGAATTCAGTATTCAATATGGGTGTGGAACAAAGCTGAACAGACACTGGCAATCATAATGAAGTGCTTTCAGGGATAGGGCCTTCAGTGGAAAAATGGGTGAAATGATAGGTTAGACATGTAGCATCCTCAGTGTTGGAAATAGCCAATGTAACTTTATGGAAGAGATAGAACATAGTAAAGGATGACAATGTGTCAATGGAAAGCAGTAGAGGTTTTTGTATATCCAGAAAACTAGGTAGAGAAACTCCATTTTAAAGGACTATCAAACACTCAGTGCATTACAGGAATAAATTTGGCAACTGGAGCAGAGAGAGAGCTTGTTCATAAACACAGCATGCCCTTTGATGTTGGTCGGTTCTTTGTGCTGTGAGTGAAATACATGTAAATGTCTAATCCTGCAGAAGAGATTTTGGTTAGGTTTTACATGATTGTACAAGCAGGATGGGGATATTCAAGTTATTAAACCCATGAAAAGTTCACTTGTAAGCAAAATATATCTTATAAATGCTAAGTTCAGGGGTTTTGTGGATTCAAGTGCTTGGTTTGTTTAGTGGCTCCTGGTTTCTTGGCATCCGGATGCATTATGCTATTATTTTTAAAAAGAGCGAAAAAAAAGGAACTTAGTGTAAGTAGTCTTTGCTGGAGAAAAAAAAAATAAAAAAATAAAATTAAAGCACCTTCCTTGCTTCCAGATGGTTAAAATGACAAGCAGATCTGTCAGTCCTTGAAACCTCACAGGTGAAAAGTGTGTGCTCCAGGGTAGTAGAGCTGGTTCTGGAGAATTCAGCACCAGAACTCAGTAGGAGTGAGATGTCAATGAAATAAAGTGATACAAATTATCTGTTTTCTGCAGGGTGTTTAATGTAGTCTAGATGATCAAAAACATGAAAAGTATTCATCAAGAGTCCTTTCCAATCTCATGTCAGCTTTCAGTGGAGTTTTTCCATGTTTTCAGGGGGCATGCATGTCAGAAGGGTGCCAGTTCCTAGAGCCGTGTCTCTGCTACAGGGTAGTTACAACCTATGGAGAAGCTGTCCATAAAGAGAGGTGTAGGATTTGACTCACATCCAGGATCATCTCTGGTAAAGGCCCTACAGCTTTGAGTCCTGCAGGCAGGACTTGGATATATGTCCCAAGAAAGCTGCACTGGAAGTCCCTGTGCATTCCTCTAGGTGAACACTTTTCATATTTTTCATGTCATGACCACGTGTTGAAAAAAAAAGATCTGTGGAAGATGGAGAGCATTTGTCATTCCACTCTCAGTAAGCCAACAGGAGTGATGCCCCTCTGCAGCAGATTCATTTGTTTTCTGAACAGTGGTATACTCTCTTCCGTCCTGTGCAAAGCTCTAATTAGTGGTTGGTGGCCTAAAGCTTAATATTAATATACAAATTTTATTTTGTACTACAGGGAAATGCTTATGGCATCAACAGCTTTCCACGTGGGAATTACCAATGTGCTCACTCAAAAGTCAGCCTGGTAAAACTGCAGATGGAGTCCTCATTCCCAGAATACTTTTGTAGTGTTAGCAGAAATCTCCTATTATTTTAACCAGGCAGGAGAGTAATCTGGATTGACAAGAGTTTTTTAAATCCTGAGAGTTAATGTCATCTTTACATCACACTAGTCAGTGTGTTGTGTTTGAAAACCTGCAAAGTGACAGAGTGAGACATGGGGTGTCCCTTCTAATTCATTCCTGTACTCCTGAGGAGATTTGTCCCGTTCAGGAGACAGCACAAGCCCACCACTCTGTAAGCATGAATTGCAGTACTGTTTGTGCTGGGTTCTAAGGACAGGGGTTAGTGCAGAGGCATTTGAGCTAAGCAAATGCTAATTTAAGAACCCACTATTACACCTTTTGTGCATTGTGGTAATAATCTTTAACATTATAAAACAATAAAGAACTGATTGAACTGTGTTGTGTGCAGCCTCATGCATTTATTTCTATATTTTAAGGAAATTGTACTCTCAGAAGCTTTTGCTGCATTCAGTACTGTGTTCCCCAAGCAGAAAAAAATATCCACAGCAGCTAGTAACGCTAGTGGTATCTAAGTTAAGTAATTAAATATCACTCACTAAAGAAAATCTCTACTTTCTTTCAAAAAATCTACTTACAGGTTTTAAGAAGGTATAAACATAAATACAGTGTAGAGTACTTTTCATGTAAATGGTATTTTATTCTGGTTTTATTTTCAGTACTGTTAATCTCAGTTTGTTTATAGGAGTAGATCTTTGTCCCTCACTACCAAAATATTCTTTGTGAAAGGAATATATTATTCCAGATAGAAAAGTGATAATAGGCAAAATCATCACCTGCTCTCAGTGTTCCATGGACTATCCTTGCCCTTCTCAGGTAGATGTTTCTGGTAGGCATTCCATAGGAAAATGACAGTGCACACTGGCTGCTGCTGGCTTTGGGTTGGGCTGTAGTCCAGAAATACAAAACAAAATTATTAGTAGGTGGCCTTAGGTGAAACGCAGCTGTTACCTGTAGTGGTCTGTATTTCTTCTCTTTGAGGTAGTACCACAGCTGTTAAATACTTCAGTGAAATGTATCCATCCAGCAGAGAAATAAGTTTGAGAGGAGGGAAAAATAGCACTACTCCGTTCAAAACAGGTTTTCCAGGTGTGAATTAATTTCATTTCACATTACTTTGCAATTTGTTAGATAAAAACCATAAAATTTTCCCTAGATATTCTAAAATGTTCTTATTTGAATTAAAGAAAGTGTTCTGTAATACTGAATGCACTTTAAATGTTTCCTGTTCATGTTTGGTTTCTTCTATTTCTGTTCAAATCTTATTACCTTTGAATTGTAATGGTAGACTGACCTAGTTGTACAAGTCTCCTGAAACAGTTTTACAGAGAAACTTGGATATTTTTATGGCAGCAATTACATGTTGGTCTTTTAAGGTAATGTGGTGCAAATATTTTGCACTCAAATCTCTTTCCTTGGTTTTCACTCTTTCATGTCTTGCTACTGACACCTGACCCCTGAAATAAAAACACTCATATTCGGCTTTCTCCCATCTTTTCAGAGATGCAAATAAATTCTTCTCTGTTTTTATTAAATTCATTTCAGTGCATAGATATTGAATGCAGGGATCTGAAACAGGAAAAGTGCAAGTGCTAGAGGACAGAAAGCAGGAAGGACTACATCTTTTTATGCGTTTTTCCAGTGGAATTACTGTGAACTGCATCTGTAAATTTTAGTTCAGGTTTATACACCAATCATAAACTAGTCCAGCTTTTGCCCTACACTATTCATAAGACTTGAAATCCAACATTTTTCCTCAGTTTTTTGAGATATTTAATATAAAATGTTGATTGGTCACTGGCCAAAGAAGAAGCTAAACTTATCAAGACTGAAACACTGAAATTTTCTGTTTCAGTTTATTTTTGGCATGCTTGTTTAATAGAAGAAGAAACAAGCTTAGTCTATAGAAGTTGTCTGTAGACCTGTCAACTAAATCTTAAAATATGTTTGATCAAGAATTATTGATTTGCATTTATCATAGGAGGTGTTTTTAAGGTTTGAAACATGAGAAAAAAAATTACAAATACTTGTTTTACTTCAAATTAATCAGCTAGCTGGTATGTTTTCTTGTGAATCATGCAATAATAACACTTTAATCTTCTGCCTTTCTTTTACTCCTTATACCTTTCCCCAGTGTTAGGTTACCACACCTCATTACCATCCTAGATTCTGGTGAATTTTGGTGTACTTATTTTTAAAGTATACATGAAGGTAAAATATAGGTGATATTTTATGTCAATGCAAGGTTCAAAATACCAGAAATATGTCAAATTTTTTTCAGGCTTATATTCCTAAACATAAGTATGTGTTAAAAGCAGAGATCAATAGGGGGAAAAAAATAAATCAAAAAATAAAGCCGTAGGTAGATACTGCTGAAAAACGTCAGTTGTCCAAAACTGTCATTTGAGGGAGGGAGAAAAGAGGGGACAGAAGAATTAATGTTTGAATATCTGTGCTGAAAAATGGCATCCCTACTGGCAAATTGCATTTAGATTAAAAAGTTGCTTATGTGGTGAAGAAACATATTTAATCTACTGGTTTCCCCAGCAAAAAAAATTTAGATATTTGAGTTTAATATGCAAGTGAATAACTTGAATTCAAATATTGAAGTCATTCACTGAATTTGGTAAAGTGGAAACTGTAAACGTCTAAGCCCTGATGTGGAAACATCCAGAGCCTGATTGGGATTTTTCTTATACCATTTGCATATAACTAAAAACCTGTAACTCAAAGACCAGCCTGAGAACACAAACGTAATTAACGTGTGCCTTAACCTCTGGTTAACATCTGTGAGGCCTGACTCAGCCTTTCGTCTTCTGGTGGATATGACTCTTGCTGACTGTGACTCAAACTATCTGTGGGTCTTTCAGACAAAGTTGTAGTTAAATTAATCTGCTCAGCCTGAAGGTCAAGCATGATTTTAATTTAGCCACTGTGCTGTCCTTTGATTTACTTGCAGCACTTCTGTAATTGTGACTGACACCCTTGAGGTGGATACCATTGATATATGGAGTTTGTACTGCAGTCTGTGAAACACATCAGGATTCTTTTGGATAATTGTAAATTATGTTAGCATGGGATTTGTGAGATCCACTCTCTTTCAGATGAATTACATAAACTGCCATATAAAAATAAATTTAATGTATAATCTTGGGACATCTATTTTTTTAGTGAACCTCCTTCTCAGAGAAACATTTCAGACATTGTGACACTAACTTGCTGAATTTTTGTTTCAACTTAATTTTTTTGTGAGGTTGGTTAATGCAGAAGGGAAAGACCACTTGCATGCTGTCAAACTGTATTTGAGCATATGAGATACGTGGCATCTGCCACTGAAAATTATGCCCCAGGGAATTCCCTAAACATTTTTTCTGAAATGTGAAATGCAGCCACCTCTGCTGATGAAAGGGCAGGAAGATGAATGCCAAACATGGCAATATTCTGTATTAGGGGAAAACCAAATCAAAACAGTATTCATTTTGTATGATAACCAAATACGTTTGTAGTGTGTGTGTGAATAAATGTGATTTTAAGCACTCACCTAAAAGTTCTATAAGCTGCACACATTTCAGTGCATTTAATTCACAAAAATATAGTGCTTAGTTATCTTCCCTAGGATTTGTACTTGGACTCCACCAACTCCAGGTATTTCAAATATAGATTCTTAGTCATCATCTCTGGTGCTAAATGCCAGCAATTATAAGTACTGGTTGACTCATTTCTATACTCCATGAGTTTTTATGGCTGTTATAAAACTTTGAAAATGCTGACAGACCTGCAGCCATGGTGGGCACTGCCTATATCAGGGTTCAATATTAAATATAGCCAGATATTAAACCTTTATATTGCTGTACCCAGTTGTTCAATAGCATTGTCACCAGGTAGAACAATGTGAGCCAGGGGACATTAATACAGCTAAGTGTGATATTTTATTTATTCTAATAATCTTTGCATTCTAAAGGGCCAAAGTCGTGAACCATACATTATCTTGCCAGTGAGTTTTACCAGCTCTGTGCTTCTAAGCATAAGAGGAGAAAGAGCTTTGCTTGTATGTTACATTTGTATAACTACAGGAAATTAGAACTATTGCTTCACAAAACCACAGAATAGTAAAGGCTGGAAGGTAACTGGATAATCTGTTCCAATGCCAGCCACTCTAGTAGGATCAACAAAGGCAGGTTGCTCAAAGTCATGTAGCGTCAAGTTTTTAATATCTCTATAACTCTGGAAAACCTGTTCCTCTATCCAGTCGTCCTTAGAATAGAAAAAAAGGTTTTCTAATGTTTAAATGGAATTTTCTGTATTTCAGTTTGTGCCCAGTGCCTCCTGTCCTACTGCTGGGAACCACTGAGAGCCTTCTTCTTTACAGCCCTCCATCAGGAATGTAAACTGGCTAAAATCTTTTACGTATGGCACTACTGTCCCCACTTGACCAAACCATTCCCTAGCGTTTGAGGTATGACCTCCAATATGCCTTCAATATGACAAGGAGGAGCCAGACTTCTCAAAAGACGTGCGAATCCTTCTCAGTATTCTGAGAGTACTCTTCAGGCTCTTCACAGATGTGAGGTCCTGGACATTACTAAATATCATCCATGTTGTTCAGAATTTAAATTAGACAACGCTGCTTTTGTCCAATACCTTTTCCCTTTTGTTCACACCTGCCAAATGCTTTCTTAGAAGTTAAGTTCCCTTTGAAATTCTGGTGGGTAATGAGAATTCTAGGTTTGACTGTTATTCATCCTTCTATATAGATGGTAATTATTTCTGAATCTGCCTGCCGGAAATTAAACAGAATCTCATGCAAACAAAAGAAACCTTTTCTTAATTGGGAGACTTGCCTACATGGCACAGAGTGTGAAAAAAAGTGTGCTTTCATAATCTTGTAGCTGGCTTCAGCATTGGATTGACTGATTAAAGAAAAATCCTCTATGAATAGAGTATGGCCTATATAAAAGAAGTTAAAACCTCAAATTTGCTTGCATTTGTTAGCATCCTCTTTAGCAGCCTTTCTACTCCAGAGATTTCCCTTCTTTCCTTTCAGTGTAAGTTGTTCTCATTAAGTTTTGTGATTACAAACAAGGTTTAGCAGTATTAAATGACTAGATATTTTTATGGCCAAATGGGATTACTTTGATAATTGGCTCTGATCTGTTGCAGAACTTGTTCTCCTGTACTTACTGCATCAAGTCTTGTAACATGACAGAAGTACCATCCAACTGATGTTTACCAGGTCCTTTGATCCTGGATCTCAAAAGAAAGTTTGGTTTCTTTTCAGCTGTAGGCAGTATATCACAGCCCTTGCAGAATTTTTTATTTCTTTTGACATTGTCCATGCTGGTGACTTCGAAACTGTATCGCAAAACTGTGATGAAGAATGACAAAGCTTAGAATAGGGACATCAGCACAGAAATGTGGCCCCTTCTTTCCCAGGTCCTCAATCTCAGTCACCATGTATCCAGACCAGATTGTGCTCTTAGGTCAGCACTCTTTACTCAGGGTAACTATTTGTGGCAAATCAAGCTTAAGAGAGGTTGACAGAAGCTGCCAGCACTGAAATTACAGACTGATGGTATGGTGTCATCCACCAGCAATTACAGAATTGGGGATCCATATTCCTTGATGTTGTGTCATGGTTTAACCCCAGCTGCAAATCAGTCCAGTGCAACTTCCCACTCACGGCCCCACAGTGTGATGGGGAGAGAATTAGAAGGGTAAAAGGGAGACAACTGTTGGGTTGAGGTAATGACAGTTTTATAGGTAAAGCAAAAGCAAAGCAAACCAAGGAATTCATTAATCACTTTCCATGGGCAGGGAGGTGTTCAGCCATCCCCAGGACAGAAGGGCTCCATCAAGCCAACAGGGACTTGGGAAGGCAAACACCATCTCTCAGTATGAATGTTCTTCTATTTCTTCTTCTCCCCAGAGCTTTACATGCTGATAGATTGGGATATCCCTTGGGTCAGGTGGGTCGGCTGTCCCAGCTGTGTCCCCTCCTGACTCCTTGTGCACCCCCAGGCTCCTCACTGTTGGACTTGGGTGAGAAGCAGCAGAGGACTTGACTCTGTGCAAGCCCTGCTCAGCAGTAATGAAAACACTCCTGTATTATCAATGCTGTTGCCAACAAAAATTCAAACCATAGTCCCATACCAGCTACCATGAAGAAAATTAGCTCTACCCCTGATAAAACTAGCACAGCTTGCAGTGACAGATCTCTGTGATAAAGGGTGCCTGGCCTGGGATAAGTAGACCAGTCAAGCACTCACAACAGTCAAAAACAAATAAAAACTAAATAGCTTCTTTTTTCTTGTCATGGCCACATGCTGTCTTACAGAACAGAAAGGACCAGTGCCAATATGGTCAGTTTGCATCTACAGGTTTGAGGAGATGCAGAATTCAGAATTAACTTGCACAGGACTTTTTTGTGCCTTGAAATGGAGAAATGTTGCTGTCTACATTTGTCCACACAAATATGTAATGTATTAACCTTCTTCACCACTGCTTTAATAAGGCTGCACCAGTGACAGCAAAGCACTTCAAATTAACTCTTGAACTGTGAAAGTCCAGATGTTGCCCTGATAATCTTCCCATTTATTTCTTTGGAAAAACTAGCAAACACCAACTCGGGCTTGGTGCTGTTTATTTAATTAGAGATTCTGTAATGATGCATTGAAGTAGATACTCAAGAGAAAGGGAAATCAGGTTCCCTATGATACTGTGGAACATGTTAATAAAATTCGGAGATAGTCCCAGAAAGCAGATGTATAACAGAAGCCCAGTGTTACTGTCCCTGCAATCTGACCTAGGAAAATAAAATCCTCCTTCACCCCAGATATGGTATTTCATTTAACCCTGAGCAGTACAGCCCAGCTTGGCATCGTTCTTACAATGTCTGTTCATAGTCACAGGGTACAAACATTTTTTAATATGTAAATGTTTATCAAAATTAATCAGAAATGTAGACGGTATGGAGTTTGAAATTATTTATGATATCCGTATCCCCAGAAGTGTTCTCTGTAACTCTGAGAAGAGGATGCTTCTGTAATTGGAAATCCTGAAGTGGTGAATTCATCAGAAAGTCAGGATTAGACTGTAACAACAAAACCACCACTCTCTATGCCAGGGATACTTCAGCAGCTTTGAAAGCTTTACTTGATTAAAATATATTCGCTAAAGTCTTTTCTGTAATGACTGAAAGGTGCCACAGAGTGTTCATAAAACCTTGAATAATCTGTGTATGTTTTCAACTGGCATTATTTTGAGTGTAAGAAAAAGTATGCATTTTTGTAGCAGCTTGGCAGGCTGGGGGCTAATGCATGCACGGTACTTCTGTGCCTGTGCTCTGATTTATTTGGAGCAGGGCATTTTATGGCAATGCTTCTCTTAACTAGCCAGGAGCATAATCCTGCCAAGTCCTGTTGTCAGTCTGTTGGTAAAAATAATGTCAATAGTAATCAGTCACTGCCCAATTTCATCCCTCCTGCCTTCTGTGCTCCCAAGGGTAGCCACTGTCAGGTGATGCACATTGCCAGTTTTGCTCCAGTCTTACAGGAAAGGGATTTTCCCTCACCACTCTCCTTAAGCATGATGTGACCATTGCCCACACTGCCCTTTAATCTCCTACAGGAAATAATAATTTTTTTAAAAAGTAAGAAAAGTCTACCTTACAAGCAGCCAGCTGTTTGGATAAATGTCATGCTTAGCCTGACATTTCTTGCTGCTAGGCCCTGAATAGCCCAGTGAGCAGGGACTGCAGCCCAGAGGGTAATGGGAGAAGACAAGTAAAGGTCGTTGTGATTATAGTCAAGGAGATACTTTAAAGCAGAATATGAATATAAAACCTTGTAGAGGCTGGCATGCAAATTAAAATGTAAATAAGGTTGACAAGCTTTCCACCAAGACATCAAACTGCCAAAGGGCAAATCTGTCTTCTCCAGGCCTTTTCTGCCCTTCGTGAGCAGGCTACAGCTGTTTCCTCAGCCAGCAACAATAGTAACCTCTAGGGGAAGGAGGAATAGGAAAGTCATAGTGATTCTTAGCAGCTGTCACATTTGCAATGGTTTCTCTTCAGAGTATTTCATAATCCTTTTTTTCGGGTTACTTGCCTTAGAAATTTAGGTTATGCAAGCACTAGAAATGAATAAACAAAAAGATATGTGTATACATGAACGAGCTTCAACAGCAGTCTTAGAGCTAGTACCAGCTACATGAAAACAGGGTAATTGTGAGAGACTATTCCACACTGTTGGCATAATTAGATAGCAAAGAAATGGAGAAAGATGAGGGGAGAAAAGAGAATAGTCTCTGATATAGGTCCTTCACTGCATTATATTTAAACTGTAGCAGAAACTAGAAAAGGTTGATAGGGGTGAGAGAGGCTTTTGAAGATGAAGGAGCTGAGGTAGAAGTCACAAGATAAGAAGTCTTACAATTCTCAGAATAGATTCACCTTCAGCATCCTGGTGTCAGAGAGATATGTGAGTAATTATTACTATTATTATTATTGCTTTGAGAAGTCTGCTTTAATTTGGTTTTGGTTTTTTTTTAACTAGGGGTTTAATTCTTTCTGGTTTAGCATCTGGCAGAAATTCATTTGTGTATATTTAAAAACAGATGTGCAGCAACTTCCCTCAGCATCCCTTCCCAGCCTTTGAAGGGTGCTGCCCTCCTTTGCCTTCGGAGCAGCTGCTTGGCATGTCCTGCACAGCAATGCCAGCTGCATGGCAGACCTCTCCAAAGCTAATTTTTGTTTCCCTTTGTCAGTGCATGATACTTGCTGCCTGTTGGGATGCTTTTAGAGGCCTCCTGTGCCAGCCATCTCCAAACAGGAATGGTTTGCTGCAGTAATAGTGTCTGCTAATGTCTCATTACAATCAATTTAAATGCTTCAGTTCCACTGAGAGCTAATAACACATGAAAGTCAAGCTAGGCTCGTAATTTCAAAGACACATATTTTTTTGTAATGAACAGAACTATTATGTCCTGTTGAAAGTTGACTATAAAAGATTTTAAAGCTGTATTTGCAATGTCATTAGAACCTCTTCATATGTATCTTCTAAGCTTTAAATTGCAAGGTAATCTCAGCTTTCTGTTTACCTTTAAGAAAATAACAAAACTTTATCTATTGTCCTTTGCAATTTTACACATTCACATCTCCTTTCCTAATAGTATTAAAAAAGTTTAATTATATAAACCAATGTGATTTACCTAGGTTCCAGAGACCTTCACATCACTTTTTATAGAAAAAAAGAGTCTGTTTCACTGCCCTTTATTCACTTTATTGTTTTCTCTCCCAGCTCAGCCTCCCCTCACTTGATTTTCAACTAAGTGGCCTTGTGAAAAGGAAAATTAAAATAATGGTAGCAAAATGCACCTGAAATCATCATGGGCCACTCTTCAGATGGATATCTGATGTAAGAATGGAGACAAATTGGACACAACAACCTCAGTGTCTGGCTGAAGTTACAGAAACAAAGAGAAAAAAAAACAGATTCATATATAAAAAGGAAAATGAAGTTTACATGGTTCTCAAACAGTTCATGACCCTTCCAGATCTGCAGTGGATAGGACACTGAAGGCTTTGGGAAACAGACAAAAGAACAGTGATGCTGAAGAGAAGGAGGAGAAAGCAGCCTTATGTATTCTTTAAAAACTATTTTACAGGTAGTTTATGAGTAGTGATGGAGAGGTGAGGGAGAGGACTGAAAGGAGGAAAGAAATGCAGAGATTAACCCCTCTGGATAGGCAAAGTACAAGGCACAGGGCACACTGACATATGCTGGGCAGTTTGCAAGTGGAGAAGAGTTCTTGCTCATCAGCCCCAGAGTACTGAGGGCTGTAGGAGGTGCAAGGAGGATGCCTAGCTCTCACTTAGCCTCTGGATGGATGGATGAGCCCAGGAAGCAGAAAAGGGGGTGGAGGGACTGGAAAACCTGAAGCTTTGCAGGCTTTCTTGTTATACAGGGGCTGGGAAAGCTGTGAAGAAAACCTCTACCCACTTGTACCCATCTCCTTGTCAGAGCTGACTGAGCCCAGTGTTATGCTCCTTAAAAACAGAGCTAAACTTTAACTCTCGTCCCATCAACAGATGGGAACCGATGGGGCGGTGGGGGCAGGCACACACAGTTTAGGATTACCATTAAATGCAGCGTTCCATGAAGTTGTATTCCAAGGGTGCAACAGAAAGGGTCAAGAGAGGGAGCATCTGGGCTTTGATTTGTTGTGTTGAGCAGACAGGACAGAAAGGCCTCAGAACCCTGCTGTTGTTGGCAAGGGCAAGGAAGTTTTATCCACCAGGCTTCTCTGTACTCAGTGGGAGAGAAGGTTCTCTGGAGGATGGTGGCCCTGAATGGAGCTGTGGGTAAGCCTCTTTTTAGGGTCTCTAGAAGATTAACCCCAACAGGCTGAACTCAGCCTTTATGATTTGCCTTGTCATCTGCCCACCTCACGGTGGTGGGTAAGAGGCCAGGGAACAAGCAGGGATCCAGGAATGGAATTTGATTGTGAGGCTTCTGCTGTGTTGCCCTCACATAATTGTGATAGCACGTCTGCAGGAGGATGACCAAAGACTGCAGCTTTGGCTTAAGGAGTGATGGTTCGAGATGCTCGTAATAACCACTCATATGGGACTGCATCCCTTTGAAGGAAGGCAAGCTAGGCAAGGTGCAAAAGTTAATTTAACACCAACTGCAGAAAAGAGAGAAAAAAAGCCCTAATTAGGCATTCCTAGCATAGCCAGTCACTGTCCAGAAAGTGCAACAATAGTCACCACTACAAGACAGTTTAGTTCATGCTGTGAAGCTTAATTTGCCCTATTGCACTGACAGGTGATGACAGTGTTTCTCCACCCTAAAGCTAACAGGGAACAGAAATTGTCTGTCCACTGCAAGATGTTCTATTTTAGTGGGAGAATAAAAAGCAACAAGCACAGAAACAAGTTGTCTTCTCTCTTCCTGTCCCTTTACACTGAACCGCCCTCTGATGTGGCTTGACTTCAACCGTGTTCTGTCTCAGTCCTCCAGGTAGTTGTTTTTTATTATTTTCCCATCTTGTCCATGACTAAGTTGAGAAGAATTCAAGTCCCTCTGAATTATCCTACAGTCACTTGGACTTAAGGTTTTGTGCGCAAAAGAATTTTGTCTTCTTGCTTGTGTGCATGCAGCACTGTGCTTTGCGCTTGAAGTCAGACAAGGTGAAAAGTAACTCATCCTGGAGAAAAGTCTGTTCTGAGACCAGCTCCTTGATCAGGCTAAAGAACCTTCCCAAATCTTTTATCCTATTAATTGATATGTCAAGAGCTAGTGCATCACTTAGTCACTTCGGAGTGAGTCTCACAATACATTTATCCCAAGATGATGGAAAACTATCACAACAGTTTTATCACAAGTGAAAGCTAAGATGGGTTTATGTGACATTCTTGAAGCTTCAGTGCCTTGTGCAAGTCAACAGGAAAATACTGCTATTTCACAAAATGCCACTGCAGCCAGATTGGTTTGGGCATCACTGATCTTGTGTGAATTAGCACAAATTAATTTTCACATTAACCTGCTTAAGCCATGAACATTGCACTAGGTACTAGGGGATTCGGTTAATTACAATAATAGCACTTTTGTGCTAATTACAGGGATGCACCAAAAAGGTTTCTGTAGCAATACTAACCCGTTTTATAGCATGTAGGCCATGGGCAGTAATGAGCTTCATCTGTCCCAATTCATATACAGTAATCTTCTTTAAGGTCTCATTTCTGACACTTACAGACTTTTTCAAAAGGTTTACCTTTTCAAAACCATCCCTGCTTGCCTGTTTAGTTGCATTCCTCTTTTTCATTACTTTTTGTAATTTTACTGTAGTGTTGTTCTTTAAATATTTCAGTGCACTGCATTGTTTTCTTGTATTCATTGTGAATTAGAATGAACAGTCTTAAAAAGCACCAAAAGAACTTAAGATGAGACATTAGGGAAAAATGCAGCTGCAGAAAGGAGAGTGAACCATGAGAATAGACTGTTTGGGGTGGTTGAAATGTCTCCATCTCTGAGGATCTTTAATAACAAATTAGCAAACATCTGTGAAAAGATCTAATTGTGACTTAGGGCCCCCAAAGGCTTTCTGCTCACTCACTGGCAACCTCTTCATCTCCTATTACTTCTGAAAAATCAGGCTTGTGCTCCAGTTGCAAGTTTCTGATGCCTGGCACCCATGTAAGAGAGTCCTGTTTGTCCTTGGAAAATGCTAGGCAGTGCAATTCGATACCGCCCTTTAGCATTGCAGTCTAAGCTAAATCATCTCCATTTGCTTCAGAAGGTGCAGTCAATTGTCCCAACACAGACCACATTTAGGAACTTGATCATAAATCCCAGACCATAATACACTCCCAGACGATCTCCCCTGATTCTCTCATTTGATCTGAGTACATCTCTTTCTTGGATGACTGTGTATAGGAAACTTAAATCATTCATCATTGTCAAAAAAATTTCTGAAGTGTTTATTGGTTTTGATCAGTCCTGTTCAAACTGTCTCTGAAATCTGTATGGATGTGACATTTGTTAGTGCTAAAAGCTGTTTAATCATAAACATCGTAAGCATCATCTTGGATCATCTTGATCCACTGTTTTTCCCTACCTGGATCACCCTGAGCAGTTACAAGTAGTGAAGCAGAAAATCAGAGAGCTGTGGAGAAACCAGCCTGAGACAGACAGACAGATAGATAGATAGATAAATAGACAGATAGATAGGTAGGTAGATAGATAGATAGATAGATAGATAGATAGATAGATAGATAAACAGGCAAACAGGAATGTGTTTCCTAAACTAAACATACTGGCACGAGAACAAACAACTGGTCCTTGGGAAAAGCTGTAGAGGTTGCTATTCTTATTCTGGGTTGCTCGTCAGAATCATGAAAGAATATTAGAAGCCTGGATATCAGGTGGGAAGTTTTCAGCACTTCCATTTTCTATTGATCTATAAGCCTTGTCTGCAACATGGCTCACCAGCACAGCAGGGAGACAGCAGAGATCTGCTTCCTGTAGGACTGACTCTGATATTTTCTTTGTTAACTAAGATTGTATTGTTTATTTAGCAAAATGGAAATTGGTGGGTGAAGTTGTGTTTTCTCTCTAAATCTGTCATGAGAATCAATATACAACAGAAAAGAGCAATTTACACAGAGGAACAGTGCTGGGGTAAAAGCCAATAAGTCAGCTTCAACCGTGTTCAGCTAGAAGAATTAGTCTACCTATTTGAGAATTGGGTGCTATGAGTGGCCTTCCAACAGCTGAGAAATGCCAAAATGGAACTTATTGTAGGAAAGTATTTGAACAGTTTGTGCACTGTATTTTAGGGTTTGTTTTTCTGTAAAAGCAGGACTTGGATTTGATTAAGGAGACCTTTTCTAGCTAAGTCTTTCATGCCATAAGGGTGGGTTTTGGTGGTTCTGTGAATGGTGAGGTCAGTGATATCAGCAGTAATTTCAAGGCATTTATGGTATTACAGTTCTTTTCCAGACATTATTTCAATTTTACATGATCTGATGCTCAAGTTAAACAACATTTTTGAGGATCCAGGCCATAGTTATATTCCCCATTTCTAATTAGTGGACAAATGCACAACATACTGCAGAGAGCTCAAAATATTCCCTATAATAAGCGAAGAGGGATGCAGGAAGCATGACTTATCCTGAGGTAATATATGTATTTGTCTTGTTTAAATTCATTCAAGCTTGTAATGTGCTGAACCATTCCCTATTACCTGTTTGTATTAGAAATGGTAATCCCCCTTTAATCAGGAAGCTCTAGCAAACTAACACAATTCTGCAGCTGCTCTCAATATTGCCTCTTAGAAAAGATCAATACATAAGTGGGAATGTTTTAATCCATTTTCTTCTTTTCTTTTTTGTTCAGGATATTTGGGATTGTTTTAAGGGTTTTTTTTAAGTTGCAAAAATGGATAGTTTTGTTTCTGGTCTTTGCTGAATTCTTCTTTTTAATTCAATAGAGTGTCCCAGACAACCTTAGGAGATGGCTGAAGATATCCTTGACTGGAAGAGCAGCACAGCTGAGTGTAGGAAAGTGGCAGTTATGGGGGGAGGTAGTTTTTACCTGGCAGATTTTGAAATCAAGGAGTGAATCATTTATTAATGGTATTTCCAGTGTTAGGAAATTGTATTAATCATAATAGCAAAACAGTTCAGCCTGAGGAAGTATATCCATGTTTATTTTCATATCACTTTCGCCAAGATTCTGTTTCTGTTACTGATGGTCCTTCTGATCTCTACTTTTGGTAGTCTGTAAGGCTGTTCTGTTCTGTGAATGGTTACCTCTGGTACTATTGGTATTCTTGCTACTGTTTAATTTTCTGCTTTGGCTTACAATGATTCTAAATTATTTGTGGGTTGTGGTTTTGTTGGGTTTTTTTGCTGTAGGCTACAACTTTCATGCTGGTTTATGGAATTAATAAAATCACATTAGCTTCCACATCACACTATTTTCAGTAAGAAACTTTTTATTTCCCCAAGTCTCTTTTAGGAACCCCTTTTTTATCTCTTCCCACTCTGAGTATTAGAATTCCATTGAGTATAAGTACAAAACTGGCATATGATGTGCTGTGAAAGTTTTTGTGGAAGTTTTCACAGAAATTCACTTGGGAATTTTGAGCCCTGATTAAGCAATGTCTTTTTTTTTTTTCATTTTTGTCTGAAAATCAGGTGGGTCAGACTGATCTACATTGCCAGTTTTATTTCAAAAAGATCCTCACATAATTCCTAGGTGGGTCCTGATCCTCCTTAGTCGCATTAAGTTGCTGTTGTTTCTGGAGATGATGAAGTAGGATTGTACCCTTTTTTCTTTTCCCAGCACAGTGTAGTAGAAGGTGGCATCTTCTTCATACAACAATACTGGGGCAGATGCCATCTGCCCCAGTGTGCTCCCAGCTCTGTATCCATATACTTGTGTCAGAGTGCTTTCCATTCTGGATCAGTCAGACTCAGCCAGGTTAGTGTAAATAGAGAACACAGGCTAAGCTCGTTCATTCTCATTGAGAGGGATTTGGAAACACTCACATGTACCATGTAGCTGACAGGTGGGACACTCAGGAGGAAATTTATAAACAGCTGAAGGCAGGTAGGAATCATTTGCCATCATTTACAATCTGGAAAAGAGGAATACCTACCCAAGGTAGTTACAGGGTTAGCTGAGAATACCAAACTGCCTTCCCAGTATTGCCAGGCCTGGGAAACTCTAGAAGTGGTCAGCTCTGTGTTGTTTCTTCATGCCCAACTCATGTCTTAAGCAAGCTAAGCCAGCATCTTCATTAAGATATCAGTGAAATGTGCTCAGCTCCCAAGAAATAGAACTACGCTTGGTAAAAAGCAGAAGCAAGAAAAAAACAACGAAGCAAAAATAAGTAACACATGCCCCAGGGCAATGATTTTGGATGGGGAATCATGGAAATTGAATAAATTTCTGAAAATATGGTCTTCCACCACTAGCCTGAAGCATCAAAATAACTAAATGAATTAGCTTAGCTATTAATAGAAAGTAGGTTTTGTTCCTTTGCAATGTCTCACATAAATGTTTGTTGAAGAAAGAGGATTCCGAGGCAGGGAAGTGCTTTTGTGTTTTTTTTTTTTTTTTCACCTTGACAGAGTCATTTTGTGCCTAAAACACCAGAGATTTCTTGAAATGTGTCTGCACTGTACAAAACAGTAATTCCTACAGAGCTATCAAGGTTAATGAGTCATAAGCTGCTCTTCTGGGTGAGCATGGCTGTGCAAGTTGGATGCCAGGGCTGAAGAGATGTGTCCAACTTTTCCAAGATCTCACACTGTGCTGCCAAGGCAGACCATGTGTAGGGGTATGGCTGCTTCAGATCTGAAACTCTGCTCTTTATTCGCCTTGCCCCTTCTAGGACATGTGTGCACACAACAAGTGTACATACATGTGTACACACAACATGTACACACAACATGTTATCCAAAATGTTAGCTCGGTCTGGGCCTCAGGGAATTAGAGTGCCACAAACACTCCTGTTTAGTTCAGGGTGCATCAGGCAAAATAAGAGGGAGGTTATTTTTTGAGAATGCAGTAAAATTCAGTGCAGGATAAAACTCCTCAAAGTCTTGTGAGGGGTTATTTTCAAAAGCTGTTGAATTGCTTGGAGTTTTCTTCAGTGGTTGGAAGAAGTTGAAGAAATTTCCATCTGAGAAGGTCCAAGCTGACACTTCCTGAACCAAGGGTAGGCTTTAAGAGAGCAGGTAGAATAACACCTCAGTAGGATACATAGTTCTTTTGCTCAGTAATAGCTTGATTTGTTTTAGTACATCTCTTTCATTAGGAGGAAGAGACTCTTTGAATCTAAAACTTCTAGAGACTACTTTGGCTTGGAATTATATTCCCTGTGTCTAGAAGTAGAACATGTTATTAGTCTCCTGAATGTATCATGGACAGAAGATATATTTTCAGGGGTCTTTTCACAACTAACACAAAATGAGGACTGTATCTAATGGTGTAACACATGGAGAAAGCATTATACTCAGTAATAAAGCAAAAGAAAATAAATTTAGTGGTGATATTAAGGCAAGCAATCCAGCTGCAGAACAAATACGTAGGGTGAACTTCTAATTAGAATACAGGCTGAAATGTACATAGCTGTATATTGGTAAAGGGAGACAACCAACCAATATGAAAGAATAAAGACATTAATAGCCCTACTGTGCTGAAGTTTTAAAGTGCAGAGCAATCAGTAAAATCAGTAAATATGCCTGTGTCATTATTTCTGAAAGGTTCCTGAAAATGGGTATGGAAAATATTTCAATAAAAACAGGTAGATATATTCAAAGTAATAAAACCTAATAAAATGTGAATGTGTCTTTGCTTCCCTAGTATTGAAATCTGTGTTTTTAATTTCCTTTGAATGAGCTCAAGGGAGCTGTATGACTGATAAGAAATAGCAGTATCACTTGTTCTGTTATTCAGTGCATCATGAAGGGAGCAAGGCTTTTTGAGCAGCACTTTCTCCAGTCAGTAAGGCCCACTGCAGCATCAAAAATGTGTGCAGGTTTTTGCTGTTGAGTCATGAATTTAGCTGATAAGTAAATTTAACTGATTTTTTGGATTTATTAAAAGCATAGCGTTTGCCATAAGATATAAAATCCCAAGCCGGCTTTGTACAGGGCTGTGTCCCTGGCAGTGGCAAACATCAGACACGGCAGAGGAAGAGAAAGGAGCCAAAGGTACGATGAACTGTACCTAACCACTGCATGTTTGTTTATTTCTTACAAAATTACCACAGATTACCACAAGATTTGTCACCATCATTAACCTGCTGTGTAAATGCTTGCAACATCAGACAGCTATAGAATTGAACCCCATATCATCTAAAAAGGGTACTTTCAGCAAAAAAAAATTGACTCAAACGTTAAAAAAAAATTTCTAAAGAGAAGACATAAAATACTAGTATTATCAGTTCATGTCTTTTTGTACACTTGTTCACTTTCCATGTGTATTAGAGTAGTTTCAAAGGCTTCCAGGGTTGTACGATGCTGGGCCCTTGGCAGGCATAGCCAAAGACACAGTGTTAATGTGGCAGCCTTATCTCTGCATAGCTGTCATAGGATGATGAGACTGACTCGTTCTGGCTCACACAGCTTCACACTGTAAATCTGTGGAAAAGAAGAACCAGACCCAGTACTCAGAAGTCTTGATGCTGGTCTTCTCACCTTCCTCTCACCTCCAAGTACAAAAACAGTGGTGACGGGGCAACACTGTGGGCGGGAATGGAAGAACACTCACTCTAGGAAAAAGTGTGTTATTATTTTAAATCTTAAAGCCAAGACACTTGCTAAGAGGAGGCAAAGGAAAAAATATTTAAATAAATAGCATAAATAATAGTATGATGATAATAGTCTTATGCACATCACTGTCTCAGATGTCCAAGGCAATAAGTTCATGACTCAACATGGAAGCATACAATTTGTGTTCCCATAAACAGAACAGAAGAAAATCTGAGAAGGTTTAAGCTGGCCTGGATCCACTGAAATTATGCTCAATTGATATTGACAGAGAAGCTGATCTGGCTCCTTTATTATAGTTTCTAGAGCTATTAGCACACTTTCTTTGAGGTGATAAAGTTCTCTTATTAATGCCTTCCTCGTTTATTTGTGTTTTGGGGTCTGGGTTTTTTTTAAGATGTGTAGTCTGTTAAAATTGAGCAGTTCCAGTGTTACTTTCCAGCTTGAGTTTCTACTTTTTAGTAAATCTGTTATTGTCTAGAAGCAAACAGTGATTATCCTGACTTATGCAGAAAAGCAAAGCTGCTGCTGGCTGACAGAAAGAATTGCTGTCTCTCTAAAGGGGCCAGCACTAAAAGCATTCAAGTGATAAAGACATGGACTGGGTTGCTGAAATAGTATTTTCACTGTTGTATCGTATGTCAGCATTTCAGTTTCTTAACTGTGCTTTACTTATAGGATCAGGGCTTTTTTTGTTATCATGTTCTCTAAATTCAATCAATACTACAATTTTTGTTATAAACATAAAGTGAAAAATAACAGTGGTGTAGCTTTGTAAAATTCTGCAGTTTTTTCTCATACAAAAACTGCAGAATATTTATTCATTTAATATAGATATTCTTTATTTCTATGACCAAAAATTAGCATCAAACTGTCAGATATAATATCTCCATCTTTGGTATTTTTGTATTCAGAAATTATTTGATTTTGAGGTTTACTTTCTTGTTTTCATTTTTGAGCTCTCAAAAGCATCTAAGACTTCCAGCAGCTTTCGTGTATTCTCAAGTGTTTTTTGTATTCTCAGCCTTTTAGTCCATTTCTGAACTCATTTTGAAAACTTTTAAACTAAAATTTCAATATACTGCTTATATTAATAGAAGAAGTCCTTGCTCCATGTATGTGAAAGGTCGTCGCAACAAAACTCATCCCAAACTGTCCTTATTGTCTTTGCATCCATCACGGATCTCACAAACTCATGATATTTGGAGAGACTCATGATTCATGGAGACACTTAAGTGTTAAGTAATCAGACTCACAGAAGTTCTCCTACCAAGTCTGACCATGGATGCCCAAAGAGAGTCAGTAGAAAGCTCAAAAGGGAGGGGTGTCTGTGTGTTAAAACAATTCCTTCCCGTCATGTAGGTGCCCACTTGCACAGTGGGTGGATGAGTTGGCAGAATTTTAGGTATCTAAATCACTTCAGCAGTAAAACCTTTGGTATCTGCATCCCCTGGGATACCTAAGTGGATTAGGCAAGATTTTGTAGATCAGAGTTTTTTGATCTTGGCCAGCTAAACATGAAGTGTATCAGTCTTTGGATATGAGGTTTTAGATGTTTTTTTTAAACAGGGCTGTCCATTTACCTTGCTTTGATTTCTCAGTATGTGAGCAAAGGAGAAGTTTCCAGGTGTTTGAAGTTTACTCCCAAAGATCTATCCAGTCCTTTCAACATGTCCAAGTGCTTTGGAAAGGAAAGGACTGCTTCAATATTTGAAGGTTAGAATATGTATGAGTCCCAGATACAGCACTTGGCAAGGTGTTGGAATGAGGTAGAAGGAAAATCACCAGCTCCATTTACTCCATTGATTCAGTCTAGGGAATGTATGAAGCAGACAAACAGTAGTTCTTCAAACTGGTGTCTTTATTTGATAAATATGCTGGTTTGGCCTTGGTTGGCTTGGGGGCACTTCACATTGTAGCCATTCAAGCTGACTCTCCTCTCTCTCCTCACTGACTGGAGAGCTGAGTGGAGCCAACAGACTCTTGGCACAATGAGGATTTGCCTGTGGCAGCATTGCCCTGAAAGATGGTCTTGCTCTCCCTGTAGCTGGGCCACTTCTCACAGCAGCAATCTCCTCTCCCACATCCAGTGCCACCTGTCCAGGGGCAATGAGTGCTATCTGTGTCTTTGGGACAGCCAAATTCAGGTCTGCCTACACTGCCCTGAGCCCTGGTCCAGCTCTAAACTGGTGTATGAACAAGCACTTCCCTCCACCCCATTTGCCCTGTTTCTTACAGCAACAGTCCCAGAGCCACAGGCCAGCACAAACCGCTGGATCATCCGTTCTGACCCCAGAAATAATACAGGTTACAGTTTGCTCCCCCATTTGCCCTTTTAGCCTAATGTGTAGCTTTATCAGATTCTTAAGCTACCAGAGTTGTTAAATGGTTACTAAATCAGGCAACAGGTAGGATCTTTGCAGATGGACTGTAATAAGTCAAATTTGGGAAGTTTTGCTAATGAAGCATTCCAGTAGCAACATGTTCTGTGTTCTTCCCTTTCTCCAAAGAGCATGAAATTAGTGAATCAGCTTTAACTGTATTTTTTGTCAGTATGTCACAACCTCAGTGTCCTTTTAATTGAGTAGGAGCCTTGAAAGTGTGTTATTTAGTTTGAGTAGGAGCCTTGAAAGTGTGTTATTTAGATTCAGTGCTGAATTTGAAGGAAGCATGAAGTGCTTTTCTGGACTTTAGCACTGTCCCTATTCACACCTAACAAATGCAAAACTATTAGGAAACAGCTCCCGTCAAATGATCCAACGTACAAAGAAGTGTTAAGGAAAAAGGACACTTTCCCAGTAGGCAGAACTACCACAGCAGTTCTGATGGCAGAGCATCACTCTTTATTTTTCCGTTCACATTTCAAATGCAGCTGTCACTGTAGCATCTAGGAATCAGTAGAAGTACTAGGAGGACTGAGATTAAAGATACTGATCTGAGCTGAGTTAAATACTGCCTGCATTGATGGACATGCAATTTTTGGTCCGGGCATTTGCCAAGAGAAAGGGAGAAGTGTACATTTCAGTATTTTTTACACAAAAATGTGAAGGTACAGTAGGAAAATACAGTCCCATAAATTTGGTTTTTTTCAAATTATCTATGAGTTTAAATCTAGAGGAAAAAACCATCTCAAGAAACAAAGTAACAGAATATCATTAGTACTTCAGTAATTTTTTATGTCAAGCAGGGAGGAGGACCTTGAACCTTGAGCTTACATCACACACTTATTAGAAAATTTTTAATATGTCTTGTGGTTTCAAGAGATCTCCCAGAAAGAGAGAGATTCTTGAATTCAGAATAAGTTTACAGTCAGTTAAAAATGGTTAAATTACAAGTGTGCTCTAAAGTCAGAGCACAAGCAATAATATCATCATCTGACCAAACTGTAGTCATTTGAGTATCTGATGTTCAAGTTGCAAATAGCTGGATGCTGTGCTAGAGAAAATCAGAGTTTCAGTCCTCTCTTCTCACTCTCCAGATTGGTGTCTAAATCTGGGAGTTACTCCCACACCTTACATACAGAGTCAGCCTGGGATGTGGATGCTTATTAAAGGGAAAGTTGCTCTGCTGTAGATCATTCATATCTTTGGCATTGCCCAGATGTAAAATGTTAAAGAAGATGAATTACACCGTATGTTTACTGTCTTCTTAAGTGTATCCACCATAACTGAAAGAGAGCTAGTAACAACCCTTACAGTTGTAATATTCTATCTGTTTGTGTAGGCCTGATGTTGTATGAGGAAGAGAAACGCAAGATCTGGTCCTTAAGATCACCTTTCCTATTTGCCAAGAAGAAATGTTAGATTCGTTGTAATGAAATATAAGCTAAACAAAGCTTTGCTCAGAAGATGATTATTTACTAAATAAATTCTAAAGCAGGGGATTAGAACAAATATGACTCACATAGAGCAAGCTTAAATCCTGCACTGAGGTAAACCCTGCACAACTCAACTCCACTTAAAAAAACCCACCAATTTGTAGGAGCCTTAGATCCACTGAGAATTTGTGCTTTTAAATCTCTAAGTTTAAATATGCACTCTGGGTGAAAGAAATGAGCAAGAAACAAGCTGTAGAATAAATCTAAAATACAGTCTGCATGTAGGAGTTTCTCTTCTCCTGACATACAGAATTTCAGTTGCAGTCAGTGAAGTCATAGGTATGTGGGAAGACTGAAGAGTCATACCACAGCAGTGGTTCCCAACTGACGAGCAAAGTAGCCACTGTCACTTAACAGACTGAGTAGGTAATGCCAAGGAGGCTCAGTGGAAAGGGAGGCAAAATGTGTCAAGAGAGAAGGAGGGGAAAAGCCCAAACACAAAACCCCAAATCAAACCACTCTGCTAAGCCAGCTTGAAGGTGGCTAGTGTCTGTGCAAAATGGGAGATCTTGTAAAGGTCAGGTGTTATTACCCAATGAAAATGTAGAGTGCACTGAATAAAATGAATTAGTTGTTGCAAAGCATCTACACGTTCTGGGAAGTGAGCCAGTAGGAACAGAAAATGATCAAACAAAAATAATGCTGAGTTCTTCTAGGAGAAAATGCGAATGTTGCTGTCTTACAGCATTTTCATGTAGCTCAAACAGCAACAAACAAGATGCAGACCAATGGGTTATAAATGCTCTGTAAAGATTTATTTGCTTAAGCTGGGACACGGTGTGATCTGGTGGGATGTACCTCCATCCTTTAAGGGAGGAAACCTTGTGTGCTGGTTCCACTTCTGCTTTAGCATTGCTGTGGGGAAAGGGACCCTTCTTTTGAAGGCATCAGTGAAATAAAACATTGAGGTGCAGGGAACATCATCTTCTCTTTGCTGGCATCAGTCTGCAACATCTTACTCTTTTAAGTGTCACTGACTCACTGAAATGTATTTTGCACACCCCCTCAGCTTAGTCTTATAGCTCACATCAGTAGATTCCCCGGGTTTAGGTTGAATTATGGCTCTCTGTGCTGCCGGAGGTTCTCAGTTTCAAGGAATTAGAGCTTGTCTCCAAAATCTCAACCTCTCTTCTTGCAAACCAAACTTGTGGGTCACACAATGAACAAGGGGAACATGGCAGCTGGAGGGACAATTGACAAGGCTGTGTTTCTGTCAGAGAGGAGTCTCACCAAATGATACGGCTCTAGCTTATGCCGTGTTGCTGGGCAGCAGGTCATAACATTCTGCAGAGCTACCAGTAGAACTGTGGAGGTGAACAGGGTGGGGGGGTAGTTCTGTGCCACTGTTATGCAGGTGAGGTTTGGAGTTTCTGGGATCACCCACCCTAAGACCAAGATACGGTTCCACCTATTTAAAATGAACAGAGCCCAAGCCTCAGTGGGCAGAGTAAATAAGGTGGCTGATTGCTCATACAGTGAATTGCCAGCTGCTTTGGGGATAATTTGACTTGGAAATATCTCCTTCATTTTGACGGGATTTTACAGTAATTGCTTGACTCATTAGTAACTTTAGTGCACCGTCCCACTGACCCTAACAAGGAATTGGAAGGAGGAACGATACAGTGCAAAACTGCTTTCAACATCCTTCCCACAGACTGAGAGATACTTGTTAACACGCTTTAAACCTCCTTTCCTTTCCTGAAGCTGCAGGACCGTGGGTGTAGATATCTGATTCCTCACCTAGTTGGTGTTGAAATATTCAGGTACCACAATAAAAAGGGCATATATTTACCTAAGATAATACATTAACGCAAGGTTCTATGAGACCTCAATTTTCAAGACATGCCTTACACTCATTAATTTAATGTTAATTTGCATTTAGCAGCCCTAATGATTATATAGGTCAAGAAAACTAAAATATCTCTGTTCTCTGGGGTTTTCTTATCTCCTTAGAGTACGCTCGATTTGAGGCAAAAATCCATGACCTGCGTGAGCAGATGATGAATCACAGCATGAGTTCTGGGTCTGGCTCCCTGAGGACTAATCAGAAGAGGTCACTGTATGTCAGGTAAGCAGGAAGAGTCTTCTCCTGGGAATATGTCACCAGCTACTCTGTCTATGCCTGATGTGTGTTGTTGGTTTGGCAACGTAGGAAAGAAGTCTGAGGAACTGCCTTGAAACAAACTGAGAAATGCATCCATCTTACAAGCACAGCATCATTAATGACAAAATGGATAAAAGTCCTATTTGCCCTATTTGACCATTTAGAGTAATTTGCAAAGACCATTATACTTTTATAGTGATTTGGATTTATGAGATTTTTTAGCTCTGTCAGTATCTGAGATGGATATTGTGGAGTATTTCCTTCCGTGTGAGGTCTTGCCCAGACATGGAATGAGTGTTCTCAGAAAGAGCACCTTTTTGCCAAAACGTTTTTCTTGCAAAACACGAACTCTTATAGCTATTCTAAATGCATGGCAATCTGCTGCTATCCCCTTGTGTATGTTCACCCTTCTAGCAGTCTATGCTGCAAAGAGTTTGCCATCTACCTAGCAAGATCAAATGTGCAGATGAGATGGCAAACAAGCTGCTGTCCACAGCGTAAATGAGGTAGTGAATAACAAAGGAATTACCTTTGTAATTTACTGTGAGCAGTGGCTGTAGTTTCACTTTGACTCTACGAGTCTCTTGCTGGACTGGGTGTTGCCCAATTGCCCCAGCAAAATTCTCGCTGTCACTCACCCCTTTTGGGACTCATGGAGACTATGGGACTCTGTCAAGTATTTTAATAATCTTAATAATTATGCTTCTCTAGGCTTTCATTTTCACTCTCCCCTTTGTCCCCTCCATCCTCCCCATGCTCAGTATATAATTTGAAATTCCTGACAATCACGAAGTAGAGGGAAGCAATTTGTCAGCCTCTAGGCAGTAATAATTATTCACAGGGGAGCTAATTCAGGTGATAACATTGCAGAGATCCAATTAAGGCTAAATTCTACATTTTGTCATTATGCTCTCAGTGTGAAGGAGTAAGGTAGCAGAGAAGGAAGGGAAAACTAAAATGTTAGCATGAAGGGTCTTATTCTAATGGGCAACAACCACATGAAGCACTAATTGGTACTGCTGTCAGAAGGAGCAATGACTGAAGGGATATGGATCACTCTTACCAGTGATGTTGCTGTTGGGCAAGGTCAGATTAGAAGTGTTGAAGTTTTCAATGCATCTCTAGCCTTCTCTGACCTGAAGTAAGTTTTTTTCCAGACCAAACAGAGTGACTTTTTTGTCAAGAGCTTTAGTCAGCTCCCTGAATTTGCATTTTATGAAAAGCCACAATTGTGTGTGTAAGGATGGATAGATCCAAGCTTTCTTTCTCAAGGTAAGCTAGGAACCCAAAATGTGGGGAGTAATGGTGCGAGAAGTCCAAGCCAGCAACTGCAGGTTAATTGAGGTGTACACATAAAGGGCTAACGCTGGGTCCTGAACACCTTACTGCAGTTTGAACTGCAACAAAGCTTGATCCCCCCAGTGCGAGCACTGACCTGGTACGCTCTGCTGAGAGCTGCAGCTTATTAACCTGCACTCTGAGCAAAGCTGAGATGTCTGTGCTGCATCTGGATGAGCCTAGCTCTTCTGTACAGTATTTCTCTGTGTGCACTGATGAGCCTGGTTTTCTGCTAGTTCATGAATTCTGGCTGTGGTCTGTCTCACTAAGCTGCTATGCCCTGGTGCTTCACTGCAGGAGCCTTTGATGTCTTAGCTGCTTATCTAAATGGCACTTCCCAAACCACAAATGCAAAACCTGTTCTTTTATTCCAGAATCGTTGTAACAAATGCCCCAAACCTCTGAAGCAGAAAACCACAAAAGCCTCAGTCACTTTTGTTAGCATTTACTTTTTTCAGTCAAAACCACACAATTGGCTGTGTCCATGTCTGAGCAGCCTGTTTGAGAGGCTCTGTATCCTACATATTGCCATAACGTGTTTGTAGTACAGTAGCACCTGCAGCCTTATGGCCTGTCGCTGTTGGTTCAGTTCATATACACTAATTACAAAGGTAGCTTATGTTTATGTTAGGCACTAAGGAAAAATAAATGTGGGCTCAAAAATGTACTTGTTTTAAGAGATGAAAATTTTCTCTTTATGGATACTCTTTACTGGCAGGGCCCATGTGAAAAGCTAGGATCTAGCATTTGGTTTCTATTTTTACAACTCAGGACATTTCTGTTTCAATGGATTATTTTAGTCAGCATGTGCAAGAGAGCTAGAGGCAAATGACCATATGTTGTTGTAAATCTCTAGCTGTAATGCCAAGTTTATGATTCAAGTTTGCTGTTTTCCTTTCTTTGGGATGTAGTGATTTTGCTGTCCTTCACTGAGTACGGCAAGCATGATTATTTTTTAAGCAGAAAGCTGAATTGAAGCAAATCACTATATTCTAGGCAACACCAGGAAATAAATTAAGATCCAGATAGGTTGTAATAATTGAAAATAAGTGTCATTACCTGCTCATAGAAAAGCCAGCAAAAGAGGGTGAGAAAAAATAAAGCTACAGTTATGCCAGTGTATGTGGGGTTCATTTGATACAAGGTTTTCTTTACCTTACCGTCCGTGATCTCCCCATCCAGCCCCTACCAAAAAAGCATAGCATTGAGAGATGTGAAATAAGCTATATTAAATTAAGTGAGGCAAAATGTAATATGTGGTTAAAGGGTTGAATGTAGGACTAGAAGTAGGTGGCTCAAAGCAGTTAAAAGTCTCACTTCAGGAGTGTACAACACAGGAAAGAGATCGAGAATTATTTGTTCAGAGAAACTGTGTAGCTCTTTGGCATGACATCCTTTATCTCTGCATACTCTGGTGTTTCAGTTTTGTATTATTTTTTCTTTCTTTATCCTAGTCTGTCTCTCTGACACCTCCTGGAATATTTCCCACAAATTTCCTGATTTTTTTTTTTCAGTACTACCTGGTCCTTTTGTATCACAGATCGTGTATCTCTTTTTCAGATGTCATCAGAGAGTCCACAATATTAAAGGCAAAGTATGAGACTCTGGGGAAGGATGGAGCAGTAGGAAATGCTTTTAATCCTTTTAGGAGCCTACAAATTCTTTGTCACTAAATCTGAGGAAAAGAAATACAAAAAGAAATGCAGAAAGTGAGAGAATAGATAGGAAATGTAGAAAATGTTATTATTCATGCTTTATTTGGTGGTGAAAGTGAATGAATTTAAATTGAATTCACTAACTGCAATGGTAGGCTAAAAAAATCTGCTGTTATCATTTTTAAGTCATTGGAATTCAGTCATCAGCTCATGATCAACAAGGAGAGTAAACAAACCCATCACCATCTAGATGTTGTGCTATATACATGCATAGCAGGGTCTTATGCAAATTCGTGTCTTCCTTTTTGTCTTTTCAGCTCAAGATTTTAAAATCTGCTCTTGTAAGATATATATATTTGCTTGTCTTGAAATAAATACACACTTTACTTTGTCCTTCTTGGTCCATATCAATAGTCAAAAATTTTAGGCTACATATGGTTACTGTTGCTACTCTTAGGAAGTGCCAGATCATGTTATTTAACTCACAGGCTATGGAACATGACAGGCTTTTGAAGAGTTAAGCATCAGAGAAGTACAGTCCTTTAAAACATTTGTTGAATTGGAGCAGCCACTGAAACTTTAACTTCCAAGCTTTGAAGGAAACTGAGAGCTTGAGTGGCTTTCCTGTTGTTTTACTAGATTATTCCTGAGCTTAAAATACTTGTGTTAGATTGCTGAGGAGAAGAGTAGCCACTTCAGTAATTGCCACAATACATGCAAAGAAAAGGTCTTCAGGAATTATCTGGCATCCAAAACTGCTGTCTTAGAGTCTGGTTTTGGTTTACAGATGAAAATTAGTGAGATACACTTAGAATAAACAGTCACTGCACCATTTAAGCTTTATTCAAACCAGACAACTTCTGAAACAATGTTTGTGTTTAAAAAATCCAGTTGTCTAAAGCCACAACCAGGCGCTGTGGAGGTTTATCACTGTGCAGAAATAATTCAAAAGCTTCACACCCCCCAGCCCTTTCACCGCCACTTCTCTGTTTAAAATCTGTTCAGTGCTGTCAGTGACCAGACATGATTTCACCTCCTCAGGGCTCCTTGTTGCCATCTATGAAGGGACTGGTTGATCGTACTGAAATGCAGCTATTTCAGCTTCAGCACTACTTTCAAATATATCAGTACAAAATGGATGGTACAGCTGGCTGTAAGTTTGGGGATGGAAATCAGGGCTGGGGCAGGACTGCAGTGTCAGAAGTGGTTCTGAAGCTGCTTCTCCACTGTGCAGGGAAGAGCACTACAGTGGGAAGGGCTCTTCCCAATAAGTTGAAGAAGCTTACGATCAACCTTTTTATTTCCAGTCCATGTTGCACTATTTATAAAAAATGTGCACAATGCAAAGGGGTGTCCCTTAGTCCACTACATTTTTTTCTTCTTCTGACTGGAATTAGTGCTAAGCATTTCATAGCTGTGATAGATATGGGCCTTACAAACACACAGTATTATGTGATAAAAATGTGTGTGTTCTGGTTCATTTTTTATTGAGCCATGAGGAAGAATCTGGAGATTTGCCATCACAACTTAGCATCAGCAAAGGGTAGTCAAAGCTGAGGTACTTTGGGTGTTTTACTCTCATTCCTAGCACAATGGATTCTCCAGTAGGTATTAAACAGCTTTATACAAATTTCCTGAACTTAGGAATTAGCATGTTGCCATATCATAAATTCATAGATGGTTTGGGTTAGAAGAGACCTTAAACATCACCTGGTTTCAAACCCCTGCCATGGGCAGGGACATCTTCTGCTAGAGAGACTTTGATTTTCAACAGATCACAGAAATTCTCAGTTTTGAATTTTTCAGAGCTACAATTGAAATTCAGTAGAGGCAGTTTGTGAAGATTGAATCTGATATCCAGGGCTGGTTTTATGCAATGTCTGTTACAAATACCATTCAGTCTTCCCATCTTCTCTGAGGCAGTGAACCTCCACAGGCTAGTGAACATCAGGTCAAGGCTCCGTGGGCAGAATTCTCTTGGGAATCTGCACAGCCAGTTGCAATGCAGTCTGAAATCCACCTGAGAAATGCAATTTGTGGAGACATCATGGTAGTGAAACCTGAGCACAGACTGGGTGATGGGTAGCTCTAGTATGTAGGTCTGGAAGGAGAAATGCCATGAAGAGGTAATTGCGCCGGGGTTTCCAGAAGGAGGTACTGAGGAAGCCAGAGAGAGCTATGAAAGTCATGATTAAATACTCATTACCAGGAGAGAGAATATTTTTTTGAGAGATGTATATGTGCGTGTGTATATATTATATATATATAAAGAAAATCCAAATAGATACATTAGTGTTAATTACATGCTATATCTACATACACATTGCAAAAATCTTCACTTAAGCGAGTTGCCTAGTATCTCTCTTGAGTCAATGGAGTGCACTTGGCACTTTCGGAGTACAATTCATGTCATCCAGAAGTAGACATCTAAAATTGCACAGGCGAATCATGCCCTAAAAATGTCTCTTTCTCACAGTTGAGTGGAAGGAGCCTCAGGTGATTAGCTGAGATGTAAACATCAATATTAGAGACACTTCAAGTTATGTGACCTGAATCCCACACACACTGACAATCTTTCTGCTTTGCTCTCTCTCACACACACACACACGAGTGTTCATATGCTTATCTAGGAGCTGTAACATCAGGCTTCTGACTGTTTCTGTGCATTCTTCTGTGACATAGATTAGAAACACCAACAGTCTTGTTTAATTGGGCTGGTTTTTTGCTCGTATTCTTATTCCCCAGAATTCCTTCTGAATTCATTTGTCACTTTATTTAGCGCTACTGAGGATCCACAGACACTCAGTACACGGTCATCAAGCTGGATGAGTTTAAGACTCCAGCATCTGGGAGCATCTGAACTGTAGTTTCTTTCAGGTTTTGCAGCACTGTAGGCCAGTACAGATTTCTGGAGAGCAAATGTAAGTGAGCTTGGCACCTAGACATTATTTTTTGTGTTTGTTTTAATGAGGAAATAGCTACAGCTTACATAGCCATGCGTGTACTTTAATGGCATGATAGAACTATTAGAATTCCCTTTACTGAACAGTAAGTGGAGGAGAATGGAATTTTAGTACAGTTTTTTCACTTACCTCAGATTCCTGGGCAATTGAATGGTCCAAATTGTAGCACAGAATGGAAACATGCGTTCAGAAAATGTATCATAAATGGCATAATGCAGACATGTTTGGAAATGGCCAGATAGGTACACACACAAAAACTCAATTTGTGAAAGGGCTTATTGGACTTGAAATTCCTTTTCAGGCTGGAAATGTTGGAATGTCACTCATTTCACATGTCCTGGTTAAGTGAGAGTTTCTGAATATTCAATTACTGCTTTTTAACAGTTCTTTCTCTGAAAATAAGAATCTTTTCCAGATCCTCCTGGCACAAATATTCTCCCTGGCTTCAGTGAGAGCTGCTCAGATTCAGAACCAAGGAAATAGTGTAAATCTTTATTTTTCAAAGCAAGGAGGGTCACTCTGTGTGCTTTAGAAACCTTTTCCCTGGGGGGACATTCAAGACCTGAACTGCATCACTGAGTAACTGTTCACTCAGGTCTTCATTAATTATCAGAAACACTGAGGAACTGAGGAGGATGAGGGATTTGCTGGAATACAAGAACCACCTAATACAATGGGAAATATGTAGTTGTTATTTATTGCATTGAATTTCATGTTTAGAGAAAAAGCATCTGGCTTACAGGACATGTGATTATCTGTAAAGTGAAAAAGGAAGATGAAACCAACTCTTGTCTTTGGCAAAGCAAATCTAATATTTTCTTGCAAAATACATCCTGTTTATATGCTTAGAGGCATTTGCAAAAATTACCGTGCTCATCATTCTTCTGCTAATAACAGAGCAAATGAGAAATTAAAAATTTCAACTGAAAATTGAAGAACAGAGGATATCTGGAGAGAAACTGTTTTGTTGGGCTTTTTTTTAAGGTGGCCTCTTGGTGTCGGTGGGAACTGTGAGCATTTCACAGTTCTTTGTATTATGCCTGTGAAATTTTCACAGGTCCTTAACTGAGGTGTCCTAAGACTCACAATGCTTATGCCACTCTCAGCTGAAAGATGCATGTGAGAATTATTAATCGTGGACTACTCACAATTCAAAGGCCTTCAGGTTTATAGTTTGATGGCAGTCTGGTGCTAAAAAAATCCACCCTAAAATGTGATGCTGTAAATACAACAAAATATGTCTCACCAATACCCTAGGACTGTGAAAATTGATATATTTAATATACAGTCAGTTGAAACTATTAGCCACCTCACAAGCAATTACACTTTTTGCTAACAGTCACTGCAATTCTTATTCATCTGATACTTTTTTGCAGTGTTGATACTAATGAACAGTTAAGGAAAAAATGATGTTTGTTTGCAATTCTTCGTAATGTTTCACAGACAAAGACAAAGCAGTTAATGGAGAGTGAAAACTGAACATGTAAACACATCAGTCAAGCAGTCTCATCTCTGTGTCTGACACCAGCTCTCTCCTTCACATCTTCATGTTTATCATATCTGCTGCTCTTAGGTACCGGGTATGTAATGAGTTCAGCCAATCCTTCCCAGAGACAGGGTGCAATGCATTGTTAGCTGCAGCATGAACCAACAGCTCAGCAAGCCTTTTATCAATGGGTGTTTCTCCAGCTGTGTCAAAAAGGGGCAAAAAGCACATGTATTTCTATGTGGTTGTGGCTTTGCAAATCATTGACTAGTTTGTGTTCAAGATTATGAGCTATTGCACACTGCACTGAGCACTTGGAAGGACGGAGCCCCCTGTGAATCAACCACAGCCTGCAGGAATCGGAGATAACACATTCTGCCTGAAGTTCAGAATAGAAAACAGAATACAAAGCAGCTCCTTTTCAAAGCCATTCTTGCCTAAGTTATCTTATCTTTATATTTTCAGTAAAACTTCTGCGTATTTTAAAAAACTGGCTCAGACCTGGAATCGTGTTCTCAGTGCTGAATTATTAGTGCCTGGTGTGAAGCAGCTTTTCTATCAGCAACTTCAGTAGGCATAAATAGTACATACTTGTGGCCATTTTTCGTATTGTTCTGTTTCATAAGTTATTAAAATAATGTCTCAGAACAGGTAATGTGCTTGACGTGATGTCTGCTCTACAGAAGCAGCACACCTTTTTCTTTCCTTAAGTGATGCCTTAATATCTTTTCATTGCACACATATTGTGCTTTTCCATTCCCTAGAGGGATTGCCTGCTTTCTGCTTCAGAGACTAGAAAGTGTTAGCTTTCTATTATCAGCTAGGATAATATCCAAACCAGAAGATGATGAGGATGAAGATCCTGGCCTTATGTGGGAGTAGGATTTGTTTGAAATTTTTATAACCCAAGATAGGCACAGTTTCAGCCTCATTTCTAAGCAGAAATCTGAACATGATCCATCGGTGCAGGGTGGGGACAGGAGAGTGAAGATAAACTGTCTGTGGCTTAAAATGGCTGAAAGTGAGTCAGCAAAACATGCATTTAAGCAGTGTGTGTTCTCTGTGAAATAGCAGTCTGATCCAACAAGTAGTTGCTTATGATGTTTCCATGTCAACAGCTATAATAGGACACCATCAGTTTATGCTGCTCTCAACTGGAAAAGTACAAGCCAGTAGCTTAGAGCGTGAACATAGAGAGGAGAGCCTATTGAAATAAAAGCTTGTGTGAGTACAGTCAAAGTTGGAAACCTAAATATGTGCACTGGCACACAGCACAGTGGCTAATGTGAGAGAAAGAAGGTGCTTGGCCCTATTGAAGAGTTTTCTACCTGAAATCTTATACAGAGAAGTCATAAAGCCACTGTAGAACAGGCTCTCCAAATCGGCTGTGTTGAAACAAAGCTGAGAAAAGTGTGAAACAGGACATAACACTGCTGAAAAAAGTAGTGGGAATCTGCATACAAAATTGCTTTCAATAAAGACAAATGAGGAGCATCTTTGGTCTCACTGCAAGGAAGTCCATCTATGGAGAGGGAGCCCAGCCGAGTTAAGTGATGAAGCTAAGTGGGACCAGTAGTCTTTTCTGACCCTTTTACTTCTCATTAGAAATAGAAATTACTGTAATAATGCTATGGTGGGCCTGGGAGGATCTGGGGAATTGCCTACCTGAATTGGGGATCGTAAGGAGTTCCTCAGGAACTCCATTTGGTCATTCACTGCCACCCCATTCTTGTAACAGGAAAAAAAGTACTAATCAGGTCCTCCCAGGCTTCACTGACATCCTGTTGAGTAAACCCTGCTTTAGATGCAGCTGCTTTACTATTTCTGCTGTGAGTGGTGCTTGTGTGGGACTGGTTGATACTTAAAGGTGGTGTCCAAGGTGACCCAGCTCAGCGTGCCAGCCCCAGCAGGTCTTGCACTACTTGCCCCATCTCTGTCCCTCTTGTATACCAGTGTTGACAAGTTGGATTTGATCCTCTCTGAATATGCCTCATATTCAGTAAAAAATTAATTGAGATCAACACATCTCTGTGTGTGTTATATATATGTGTGTGTGTACCTCTGCATTCTGCCGTGTCTCTGACTTCATCTCTTGTGAAGATTCTGATTATGTGTGGTTCATTCTTCTCTTCAAACTTCCTGCACTAATTGCTTTATCTACTAATGTAGCAAATAAGACTATCAGAGTTATCTGGTGAAGAGTTTACCAGATGTTCCTCACCAAATAGGAGTTATAATAATTAAACATTCACCCACTTTCCACAGATTCTATTTCTTATGCTTTTTAATTTACCTCGAAGGTAACCACATTCCTTCACCCAATATATTGGGCTGCCACAATCATCAACACACCTGCTTAGCACAGCATAATATCTACTCCTGTACAAAGCCCTGCCCACAGAGAAGGCAATAACACGTTGCTATTTCTGCTCCTACATCTTCCTGCAAGTTGTTTAAAAGGGTCCTGGCATAGTGGGCAGCAGCTGAAAGCTTTGGGAAAAAATTAGGGCAGAAAAAGTTACTTAACAATATAGAAGGCTTTGGGGTTTTTATAACCTCATATTTCTAACCACTTAGATTTTAGTTATGTCAGGCTGGAATAGTTTTTACCTTAGTGTGCTACTAACGATACCTGTCCTTCCCATTTCCAGAAAGTATCAATATTTATTGCACTCTGGGAGATGGAAAGATCTGTAACCTTTTTCTTTTAAAAAACACTATCTCTGCAGACAGGCTTTTTCCCCTTGATGTTCTTGAAATGTTTTAGAGTCCAGGTAGAGGCTGCAGATATCCACTGTAGTAATTACTCCTTTCAGCAGAGACTGTAAGACAATTTGGAGAGAAAAGGATCATAGGTTACCAAGATGAAAGCACAGCCTAATGGCCATCAAGCAGTATTTTGCCACTTTCTTGCAGATGGTTCAAGATTCAAAGCTGTATTTCAGTCCTTTCCACTGTTCCCATCTGTACCCAGCCAGTATGACTTTGTCTGTCATGTTCCATTTTCCTGAGAACACTTCAGGAGCTACTCTTGTAAAAGAAGTAGAGCTTAGGTTTGAAAAATGTCTATGGTTTCTTCATGTATTTATGGACAAGGAAACAGGTTTCTTTGTGAACCCATCTTGAAAATAGATTGAGACTAGACAGTATCAAAATCATTTTCAGAAGCACTGCAGGAAACAAGGTAGAAGCAGTGTTTCTAACAGGGTTTGCAGATTCCAAATGCAATTGCCCTTTCAGTATAAGCATTGAAAGTTATTTTTCCTTTCCTACACTGGCTGGCAGAGCACTGCCACGTCCATGGAGAGCTGTTGTGACAAGAATGATCTGCTGCAGGGAGAAGCTGTGGATGTAATGTCCCAAGAGATACCCTGGAAAGTAGATTTGATCTCAGAGTCACTGTGCCCAGTGTTTCATCGAGACATGACATTACAGACACATTTTTATGACATCCACTTGTTCCTAATTTAATAGCAAATTTATCACATTGTATTGTTTAGGGCACTGGTATCTGGTCCTGATTTCATACCTGGTCTTCTTTACAGAAAAAAGGATGAGCTGCAGGAACATTGTCAAGGTCAGAGCTAAGTTCCTAAAGCATCTTCTGGAGTTATGAGTTACAGCATGACTTCAATGCATGGCACTTCTTCAGATCTGATTTACACAGGTTTCATTCTGCTTCAGTTAACCCTACCTATACTGCAATTAAGGTCTTCACTCAGTCTTTACTCTGGTTTCAAGCCAGAATCATGAGATGTTCCAGGAGTAAAAATAAGAATTCCTCTTTCATTGTTGATATTTACATGTGGATTCATCTTGAAAGTCTTGTGAACTTTAGCAGATCTTTCACCAAAACTGAACTGGACGTAAATTTTCTTGATAAGTCTTTGACAATCTCTTCATCTACTTATACTTTAATAATTAATTAGAACATCAGTAAGAACAAAATATGAATTAATAGATGTGGACCATGAGACACTTCATATCAATTTCTGTGTTGGGCTTACTGTCTGGCCAAATCTAGTGGTTACTGCTAGAAGATGATGGCTCAATTTGCAGTCCACAGCTCACCGCATCTCCTGCTGCAGGTCCAATAACTACAGATTATTAACTCCCATGAAAAACAGATATGACACCTGGCAGCGAGGTGAGTTTCACTGGTTTAGTGGTAAATAACTATTCTTTCCTGTAGATTTGATCTCATTCATCAAATGGCTAATAATTTCTTTCAATATTTGAATCATATGCTGTCTTTCTGCACAGGCCAAGAAGTATGACCTTTTATTATAGCTACTGTGTTAGTAAAGTCATCTTTTTTTAATTGATGGTTTCAGGATTGTAGTTTACTTTAATTTGTATTATTGCTCGATGTTAAAATTCAGAATATGTTTAAACAATATATGATTAGAAATACAGGGTTTTCTTTTAAGTGTCCTTAGTGATCAATTTATCTGCCTTTGTCTGTCTGCTGCACCACCAGCAGATAGTCATTCATTTAGAAATACATACATATAGGTTTCCTTCAAGAATATCAAAACAATTTTAAAATTTGGATAAAATTCAACAGATAATTTTGCCTTCAATGAGGATTGCAACAGCTTTGGCTGTAAGAAGTCTGGAGAAAAAGATTGTAAAATAAATAATCAACAGACAGGATGTTTTTCTTACTGAAAATATGAAAGAATAGGCAAATTGACTGAATTAATGACTTGAAAATTATCCAGTGTAATGCAAGGATCATGGCTGAATTTAGCCTGTAGAAAATGGGGTTGTTTTCCTCTCAATAGAGTATGAAAGTGTTGTATGGTAAATGGATTTTCAGCTACTTTAGTTTTAATTTCTCTGTATTGCCATCCTAAGGACATCAGGCTTGGACAGACATAAGAATATATTCCCTTCTAATGTGGACAGTGTGCAGAAGGATTAAAGTTTCCTCTCCCTAAACTTCTTACTTGCTATAATTTCCTTGCTTCGGTGCAGCAGCTCTAATTTGCATTAAGATGAGGAAAGGAAAATCCCTACTTTGTTTGTTGGCATTTGAGTTTTTAGGAAAGGACACTTCAATTATAATCATATTTCAGTGCTGCTTTTTAAGGAAATTTTATAAAATATTAAGCTGCTGCAGTTGTACTTTTAGTGTTCCATCTATGGAAATGCACTACCTACCCCAGCAGGTTACACAAAAGATTTGCACTCATTTTTCTGCTTGCCTTGAGTTCTAAATATATTCCAGAGCAACTGGGGACATGAGTTTGAAAGGTAATTTTGTTGTCTTTTGGAAGAGCAGATAGATAAGTATATGAAATATGGGAAATACTCTAAATTCATTTATTAAATATTCCATAATAATTATGTCTTCTACAAAATCAGTAAACCCCATCTGCATTCAATATAACCAGTAATGTGGCATGAATTGAGGAGTCATACACTGCCATAGCTCAGACAAAAATCTTAGTGATAGCAGGAATTTACTCCAAGTTACTGTTTAGAAGATCTCTGCCTGTTAAAAGCACACAAAGAATTTTCCATCCTATCCGAGCTCTTTCTCCAGGAAGATAAGTGGTATCATGCTGGAATTGAGTAGCTCAGATTCTCCCTTGATTTAGGACCTAAAGATACACAGTTATACTGTTAAAGAGATATTAGGTGATGCCGGAGCACTACAATGAGCTGTTTGTTCCTTTTAGGACACCCAATTGCAGTTATTGGAGATAAAGAGATTTTTAATAAGTCATCTCGGGCTATTTAAGTCACCTAACTCTGAAGAGTCTGACATCAAATTGTTGAGATTTCTGAATTTGAAGTGTGAAAGAGGTTGGGGTTTTTTTATTGCAGCCCAAATGGAAGTTTTTCTAATGGGATCAGAGGAGTACATCTAATGCTTCAGTTTCGGGTCAATATCACTGAGGCTCTGGTTGTACTTTTATAATGTGTCATAAACAAGAAAACCTCAACAGGTTTAAGAAAAGGATGATCCAGTCTCTCTCTGCCCCTGACTTCTGACATATTATTAAGGTACTGGAACAAAAAATCATGAGGAAAACCCCATTGACAACAAATGACTGTATCCATTCCTTTAAAAGCACGACATGTACCTGGCCTTCTGTCCATTTCTGCTATGAGAGGCAGAAGAAAAAAAAGGTAAATCTATGGTGTTTTCAGTGCTGTTACTTCTCTGCAGAGCTGTAGCTTTTTAAGTAAAGGACTTAGTCTTTTCAGTCAGCAAAAAGGGAATATTTCTTGTAATTGTGTCTTTATTACGTACCAAAAAGACTACACCCACAAGAGAGGTTCAGGAAGACAGCATGTATGCTCTCTTAGAGTATTGCTAAAAAGTAGACCTGCTGACATTTAGGTCAAATACTTCAATAAGATTCTCTTCGAGTGATCTTTATACCAGAAACTTTGCAATACTCAAAACATTCACTGGAAGTGAAACACTGGATATGTTTTTCATGTTGTGTTTTACCTCTGATCACACTGGTAATAGGACTACGGGGGGTAAAGAACATTTTAAAAAATCAGCTCTGCAGACTGTTCTTGGAAGAATGAAGTACCAACAGAAGTAATTTAGTGTCATTAGATCTGGAGAAGTGCTCGCATGAAAATATAAATACTTTTTAAATAATCATGGTAGGCTGGGACTTCAAGACTGTGAATTATTTTCCCAATATATATTATATTCCCAATTATTTTGGGAATAATCATCCCCAATTACAAGAATAATTGAAACTTTGAGATTATTAGCTGATTTTAGAATTTATTTTCTGTTTTCTTAGCTTTTTTCACTGATGAAAAGAGTCATCCACCATCAAGGCTAAGGTTTCCTCTACCAATATTTTGCCTGACATAGACTTCCCTAATGGATGATTAATGGGAAATTTGCCTTGGTAGAATAAAAAATTAGATGTTTATAGTTTTGGGTTGCTGTGCAATGATGTTCTGTAGAAGGGGGCTGTTCTTTACATTTCCTGAAGGCCTATTGAATTGTACCTCATGCTTTTTTGGAGGGAGAGCATTTACAGCTTAACTCCATTAAGCTGCATTTGCAGCTTAAAATTACAATAATCTAATAGAATCATAGAAAATTTTGGGTTGGAAGGGACCTTAAAGACCATCTATAAATTCCATCCCCCTGCCATAGGCAGGGACACCTTCCACTAGACCAGGGTGCTTAAAGCTTTGGCTTTCCCAAAACTAACCCTTACCTGCTTAGGCAAGGTTTCTAAATTCCTCCTGTGAGCTGTCCCTGTATCCGCCCCTGTGTACTGCACGGTGTGTCAGTGATCGAGCATCTCACAGCAGCATCTGCCCTGTAGATCAAATTCTTTTAAAAGTTGAAGTTGCATCTTTCCTTCACTCATGTTTTATCTGTTCTCTGTACATTAAATCACAGAATCAGTAAGGTTGGAAAAGACCTCTAAGATCATTCTGTCCAACCATTAAACCAGCACTGCCAGGTCCACCACTAAGCCATGTCCCTGAGCACCACATCTACACAGTTGGTGAATTCTTGCAGGGACAGTGATTCCACAATTTCCCTCTTCTGCAAGACAGTTCCGTTGTGCCTTTTTTTATGCTCTAATTGGTTAGCATACATTAAATATACATGTAAGATGAAATTATTAACATCACTCTGTTCTGTTCTTGCTCTACTCATCTCTTTAATGTTGTATTTGGATAGTTCCAGGTCTCCACATGCTTCTCCACAGTATGCTGCTGGTACCTTGGGGAAATTTCCATTATGTTCTTTGATGGACTATGGGCAGCTTGTTAGTTAATCCATTATCTACGTCCTCATCAGTCACACTTTTCAGGTCTTTCCTTCAGTGGCACAACTATAGTCATTACATTTCACATCTTTCAACCCTTCACAGCCATGCTTTTGTGTCTGTCTGGCACTCAGAGTGAAGGGCACAAGATTTTGGCTGTGTAGGACAGGCTGAAATTCACAAACCTAGAGGATGTTCACTGTGATTGTAGTCACAGAAATCTATTATTGGGGGGGGTGAGCGAGAAGCAAATTAGTGAGTTGCCACTGCTCAGTACTTGTTCCCTAGAGCAGAGTTTTGAAATAATAGTCCATCCCTTGATATACATCTCCACTCTTGCAGTCCCCTTGTGTGTTTCGAGTGAATTTTTCTAGATTAACTTGGATTCAGTTCTTTCTGCATTTCAGAAAGAATGGGATTACACTTCCAAAGATTAGTCCATTCAGGTCATTGCATCAGTATGCAAATAAATGGTAATTGAAAAAAATACACTTTTATCAGCGATGGATTTTAGTGTTGTAAGAATTCTGCTAAGTTGAATAACATCACAATTCACTTTGATATAACAAGAGCATCACAATAAAATCTCATCCATTCAGTGATCTGGCCAGTTTCTCAAATTTCATAAAACATCAGTTAAAACATAATTAAACCATCATGAATGCCTTCTGCTTCTGGTCTCTCTTCTCCAACAATTCACCCTTCATAATTAATTAAGTGGGATGAGGAAACAAATTAATTTTAACTACTTGACAACATATTTCTACACCTAATACAATATATAAATAATGGTGTTTCAGCAGCATTTCTTTCAGATTCATCTTAACTGGAAATGAAGAAATGCTTAAATTGCAGCAAGGCATGCTAGTGTAATAGTCCCTATGTTTTAACGTTCTGATTTTTTCTGGCTCCCCCAGACCTTTGTAATAATAAATCTTGTCATTGCTGTCACATCACTCCTACCTTATTTTAGATCCTCATCCCTGTCCTTATGCTCTGTAGGCAGGCAATAATCTCATTTTATTTGGTAAACCTCTAGGTTTTGTTTTGTAAAACTCAGGGATAAGCTGCTCCTCTTAATAGCAGGGAGCAAAATAAGTGAGCTTTGGGATAATCCCATTTGGTGACAATCTGTGAAAGAGGGTAATGCATTTTTTAGGACTTTCCCAGTATTTGGTTTATTGTGTTATTTGTGCATCAAAACTGTTCTTTACCTCTTTTTTATCTCTTAAGGGAAAGACTAAGAGACTTCTTTCCATGACACCATTTTTAAGTGAAGCATTGATTTATTTTCATTGATCTCACTGCATAGTGTTTAAGAAATTGATGTTGCCATTCAGCAACATGTCACACTCTTGTTCTCCCTCAAGTCATTACAGAACAGGTCAAACCTTGAACCACCACTTTCCAGTCTGAATAGTTTTCAGTGTCATTCAAGGAGAATTCTTGGTCCAAGAATTTAGCAGTATGTATAAAATCATTGCTGCTGATTGATGGGGGGAGAAACTTGGAACTGACTTTGCCAAAATGCTAAAAGCATTTTCCAAGGTGGCTGTAGGAAGAAGCAATCCTCAAGGGGAGGATGCAGAGGCAGGGAGCAGAACTGACTCAAAATTGCCTGTAGAATTGATGGAAGTGCACTCAACTTCCAAGCCATTTTATGAGCTACAAGAGCCCAGCTCTGGCATCCCAGCATCTCATAATGGTCCGTAGAGGGTGATCCAAGGTGCCCAACTTAGTTACATAAATTCTGTGTACAGTAAATGGAAGTGTTGAGTAAGGAATTCAGTTTTGCTGTGCTAATCGGGGACTTTGGCCAAATGCATCCTTAATGGAGCTCCCTTACAGAGCGCGGCAACACCTTAGGGATGGGCTGAGTTCAAACATGCTGCCCTGGATTTAGTTTATGGAAAAAACTAAATTCTGGAAGACATCTGAGTTCTCCCTCTTGCTGAAAGCCTGGTTTCAGTCTCTGTATTAGGTACCAGCTCTTAGGAATTTGAGACCAAAGGTCCACAAATGAGGATAGGCACTTTATTGAGCAGCAATGTTGTTTGAAATGTAAGAGGAAGAAATGGTGATGGTGATGATGTTCCTCACATTTTGCAAAACAATCTGGCAAGAGCATTTTTCCCTGCATTATTGCTGTTTTGTCAAAGCCAACCTGGAATCATTGATGACAATCAGGACGGCTCATTCATCACTGCATTCCTCAGACTCCATTCCTCCTTCTAAGAAT
Organism: Corvus brachyrhynchos; assembly: GCF_000691975.1. Taxonomy (NCBI): domain Eukaryota; kingdom Metazoa; phylum Chordata; class Aves; order Passeriformes; family Corvidae; genus Corvus; species Corvus brachyrhynchos. The sequence continues at coordinate 5,474,811 of NW_008238359.1, forward strand.
CTAGAAAGTTTCTCCCAAACTTTCACCAACCTGACCCCTCAGTCACTGTGCTTTTCAAGAGAAGAGGTGAGAAATGTCCTTTCCAAAAATGGCTACCTGGTGGTTAAGACATTTCATGAAGATGAGAGAGTTCTAGATTTGAATCCCGTCAGTGTGCTAAGGAAACTGCATTTATATCTCCCACTTCCTCAGCCGATGGTGCAGCAAAATCTTGACTTTCTCATACTCAAGTGTCTAACCACTACTAGAAAAAGGTAAATATCATGTCTGTGTTTTTGAATGGGATTGGTCTCTCCTGTTGTGGTCTTTCTGCTTTCACTTTTGTATATGCTTGTTAGGCATATTCAAAGCATAGTAAGATTTAAATATATAAAATAGGGTTAAATGTAGTCTGGATGTTTCCCTGCCTTAAATGTGAATTCCATAAATTTTAAGTGAGAGAAAGAGACATCCAGCTTCTCACAAATTTGTGAGGGTAAATGTAGTCTAAAACACTTGGTCCACCGAAGGAGCAGAAACTCTGAATTTTGCAATAGGGCTGTGGTGCTTAAAATCCATCTGTGCTGATTTTAGGCATTAAAATTGATCAGTCTGAATCTTACTTTCAGCTTTGAGTAACCTATCAGTCTCCAGTAAGTTTTATCATAGACTGTATTCAATACCTTTTGCCTTACTGTACTTCAAGTGATTATCAAAGAGGTGAGATTAGGAATGGTCCTGATTTTCAGGATCATCTGAAGCTTTCTGAGTAGCGACCACCAAGAAAGTCCAAGGCAATTACAATCACAGTCATAGCTACAACTAAAATAAATCACATGCCAGCCTGGAATTTCACATTGCTGGAGCTGCCATTTTCTTTTTAAGAAGCCCTTAAACTAGGAGGCCATTTCAAAGACAATATCAATGATTAGCAAAGAAAGTATCATAGTTAATTTGTGAGCCACATTCACGTGAATGAATTCATTTCACTCCAAAACAGGATTTCCACCTGCTGCAATATGGTATGTTAGATATGGCTTTACCTCACCAACAAAATGATATTATTTCTAAAAATATGTTTCTGTGGCACAATTCTTTGGGTATGACTATGGAAGCCAGATAATCTTGCAGGCCACTTTGCACCCAGGGCCTTGATTCCTCACAGTGCAGTGCTCGTTTACTCCCAAGCTCTCTTTTGGAGCAAACTGGGTTCCCTTAGAGGCCAAATGTGGAAAACTTGGTTTTAGGACAGTGCACTCTGGAGATTCCAGTGGGCAGCATGGATATGATATCAGCAGTCTGGATCCCTTTGTATGACACAGTCTCTCAGACTTTTGCTCTAGGAAGATGTTTATACACCCTCATCCCCCTTGTTTAGGACATGCAACACTATTCTGCTGTCATGCTGTAAAACATTTTGTGAGGCTACAACACTCTGTATCCATTACTTCAGCCACTTTGCAGAGGAGGAACACCACAGTTATCAACTGATCATTCCTCAGGGCCAGAGGTTGTGACGTGGGCTCAAAGCAGCCCTGAGCCCAGTGCTGAGCTGCGTGGATGGTGTGTGCAGGAGGGCATTAACATTGGACACTGAGATTGCAAATGGGTTGGCAATACTGAGCCCTCTCTGGTGCAGATATGTCTAGCTGTGTAAATGCAGTCTAGCAATAAGGCATCTGCACCCTTTTATAATTAACTTCTTTTACAAAGTGTCCTGATTCAAGAAGATCTTCATGACAACTGTCTCAGTCAAGAGGAAATTTGGTAGACAGTGAAACCATACATGTGAGTTACGTTGATTCCAAAACGACAGGGTATTTTTACATAGATGTCAAGAGTTATAAGAGCTGCTTTTTTCCCTCCAATATAATTATTTCACATATGTCCAACACATTCTGTTCAATCTCTGTCTTGTGAGGATCAGTTTTGTGACATTTATAGTAAAGATGTACTGTTGTTTCTAATTTTGCTTCTCTTTAAAATTCTGCAGACTTGCAAAAGACCCAGCAGCTGTTGCTTTAAAATGCAGATAAGTAGGACACTATGCCACTCATGGGTGCCATCATTACAGACCCATGCTACTGTTTTCTGTCAGCTAGAAGCTAATTACTTCATTTTTTACCCTGTCAATCATTTACAGAGAGACAAGAACAAAGATATCTTTAGGGCATACATGGCATCTTTTTTCTCCAAGTCATTTTATTTGCATGAACATTATGGTGATATATCTCTTATTTAGTTTAAAATGAAATGTAAGCAGAGGAAGATATTTCTTAAAACATTTCTTTAGATGTTGTTGCTGCAGCATTTATTAACATGCAATTATAATACTTTATTTTTGCTAGAAAATAAACTTTTTTAATAAGGTTTGAAAAACAGTTTCCAGGAAATTTCTCATCCGCTCATATCTTTACCCAAAGGCAAAGGGACCTAGTTTTGTAGTGGGAGAATTTCTCTAAAAATGAGGAATACTTGGATTAACTGCAAGAAGAAATAAGGTACTGTATGAGGACATTAGATGTATTTAACAGTTTGGTCAAAATCCTAATATTACTGTGGTAGGTTAGAAAATGTGCTTACATCCACAGTCTTGTAACCTGAGCCATATTTATGTAGGTTGTTTTAATATTGTAGGCACTAAGTCTTGCGCCAGTAAAATTCTGTAACAAACAAACAAAATCTAGTTTTGCATTGAAACACAGAATTAGTCTAACATTTGTGGTTTTAGAAATATTCAGTGCTCTTAAATCTGTGATGTCTTTTCAATCCTTTCATTCAGTGTAATCATAGAACCACACAATAGCTTGGGTTAGAAGGGACCTTTAAATGTCATCCAGTTCAATCCCCCTGCAACGAGCAGGGACATCTTCAACTAGATGAGGTTGCTAATCGTGAAACACTGCTTGATATTGGAAAAACAGAAGATTACTCAAAATTATATCCAATAAAATTATTTAAATTGCTTTGATTTAAAATTCTTAGTAACTGTGCCAAGACTTTCAAATAAAAATTAAGCGCACCATTCCCTTAAACTTAAACATCAGAGGAAGGAAAAAGGGAAGGACATAGTATGAAAGAAGTGTTTTGATAATAACATAAAAATAGTTGTATCTACCTCTCAATTAGTGTTTCTCTTATCTCTAAGCTTTCTCTGAAGGAACAACTAGGTGAAGAAACAGATATGTAGACAATGACTTGCATAGCCTGAAGAAAATTATTGTCCCTAGGAGTGGATCCCAGCTGTCTATGGGCAACTGTATCACATTTGTACAAATGGGGTTTCAGCTTCTCTGGATGGATTTTTCTCTTCCTTGGAAGAATTTTTAGTCCCATTTAAGTTTTCAGAGACCACAACACCTACTTGTTAATTGCATATTGTGTATTATGTTAGTGGCTATATTACACTTGCCTCCATTTCTTGGGAACAAGTGTCCCCTATTCCCTCTTTCTTGAAATCTGTAATTTCACTAATTTTATTATGCTTTTTTCTTGGTCATCTCTCTTAAAGGTTAGGAGGCTTAGTCTGTATAGGGTTTTCCTGTGAGAAAATTGCCCTTATTGCCCTTTCTGTTCCTTCTTTGCCCTTTCTAGGTCTTTGGGATGAAAGGATCAGGGCTGTCTGTAGAGGTGTGTGGGTGTCTGTATCATGGTATAACAATTATTTATAATTATTTATCTTGTGTTCTTTATTAATTTCCTTAAATGGCATGTACAAATTTGCCTTTTTCACTAATGCCAAGCATTGAATTCACGTTTTCCTAGAAGAATACTCAAAGTCTCCAGCACTTCTTCCCTGGGAAGTATTTTCTTACCCAGAATATGTCCATATGTAGATTTACTGAGTACTGATATTCCCCATGCTTCCCTTTGCATTTACTCACATTGAATTCCATAGAATCATGGAATAGTTTGGGTTGGAAGGGAACTTAAAGATCATCTAGTTCCTACACCCCTGATCATGTAGTTCCAACACCCCTTAAAGCCACGCACAACTAGTACTGTTCCCAGCACCTCACCACCTTCATCATAAAAAATTTCTTCCAATCTAACCCTGCCCTCTTTCTGATTAAAACCATTAAAGCCCCTTGCCCTATTGCAACAGGCCCTGCTAAACAGTCTGTCCCCATCTTTCTTTATAAGCTGCTTTCAAGTACTGAAAGGCCACAGTGACAACTCCCTGAAGCCTTCTCTTCTCCAGGCTGGACAACCACAACTGCCACAGCCTGTCCTCCTAGGAGAAGTGCTCCAGCCCTCTCATCATCTTCATGGCCTCCTCTGGATTCACTGTAACAGGTCTTTGTCCTTCTCATGCTGGCGACCCCAGAGCTGGGTACAGCACTCCGGGTGGGGTCTCATGAGAGCAGAGGGGCAGAATCCCCTCCCTCAACTTTCTGGTCACTTCTTCTGGTGCAGCCCAGGACATGGTTGGCTTTCTGGGCTGTAAGTGCACATTACCAGGTGTATCTTCAAGTGTTTTGTCATCCAGTCACTGGACATTTTATAATTCTTTTGCAAATCTTCTGAGTCAATTGTCACTGGACATTTTATAATTCTTTTGCAAATCTTCTGAGTCAATTTTTGTTTTTTCTACCCTTGATACTTCAATGTCTCTAGTAAATATTATTGCCTCATTTTTCTTCACCTTTTCTAGATCACTTACAGGATTTACTCGTGTGAAAACAAAACCTTCTTTATTAACTCTTTTTTCCTATCCTTTAAACATGTACTAATCCTTCACTCAAAGAACTCTGGTTTTTTTCTCTTTTTCTTTACATTTCATGACGCTTTGGTGAGGAAATCTGTTGTAAGTTTTCTGGAAATTCTAGGTGATATTTCTGGTCCGTGAGTTTAATGTTCCTAAGGGAGTTAAGTAGATCTAACTGTTTCTCGAGTCAGATTTCATTTGTTGTCTCCCTTTAAAAAACTAGCTCAGTATTTTCCATTTCCACATGTTTGAGTCATTCATCTCATCCTGGTAATTCATTACTATTTATTTTATTGATTTGTTATTAAACTTGGTCTACTGACGCATCACGTGCAGATGGTTCCATTGATTTGACAGGTCTGAAAGGCTCTTCTGTGGGTTCATCCTTAAACACATTCTGTAGTTGATTGTAAATAATTCATTTAGCTTTATTGCTATGGCCTTTTCTTTCCTCAGCTCTCTTATTACACCCCAATGCCCTGTGTAATTGGTATTTAGGTTCTGAATGCTGCTGAATGCTTACTGTAGTTATCCTCATGATTCTCCCTCATGGTGGGGAAATCCCATCTATCCTTGCTTTGTAAAGCAGGGCCCCAGAGAGAGACAAACACTTGGTAAAGGATGCTGAGTAAAGAAACAATCAGGTTTGCAGGTCCTCAAAAATGTCTCCAGCTTTGAGCACAGAACTCCCAAGGAGAGATCTCACTGACTGAAAGGCATCAGCTTGAAGGCAGGAGATTAATTTGGTGCTAGAGGCTGGATTGATGGCAGCAGGTGCACTGAGTGTTGGGATACCCACAGCAGCCAATCAAAAAAGCTGAAGAGTGATGTATGTGATGCTCTGACTGCTGTTGGTCTCTGTGATTCAGAGCTGGAAGGCACTCCTTGCTGCCTGCCTTTTTTTCATGCCCACTTCCTTCAGGCTGGTCATACATGAGCTGCCAACAAGCATTTGAGGAGGTAGAAAAGTTTTCCAAAGATAGTGACAATGGTGTTGTAAGGCCAGAACATTCCTGTTGCCTGTTTTGCACCTTGGTTGTGACAGGATTTGTGGTGGCACATCCTCTCCTCCCTGTCCCTGCAGATCATGGCAATTCAGGGCCAAGCCTGCCCCAGTGTCTGCTGCTCTCTGAACAGTGAATGAACCTGGCCTGGGGCACAGGCTCATGCTGGAGATTAGCTGAAAGCACAGACATCCCCACTGCAGCAGGCAGGGGATCCCTCAGCCTTGAGTAGAAGGGAGGAACAATACAAACTCTCAAAAACAAAGCAAGGAAATTAAAAATCTCAACCCACCTCCCTAAAGACCAGTAGTGCAATGGAACTGGTAATTAGAGGCAGTAAATTATTGCTACAGCTGTGGGAGATACAAAGATTTTCAAAAGCAGTCCTGCTACTGGGAAGATTTTTTGAAATTTTCCCTCAGAGGCAGTTGCATGCTGCAATAAGGCTTTCCTTAACAAAGGCCTTTCTGATAAAGAACATAGTGCCTATATCTACCCTTTAAAAGAGGAGAGGCTCTTGCTCTTAAGTTCAAAAAAAGGATTTCAAGATACAGATTTTTGAGATCATAAGGCAAAGGCCCCTTTGAAGATAAATCAAGTTCCATACCATTGATTTTTAAGGTATTTTCAAATTCATATTTATTTCATCACGCTGTGTCTTGTACTGACTTGCTTGTTTATATTAAAAAAATGAAAGTCATTCATTGCAATACAAAATCACTCTGTTTAGAGTCTTTTCACTAAGTTGGTTCACTTTACAGAGCTTACTGACAGAACTGTAGGGGTACATCGCAGCTGTGGAGAAGAAACATTTCAGGCTTTCCTGGAGAAACAGATCTTTCCTTAGCTTAATATTTGACAGGAAATGCTAGGTTAATGAGACAGAGGCAGAAGGAAAACTATTTAGAATATAGCATTTGCTCTTCTAGTTGGATGATATATTAAACAACCAAATGTAATTTGATCCTGTAAGGCCAGAGTGGTGAACGGTAGAGCTGGACATAGGAAAAATGTTTGGATATTGATTCGCTAAAATGATTTAAAGACTACATGCTTGTGAACCTAGTGCTTTGGTCAATCTATAGAGTTAAGGCAGATTCATTTCAAAGGTGGCTTGAAACTCCTATTTACACTATTTCTGTTTAGTGCAACCCAGCACTTTATGTGCTATAGCAGCTTTCATGTTGCTGAAGTAATATTAATTAATCTTCACACACAGCCCTTGACAGAGGGACACAAGGGTCAAAATTTATTTGATATAACATTGACACATCCATGGAAGCTCCACAGCTCCACATTAATTGTCCCTCCCTGACCTCTATGGGTTTCCCCAGCTCCCTGAAATGTTTGGTAGTCTATGGGTTGTCTGGGCAGCATTTTTGGTGCTGGGAATCACTCTCCCCCAGCTGACTGATGGGTGAGAGTCATCACCTACATGCAGGGAAAACTGTCAGCAAACTGAAGAGTTCAACCTAATTCTCCTTAAGCCACATTTTCATAATTTGTCACCCACAGATATTTCTAGTGTTTGATTTTTTTTCTATCTGGATTTCTTTATTTGTTTTTTTAAACATTGAACATTTTCCACATCCTTTTACCTGTCAGCATTAATGCAAGTCATTAATTGACAATTCCAGTTTCTGTATCTAGTCTCCTCTATAAAAGTAACATCAATTTTGTCTTGCAACTACCCTGGCTCAGAAGAAAGGTGCATCTAGCTGAGTGTCCTCCTGTGACAAGTGTCCTTTCTGTGGCAGTGGTTAGCAGCAGATGTTTAGGGAACATATAGGAACAGGGCACATATGGTCTGATCCTCTCCCCTCTGTTCACCACAGCCTTCTCCAAAAACAGCAACCTTGCTCAGCCCCTAAATAAATCACTAAATTGCATTGCTGTTTCCATGTTGGAAGTGAAAAAATATGAAGTTCCTGCAGCTTGTAAATGAGGCTACAAAGTATTAAAAATTCTAAGAATTGGTCCAGGAAAAAAAAACTTGTTGATGAATATTTCAATCTTTTACACATCAAGTGAAGAAAAACATCTCTTCAGTCACAGACATTTGTTTGTTCACTCTCTTGCTTGTTTGTTTTTCCACAACTCCCTGGCATGTCAGAATAATAAAGAAAGAATTTTTTTGGTCCCTATTCTGTCATTCTGCAACACTCAATTCATTTTGATGGCATGGGTTTTGTGTAAGCAAATGCTAAATGACAGTGTAATTTATACTTCAGGCTTTTCTGACAAAATGTATGGCTTCAGTAGATGCTTTTATTGAAATCAAAAACATTCCGCTCTTTATGTTCAATTTGCTCATCACAGCCATTGATATGGCCATGTTACCACGTTTTCTGAGCACTTCACTGTACCCTCTTTGCATATGCTTATCTTACCATTAGGAACCTGGACACTGAATCACAAAAATATTCACACCATCTAGATCAGCCCATTTTTCTCATCTCATGTAAATGCTCAGAATTATTCCTTTCCCATAGGTATTTAGCTCTCTCCATTACTCTCGAGGGAGTTGAGATTTCTCTAAGAATATCTGCATTGCGCCTAATTTTTTTCCCAAAATACGAACAAAAGAAAGCCCTCTCTGCTGTAATCCCACGGCTGTACCAGGAGTGCCTACACTGCCCAAGGATGGCTCAGCCACTCAACACACTGTAGTTCCCAAATCACTTTCCAGTGATTCAAGATTTTTTCAGTGTTGGTGCATGATTCTGAAGATCACCTGAAATTGTACACAGCTTGATCATCTCTGTACCATCCTCAGTTACCTTCATCGAGGCACTTTTAAGCCAAGTGAAGTATTTTTATCCACTACAGAAAATGCTCTCAGACACCAAAGTCTGTCATTTTATACAGAATATATATTAAAAGTTCTTGATATGCCCAAAAGTGATAAATGTGGTCTAAACTGTATCTGAAAATATTTTATACTTCAGTCCTTTTGAGTAGATTTGGTCATAGGTAATTTAGTTTGAAGGAGATCATGCTGATGATGTATGTCCAACCCACCTCTCAAAACATGGTCAGAAAAGTTCTTGTCATATTTTCTCTATTGGGAGAGTGCAATTTGCTCCTCCTTCTTACAGTGGAAACAAGGCTTGACCTCACGCATCTTCCTTGTTAAGGACAAGGTTTGTTATTCTTTTGGAAGCTTTTCCTCTGCCAAAGTGGAATAGAATGAAGGGAAGAAAATATTTCAGTTGGAAAGAACCTACAAGGATCATCTAGTCCAAAAGCCTGACCAATTCAGGGCTGAACACAAAGTGTGTTGTTAAGGGCATTGTACAAATGTTTCTGAAACACTGAAATTGACCAGCTCTCAAGGAAGCCTCATCAAATACCTCAGTGGGGCCAGCAAGCAAAATAACATGAGGAAATTTTTGGATCAGCCTGTGGTGAGCATGACACACAAAGACATGCTTATTAAACTTATCCCTTCTACAACTTTCCCAGCTACAAGATCTTTTTGTAGGGGGCATTATTCAGTGTCTTTAAAAAACAGAGGAAAGATGCCAGCATAACCTTTAAGCCAGTGAAGGAGTTATTGTTCGTTTATAGCTGTCAGAGACATAAACTGGGGGTTTTACCATTTTTGCCTCAGTCTTGTATTTTCTGCACACACATATCTTACGTTAACTGGCTTGACACAATCATTTGACTCAGGCTTAGGAAGTGGTAGTGGTTTATGAGGTTTCAAACTGAATTTTACATTCTGAAATGTGCAATTTCTTTAAAGTAAATGTACAGAAATTGTTTACCTAGGAGCAATATTAGAAAAGCAACTGCACCTGTGAATTATTTTCTACTACATACAATGTGTCGTGGTACAGTTGGGACTAAGTACATGTAATCTGTTTAAAATCGGTCAGATTACTCAAATGCTAAACAAAATTTGGTTTAGGAGCCTGACTCAAGAGACTGCTGGTTTCACTTTGCTTAAACTTAAGGACATGGCTTTTACTAAATATTTCCCATCTAAAGTGAATTGCTAAGTAGAAGTAAGGGTTCATGGTATTTTTTTTCCTGCAGGACAGAGGAATGTCTTAGAATCAGTGTAAACTTAAGGCAGTATAGGTAGGAATTTGTGATGGCATGGGGAGGGAAAAGAACAGTCTGGTTTTCCTGGACAATTTGGTTTTAGGCATTTTATTGCCACAAGACTCATTTCAAAGGAAGATAGTAAAAGGAAAGGTTCCAGTTGAGTTGCTTAAGTCAGCAATTACACACAGAATGAAGAGTATCATTATAGACAACACTATCAAAACTCTGAGGTTCATTCATGGCAGCAGGAACTTATCCTAGTTCCTGGTTTCTCCTAGCTCCTAGCACCATCCAGGAGCAAGCAATCAAAGCACTTCTGTTACTGCACCAGACCTTCATCTTGTCAGCCTCAGAGCAGCTTAAGGCAAATTCTGTCAATCTTAAAGCTGCTTAGGGTAATGTTTTCAAAGCGACTTAGCAATTCAAAGTCTAATCTTCATTGAAAGTCTACAAAACCTTGTCTCAGATGTCTTACCTTTTAAAATGGGATGCAGGAACTTCTGATGTTAAGCTTAATGCTGCTTTTGAGCACACGTGAGCCAGAGCTCCCAGGGAGGAGGGTGTGGATAATGCAATGGAGTGAATGCTGAGTTGCAAGGAGCTCAGTGCACGATAGGCCTAATTTTTTGTTTCACAGAGAGAAGCTAAGAATTTTAACATCATCCTCTTGCAGCTTTGTTCAAAAATATTGAAATAGATATTGCTGCTGTTAAATGTTTTTGGTAATGGTGGTCAATCAGCACTTTTGTATTCAAAGTACATTTCTAAAGAAAATTGACAACCAGACACATAGTGAGATGACCAAATTTAATCATTAACAAGAAGTAACAGTCACATTGTTTTGACACTGATGAGGTGACATCAAAGACTATTATTTTAATTTTTCATTTTTGTTTGTTTCTGCTTTTGAATATTCTGGCATCTTATTTTCAAGCTTTTGTCTACGAGGAGCAGACACTAGTGAAAACTGGTGTTGAATTATTCATTTGACTCAAGAAGATGGAGTTTTATAGAAAATATTCAACCCAATCACAGAATAAAGCTTCAAAGCTTCACAGGATAAAACTCTTTGTGATAAGTAAGTGTTGACAGATAAGAGATCAAGGAATCCACAAAACTGGTTGACCAAATAGAACATCTTTTCTCATAGCTACTGCTCTTCCAGGCAAACTTTCTCTGTTATTTCCAGTACAGGTTTGAAGATTTCAGTCGAGTTCAGCTCAGGCCTGTTCCACTGATTTTTGTGTTCCGCCATGTAAATGTGACATCTTTAGAGATTTCGTGTTCAGCCTCATGAAGCAGAGGTTATGTAGAGGCACCTGACCTTTGTACCATAAAAATTCATCTTTAGACTTCAATTGCATTTGGATTTTTGCAAAATTACTCTTCTTCAAAAGTCACCCTTTAAAAGAGACAAAGTAAAACCCAGAAATTAATTGCATTGCTTCCAATTGAAGTCTACACTAAAACCCAAAGAAAGGACTCATTCTATAGGCAACCTCCTCCTGCTGATTGAGTAAACTCCTAATGAGTTCCTCAAGTTTTGACCTAGAGATAAAAGGTTTTCATGATTTCTCAAACAGCTGCTTCCAGCAGAGTTTATGTATTTAGTACATTTCTCCACATTGGGCAGGATAATTAATTTCCATAATAATTTTCAGTGGTTTTCCACAGTGTAGTTCCTTTTTGCACGGGGCTGCTCATTATCTCAGCAGAACCTACTTTATTGTCGACACAATAACAATGAAAATCCACATTCTGACTCTTTCACTGTCAAAGGACAGCATACAGGGCCAAGCAGAAACCATTACTGAGAAGAAGCTGTTGCAAACAAATACCTTGACTTTTCCATAATGCCCTCTCTCCTCAGAGCAGACAATGTTCTCTCATTAATACTTTCTCTGAGTTTTGCTTGTCTACACTTTTTCATAGCTAGAGAAGAATCTTTTTTCCAATAGCAGTTTCTAAAGGTTGGAGTGTATAAACAGATTTATTATGATATGAATGAATTATTATTATTATTATTATTATTGATATATTATGATTCATTATGTTATGAGCACTTCCATGCTAGGAGAGTCTGTAGAGTTCCTTGCCTCTTACAACAGAAGTCAGTCAGACTATTCAGACTGACAAGGCTCCAGTGTTGATTTCTGGGGAGAAAAGAAAAAAAAATCCATTTTGCTGACACAATTGTCTGAATTTTGGCTGGTGGGATGTTTTTTAGTAGTAGAGGCATTGTGCTTAGTCCATCTCTTACAAGTTCTTTTGTCATCACCATGTTCAAATCCTACAAATCATAAATGCGGATCATTTTTCCATAGGCAGGCTTTCTCTTACTTAAGTTCTCCAGATGTCTAACATCCTTGTCCAAAACAAAAAAGAAACCATCATATATCTGGCTGGTAGTAATAATTATGTTACATGGGGGGGTTTTTTTGTGTGCTGAAAATTTCCTTTTGATTGTAAACCAGTGGAAGCACAGTGAATTCTGTGGGCAGCCTGGCCACAATGGAATTTTAAAAGCTGCCAACAGATTCGGGTCATGATTAGGTCTAAGAGAAAGCAATTGCAGGCTACAGAGTATCTGAGACATCTACCTAAAAAATCCCAACTACCCAAAGCAGATCTTTGAGTTCTGTTGCAATAGTTAGAACTACTGTAGACCTAATTACTAAAAAATATCTAAATCCAGTGGGGTTTTGCAGTGTATTCCCTAGTAGTAGGAAGACACATTTGGGTGCAGGGAGGTATGAGGGTAGCTACAGGCTGTGCTAATAGAGATATAATTTTCCTTTCAGTTTCATTGTTTTTGAAAGAAACCTGATTTTTTTTTATTTATGTTTTATTAGTATTTTATTTTATTTTATTTTATTTTATTTTATTTTATTTTATTTTTCCCTGGGGGAAAAAATCCCTAAATTAATATTCCCAGACAGCAAATAAGTTACTATGAGAGAGAATGACTGTTTGGCTCCTGTGTCAATCCATGCAACCTCACAGGTTGCAATTTCAGGTGAATTACCTGGTAGTTTAAAGTATCCCTGATTTGACATCCAGTCACATTTCCTTTCTGGATATGGGTAATCTTAAATGTCTCAACACAGAGAAACTGCACTGATGCCTCAGAGAGAAGCCAGAGATGCAGTCAGGCAGCAGCTTCAGTTAGTCCATATGGGGAAGAAGAAAGTCAAACCCAAGAATAAGACAAATTTCATATCATTTTGATGCATAATGCACAGGCCAGGTCAAGGTCAGTCAAAAATTATCTAATTTCTTTAGAAGAAACAGCGAAGTACAGGTCTGGCCTAAGTTTTGAGTTTGCTGTGAAATTTAAATCTCATACACAAGTTCGGAGGTTTATTGTGAAATTTCACTCACAAACTCAGGAGTGCTGAAGAAGCCCTCCAGAATCAACTACAGATCTCCTCTGGAGTTTATCAAAATGCCTAGGGCTAAATCTAATCAGTGTTCTGACCCAAGGCAGTCTCCCTGTTTTAAAGCAAACCTCAAAGCTGAGGGTCTAGACTACATTGAGTCCAATGCAGATGTATTTAAGAGCTTCTGTTTATCACAGATAAAACTGGCAGCCAGATTTTCCTAGTCAATAAATTGTGGTAAGGTAAGCATATGCTCACAGCTTGTTACTGGTTTCAGGTATTTGCACACAGAAGGGGGATTCTGTTTGGGTCTTTTATGCCCTGTAAAATGCCAAAGAAACAAAAAGTGTGTTCCTTGAAAGGAATTCCCTTTGTGCCAGCACAAGGGGAAGCATGAAGGAGCTTCACTTTCTCAAGCTGCCTTACA
>NW_008238359.1:5488399-5511269 GCF_000691975.1 Corvus brachyrhynchos
ATATTAGTTCTGTCCATGTCCACAACTGAAAGACTAAAGTGTCAGTCCTTGCTCACTGTGAGATATTTTGCCTCTAACGTAGTACGTTGTATGCTGTTGCGTAGCAAGACCATGAAAGTGCAACATATTGGTTTGATACTTCTGAAAATATTGACTTACATTTTTCAGTACAAATTTTGCAGAACCCATTTCCTGCACAGAATATGAGCACTTGCTAAAAACTAAAAAAAGCCCATCAGCAACGTAGGGATTGGCTCATAAGGGCTGACATTAAGCATCATGGTTGGATCTCCAAAACAGGCAGAATATTCCCCAAGGACAAATGGCAGTCCTCTTTCCTGATAAACACCATAAAGAAAATATATTCCTCTTCTTCATGAAATTTTGCTGGAACTAATGCTGCTGTTTCTGATCCTTTTTTTTCATTGAGATCCGTGGCATAACTCTCTGCCAAATCCCACAGGAGGAAAGGAATAAGGAATTACTTGGACTGAATGGAGAAACTGCTGAATGAAGTAAAGAAATAATATGACAGCAAATGGAAAAGGCTTGGATGCAAATGTGCAATGGGATTTGCTGTAGTGGAGATGCCTTAGGAGCAGCTAAGCTAACACCTTGAACTGCACATGACTGGGAGCGTGCCCCGTGGCTCAATGCCTAAACCTACCCTCTTACAAATTTAAAGCCATTTCTCCTTATCCTGTTATTACATGCCCTTGTAAAAAGTCCCTCTCCAGCTTTCTAGTAGTCCCTTAGGTACTGGAAGATCATAATAAAGTCTCCCTATAGCCTTGTCTTCTCCAGGCTGAGCAACCCCAATTCTCTCAGCCTGTGTTCACAGGAGAGGTGCCCCGGATTAACATCCTCTGATTATCTTCATGGCCTCCTCTGGACTCACTCCAGCAGGTCTACATCCTTCTGCTGGGAGGCCCACAGCTGAACACAGCACTCACTCTCCACCTTAGGTGCACCTAGACTATTGCTGGTAATAGCTCCTGATCAGTGCTAACTTCCAAAGGGAACGTGGCAACCGTGTTGCTGTGCCCTGGCATGACTCATTTTGATAACACGAAAAAGCTGACACTATCCCTCTCAGCCTGACAAGGTTAAGGGGATTGGCTTCGTGAAGAGTCACAACATCATTAAGGAAGGGAAAAAAAAAAGAAAAAAGTGAAAAAGAAAATAAAGGAGGGAAAAACAAAAGTAAAAGAAGTAAAAGAAAAATAAGAGAAGGAAAAGGAAAAAGCAGGAATCATTATATCTATCAGTGACAGGTCAAACGTTCAGACATTTTTTGCTAAAACTACATTGTTGTAGTATACTCCTATTAAAAGCTGTTCTTCCCAACAGTCCCCCCTCCCACTCTCTCAGCAGAGGTGACAATGTATGACAGAATCATCTCGTGCACTGGGGCGATTCCAGCAGCCTCCAGTCTCAGCAAGCAGCACCTCAGAGCTTCCCAAACCTCCCAAAGAGAGAGAAACCTTTTTTGTATGCTCTACAGTTAGGATTTACCCGTTCAGCTTCTCTAGATGGAAATAAAGCTGGGAGGAGAAGTTGAAAGTCTTTATTGACTTGCCAATATGTGAAAATTTAACCCTTTTAATAGCATCTTAATTGCCTTGCAATGGCTGCTTCAATCAGAGAACCGCTGTGCTCTCTGTTGTAGCTATAGCAATGAATTGCATTAGCGTTTCTTTCATCTTCTTCTGATTTTTTCTTCAAGCTGAGCCTGCAAGTGGGTGGAAATCCATTTATTACTGAGTGCAGAAAAGACAGCTATGAAACTTGGGGTCTGAATCTGACTATGATGCTGAATTAGTGCCTAAAACCAGGCAAATGATTAAACCTCTCTGCACTGGATTTCCCCATCTGTAAAAAAAGAATAGGGCAGGGGGTAGGATAGATGTGGTGAATGAGGAGAATAACATTTATCTTGCTTAGGATGATGCTATAAAACCTGATGCCTCAGAGTCGCTGTTCAAGAAATTTTCAGAGAAGAGAGAAATATCCTTTAGTGGTGCATATGCAGATATGCTGGCAGATCACAGGAGAGTTAGGACTATTTACAGCAGCTGAAAATCTCTCTTGCTAAATGTTGTTGTCGTTTCATAATCAAGTGAATAGCAAAGAGCAGTCTGTAAATTTATGTGCAAACTCCCATCTGTGCCAGAAGAAGAAAGTAATTTCAGAGATGCAAATAAAGCTGCCACGCAGCACCTGAACTGTATCAAATCAGGGGCCATTGATATGGGAGTGGAAGATTTTGGGGTCTTGCACTGAACGTACAGAAGCATTCGGTAAAATACATTCCTCTGTTGTAAATGAAGTCATGTCCCTTGCTTTGCAAGGAAGATTATGAAGACTGCTACCCGTGGTGTTTACAGCATTAGCTGAGGAAGCTAAGAGGTTTCTCTGTTAAATTCCCTTTTCTACTAAGGGCTTAGCAAGATCACTTAGTCTTTCTGTACCCTATTTTTCATGTTACAAATGCTGGTAACAATGTAGGCACCGTGGATGTCAATAGGTTGTAATATATGGAATTGCAGAAGGAATTGATTTCCCGTTTTGTTACAGCTAATATATCTTCTATGTCAAACATTTATTTCTCGAGCTGCGAGGTGTCATTAGGAATAAAAATTTACTGCACAGGCAACTTAGCTTTTGGAAATGCCTCAAATAATGAAGTATTTATGCTAAGTGGAAGAAAAAAAGATATCCCTGTTTTAGTGGCCTTCATGCCATGTAGACACCTCACTGCATATTACAGCTTGGTAAAGTCAGTATTTTAATTTCAAACAATTTTTGAGCAATTAATTTGAATGCTGTTGTGAAATGCTTGTCTCATGTTTTACGCTGATGTGGCTGACTAAAAATGATTAAGAAACACCCAAGCACAAACAAAACCTGCTAGGTTCTGTCCAAATTGCTGCTGGGATTAGTCTAGTGTAATGATCACTTCTGAAGTCTGAAATAATATCAGGGATGCAAGCCTCACATATTCTTAAATATTTGTGATAGCCAGCTTGTTCTAAATATGCGCCTCCTGCTTCACTTCTCAGGACTGTTTCTTTGCTTTCTGGCTGCATGAGGCTTTCACCAAGAAGACAGCAATATTTGGCATTTGAATGACACTTTTCACTTTCAAAATATTGTACAGATATTAAACAGTTTTCCCTAAACTAAGGCAAGAACTGGGAACTGAGGGGAAAAAAAAGTAAGTGTTAATGGAAGTTTGGTGCATATACCTTACGTCTTTAATAATCACACCCACTCCTGTTGCTGTTTTTCTAATAAGGGAACTAAGATGACCAAATTATGATTTCACCACATCTGTTGAACTGGTTAGTAGCAATCTCTGTTCCCTATTCCAGGATTTTATCCACATCTCATGGTAGTCGCTGGGTTTACTGTATTTGTAACCTCAAAATGCATTCCCTATCCTGTGTAACCCAGGGTCCTGTTTGTGAAATGCACTGTCTAGAAGATACTGAACAGGAGTTTTCTGATGCTGGTGTGATCACAACATTGGTGACAGCTCTAAAGTGGAAGTTAAATAATTTAAATTGATTTCCTTCATTATAAAATACTGACTACCCCAATTCGAAAGTAGACCTAGTCAGCTGACTTGGAAAAAAAGCCTTGCTGACACAGAGAAAGCCTTGTAGAGCTCTTGGTTCTGTCCTGTAGGATCCAAAAAAAGGCTGAACAGTGGATGCAAGCAGCTAACTGAGCATATAAAACACCTGAAAGAACAGTGCTTTAAGGTGCACTTTTATAAGTTGTGGAGAAAAAAAGCAGCTGCTGGTGTTCAAGACTGTTAGATAAATGTCATTAAAATATTGTAAGGTTATTGAGATTATCATTCTTTAATACTGTAGTAAAAGACACTAAAAACGATTTACAGCTCAGTGCCATGAAGAACTGCCCATGAATAAGCACACTGGGCCAGATGAAAGCATATAGTCATATTAGCAAGTTCAGAAAGCTCACTGGCTCTGCTGAGCAGCCCCTCCACTATCTGCAGTATTGTGCTTGTGTTCTGGGGAGATACCTCTAATTCATCACAGAGAGAAAGAAGTACTGTGACATGTCTTCTTGGTTTGGACCCTCTGGGTGATTTGAATAACCCTGTTTCTATTAAACATCTCATTTTTGGAAAAGCACTTGCCTGGTCCTGATCATGCTGATTCTTCTCTAGCTGAAAGGAAAATATGGTGCTCAGCTCTGAGAGAGGGGCACCCTCTGGGCTAGGGTGTGTTTCTTGGTGGAGTGTGTTGCTTATGCCTTCTTCTCAACACATAATACTCAGCAACAGTGCTACTATTTTTTAACCTTCCCTCCAATAATCCCCGTGGCATGGCAGAACCTATCTAAGGTGTCTAACATACCCCTTAGGATGTTATCCTGGTGAAGAAGCTTGCATAGAACGAATAGACTTTTCTGAGAGCTGACCTTGGCTCTGATGAAAGTTTCAGTGCTTGCAGGTGGTATCCTGTAAGACTTGGATGCCATTGTCTAAAAACATGAAAGAGCAAAGAGAAAAAGGCATCTTTTTCTGTCTGCTCTGCCCAGTTCCTTTACCAAACGAGGTCGAGCTGCATTCATTTTGTATCACTTCAGTTGACACTCAACAGATGCAGAGGTGTTATTTTTATATACATCTGCAAGACCGAGCACAAACAGAACTGGGTAGTGTTCATCAGGTAGAAAATTAGAAATGACATGTCAGTCTGTTAAAGACACTAGGTTTTGCAATTGGATGTGTAGAGATCCAAATTGCCCTCGCAGCCTGAGGTGGTGGGGATGAGTGTGCCCAGGTCTCTCTATAGCCCAAAGTAGTCAACAGTGCCTGGAGTGAAGATCTCCATGTACTTTATAGCTGGGCCAACAGCCAACCAGCAAAAGCATGTTTTACAGAGCTAGGAATGTTATCAAAGTTGTAAGCCCAAATACAGCTGTTACCAAGACCTGGCTCTTAATTTGAAATGTTTAGGAAAGATCACTGAAGTCAGCTCTCATGTCATTTTCCTTTGCTAATGGAGTAATCAACATCTGTAGAGCAAGAGCCACAAAATCTTTCATTCAATGGAAAGTGTGCTCAAAAATTCTCTTGTCTGAGATCTATAATCTCATTTTAATTAGCAATGCACATGATTACTCCAATCAAAGCAAGTCAGTGGCAAACATTGCCATCTGCATTCATCGTTAACATCAGCCAGCACGATGACAGTCTCATTTTAAGTCAATATGTGGGCTCTGAGGTGCAAACGTCTGTTCAAGGACAAAGAATATTGTCCCAATTTCTACTTCTTAACTTTTGAAAGACAACCTTCATCTTAGAACTTGCCAAATATGGAACATTTCCACTTTGGCATCAGGGAATGTTTTACATGAGGGATGTGACAGTCTGCTTATTCTCTGTAACAGAAGATATTGTCCCTTGTTTTGAGTGATTTAATTATGCCTGGAATCAGGATTGCATGACATCTGCCCAGTATCCAGCATGGCCAACTCTGTGGTTGGGGGTTTTGAGATGCCGATTGGCTTCCATGGCAAGGTGAACAATTAATCAGTGAATTTTTAAGATGACTGTTCCATAGGGTGGTAAAATTCTGACTGCTGCCTGCTGCTGAGGGCAGTGCCCACAGGATGATGTGTTGTGTGCCTGTTTGTGTATGCACTGCCATCTTCCTGGGATCCAATGTCATCAACTGGTCAAGAAGAGGTGTCTAATGACACTTAACTGCTCCTGGATTTGTAAGCTTCTTCATCAAATGTCCTCACAGAAAGCTGTATTTGAGAAGCAGCAGATGACCTGGTACCAGTAAGAGTCCTTTATGAATGTAAATGTTTAGTAAGATATAGTCAGATTTTTAAAAGAACGTTTTCCACCACTAAGCCATTAAATTTTTTTCAAAGGCTACATGCATTCCAAGAACATTTACCAAAAAAGGCACAAGCATAACTGAGCTTATGGATTATGTAAAATTCAGCAGTCTTCATCCTCAGAGAAGGGAATTATCTGGGCTTTTCTGAAGATGTTAGTTCAAGACTGTAAACCTCTTTAAAAGAAGACATATTTCAAATAGCATTTTTCCTCCTCCTGAACCAGACTTGCCATGCACAATTGGTGCTTATGAGAGCTTTAAATTATTTTGGTTGCATAGTCACAATTCTGATAACTTCTTTTAAAGTTCATCTCATTATGAGGAGTAGCTTTGAGAGTTTTATATCTACCCATAAAACTTCTATAATCGTTCTTTGCAATTACACTAGAATGCACAACAATTAATTACATCAAATCCGTCTCACAAAATGTTTACCAGTGAAAAGATTGTCATGGCTTTCTTTCTGACAATAAAAGAGTAGGAATTATTAGACACCTGTTGGGATTTTACTGATCTAACATTTCTGCAGCCAGGGTGTCTTGGGGCGACTTTATGATGTGTATCCCCTATCGCTGCTCTATGCCCAGAAATTAATTTTGTGCTTGTTATGATCATATTATTTTCCCTATAGGAAATAAACATCAGTTCTTGACAGGCATGGTCTTTAAACAATATTTTACATGGAAAAAATATTCCCAAGTGTTTTTTTCCTGTAAGAAACCAAGATCTGGATTTTTAGCTAGGTAGCTCCAATGAGGGACCTGCACTTGCTGGGATTCACGTGCAGGGTCTTACCCTCAGAAAGTGGGGTACATCTACGCTGGTGTAGGTGCCAGGCATAGGACTAGAAGGCATAGGCTAAGAATTGGTATCAGATTAAACCATTCAGTTTCTCTTAAAGAAAAAAAAAAAGAAGAGGCTTCTGTAAATACTAACTTCACAGTGGAAAGTTTTCCACTGAGTAGGACCTTTCCCTCCCTTAGGAAAAGAGAAAGGGTTACCAGTGACATAAAATATAATTAATTATTCAGAAGTAAATGTAACCAGACTGATCTAATCACCTGTCTTCATATCTTTATTTCCCTTCACAGAGCCATGTTTGACTATGACAAGAGCAAAGACAGTGGCCTCCCAAGCCAAGGACTCAGTTTCAAGTATGGAGACATCCTTCATGTCATCAACGCCTCAGATGATGAATGGTGGCAGGCGAGGAGGGTCACTCTGGAGGGGGACAGTGAGGAGATGGGAGTTATACCCAGCAAGAGGAGGTGAGTGCTGCTTCCTCCTTCTTACCTCCTTGGCCATTATCTTAAAATATTTCAAAGACGGGGTGCGTCAATCTACTAAAAAACTGGGGGCAGTAAAGGAAAATCCCAGAGGTATTTCAAGAGTTGGAAGACACAATTTTTGCTGTGAGATTTAAAGCACTCAGGCTGTTGATAACTGTACTTGAAAAGAAACTCAGAAGGTGACTCAATTACTTGTAACTTCATAAAGAAATGGGAAAAGAAGGAGAGATCACTGTCCACCAAAGAGCTTCAGCAAAAAAAAAAGAATTACCAGAACCCAAGTCTAGGAATTTGCTCTGAATTTGAAGTGGAGCACATGTTGTAATGTCAGGGTGACTAGCCATTGCATCAAACTGCTGAAGGATGTAATGAGTGTCTTGACATTTTCAAATGAAGACTGTATGTCTCTTTTGAGAGGGTAATAGCATTAAACTTCTCAGCCTGTGTGATGTAAAATATGGTGCTAAGTTATATAATGGTCATCTTTGGCTTTGAAATCTGTTAATTTAATCTCTGCCTGCATGGAAACAGATGGATAGTCAATATCACAGTAAATTTTTCATATAATGTAAATGAAGGAACTTTTATCTGCTCTCCAAGCTAAATCTGAATCTTTGTTTGGCTGTAATGGATTCGTGGTGACTTTCGGAGAGAGAACAGATATCTGAATCTTCCTGTATTGTTTATTCTGTCTGGATGCTTTTGTAAAATCAGCCACAAGTCTCTGATAGTATCAGAACTAGCACACAAACCAGTATTAGTTCCTGGCTCTGTTGATAGTTGCTATAGAAAGGTCAGGAACTGAAAGGGTAGGAGGAAAATTAAATCTGTCAAAACATGTTACATTTCTCTTTTGCAGCAATGCCATCATACTGAGTATGAACTTCCTATTCCTAGCTATGTCAGCTTTAGCACTAGTATAAAAATGTTCATGACCATTTTTTATAGTAGGGAAATGGGATGCTTGATGCTCTCTAGAGCACCTGCTGCTATTTCAAGAGAGTTGGCCAAGGTACTAATAGAGCTTATGGTACTCATTGCTCTAAATCATGTAAAAGTAAACTAAAAGGCTGTGAAATACCTCATTGACATGAGCCCTGAAAGGACCTTAATTTCTCTAATTATCATGTTTGAGTAGCATCCACACCTGGTTTTTCAGCAAAGAGCAATTTTGGAGTTGTATAATAGGTAGAAATAAAAGGTTAGGTTACAAGGTTAGGTTGTAAGTTTTAAGATGGAAAATGTACCCATTAACCAGACCTAGCCTGTAGATATTGAAAAAGGAATACTTGCCTGCTATTCATTGCTGCAGCAAATACTGCAGTAATTACATGAGTGGATCATACATGGAAAGAGAGAGAAATGTATTTAATTAATACTAAGGAAGGTATGTGCACAAAGCTCACTCGCTGTCTGGTGCCTACTATGAAAAGGTGCAAAAAGCTGTCATACATAATAAAACAACTATGGAGGAGAAAAGGACAAAGCAAAGCTGCTAATTAAGATGTGGAATTGTATATTCTTTAAAGTGGAAAGGTGGTGTGTGCCTAAAGCTTATTGGGTTACCCACACAGTGGTGTGTGTTGTCAAGGTCAAAACCTAGAGGTTCTCCAGTGAAGGTCAGACATAGAGCCTAGGAATAAGATGTGGCTTTAGGGAGAAAACAGAATAAAAATAATAATAATAATAAAAAAAAGACACAATATGAAAATAGGTTGGTTAGAAGCTAAAAATAAGAGTCTTGAATTTTAAAAGATGCAGATATAATTACCATGCTCTCCACTTGTCATCCTTATTCTTCACTAGTGAAGCTGAGGGGCCTGGAAAAATCAATGGTATCTGATTTTCTGTCTGCATTAATGTAATGATACACCTGAGCTGGGGTGGGTGGAGGTTGCAGTTATTTCATAAAAGGTTTCAGTTGTACAAGGTTATTTTTTCCAATGCACTGAAAAGTGAGTATTGTTTCCTTTCTGTGGATTCTGGATGATTCCTGTGAGCCTGAGACTGATGTGCTCTTGCCAGCGTCTTCGGCGGTCATTTACACCACCCAAGGGGAGGATGAGCAATCAGTGCACACAGGGCCAAGTTACAGAGAATAAAGCTAATCATACTTGCCAGATTGTGCTAATTCACAGTTAAATTTCCTCAGCAGGTGTGAGTTATTGACTGTAAGAGGATTAATCTAAAACAGAGTAGTCCTGGAATTCATTTGACCAAATACAGGCAGCTATGGCATGGAAATCCTCATTTAAGTTGCTGGCTCTAGGATGCTGTGTCTCTTATAGTTTATATGGGATTATTTCTACAGGCATTGCTTTGCATGTAATACAGCATGGGTAATATCTAGCAGTAAAATATTGTGATAGAAAGGAAGGAAGAAAAGAACATCTGTAGCTGTTTGTTGGGTTTGTCTTGCAAGCTAAATTGGCCATGATGTTTTAAATTGAAGAATTTTATATTTGTCTTATATTTTTCAATCCCCAGTTCATTTCTGTTCCCTTTTTTTAGGGTCTAGGGGGTTTTGGGGGGTTATGCTTGGTAGAGTTTGGGTTTGTGCTTAGATTCCTTTTTCTGCTTCTGGAATGCCATCCTGTGGTACTGTAACTTTTTTTTTGCACTTTGGGTCAGTGAGAGTCTGTACAGATCCAGGGATTATTAGTGCCAGGTTGAGTCTTTTAGCTGTCTGCTTTACTTCTGTGTTACTTCTACTTCCCTTAACTTCTGTCCAGCACCAGCTAAGATACAATTCCTGCATTTCCCATAAGTGAAATCATTCTGGAATAGATCTGAAAGCCAGAGCTATTAACCACTTCAATTTTATTTTAGATATATATATGTATGTATGTATGTATGTATACAAATATATATGTATATATATGTATAAAAATGTGTGTATATATGTGTATATAAACACACAAAGTCCTAACAACTACACTATATTACTTCTTCGAGGTGCTGTGTAATGGTAATTGCTTTCCATGTGTTTAGGTTTTTATTTTTTTACAGGAGAGCCCATCATATAGTGACATTTTAGCATGAGCTGATTAGAGAAATTGGGAATGATTAATCAAGACTCCTTACTCTTTTTCTCCTCTATGACTTGTGTGCTATACCAGCAAAAAAAAATCATTATTTAGAAGTATAGAGGAGCTGCCACTCCCTATTCTCTCCAGGTTTTTGGATACATTACCAGACTTTACTTCTTAGTGGTTAAATAGAGTTTGAAAGCTTTTTTGTCATTAGATTTCAGTGCTGCTGCCAGCATGTGGATTTGTTGCCTTGTTTATGGTTAAATTGCCAAGTCAGGCTTTAAGAGGGAGTTTTGGAGGGCAGCACTGCAGCTGGAGGGGTGTTACTGAAGGAGGCAGCACAAAGAAGTGAGGGTGGCCCCAAGTTTCTCCACTGATCTGTGCAAGAATCAAATCTTATGAAGCAGTGAGCCAATGACCTCTGTGGAGATTAAAACAAATTAAATTCTAAGTATCCTGCAGTTCTTAAATATAATTGCAAACATTTCTACATGTCAAAACAACATTTTGTCCCTTTGTCAGTGTGTATTTATTGTCTGATTATAGCTGTTGTTCTCAGCCACAGGACAGGAGTAGCCAGTTGGGTGGAAACCAAGTATAATGATACACAGGTGGTGTGGTATTATATGGTGTTGGTGTTGGGAAGCACGGGACTTCAGCATGAGAGGCTGCAAACTACTTCAGCTGTGGTTTAGCAATCACCAAATAGTTATTCTATAGTATCAATTAATCAACATTTCAGGCCAGATTTCTCCTCGTTCCACATCTGCCCAAAAGATTTATCCAAGCTGTGTTTAAGATGACAGCACAATTGTATCAGGCAGAGTCTCCAAGGTGAGGGGATATAACCACCAGCCCTGTACCAATGTGTCATGCAGCCTGCAGTATTACCTGGTCACTGTATTTATGTATGTGAAGTGCTCCCTTATCATCAAAAAATGCTGTTTATACTAGAATGACCAACAGAATTAGATTTCCACTGGATTTTTTTACCATTTGGGTATATATATATATATATATAGATAGATTTAGAGTTTCCACATAATCTGTGCTTTTGATTTGCCTCATTGCCCTTCTTATTATCCATACCAAAAAAAAAAAAAAATCAGCTTCCTATAAAAGGGCAGCAGCAAGCTGAGCAGCCCATGTCTAAGATTCCCTCCCTATGGAAACACATCAGTTAAAGGGAATGAACAAAATGCATGAAACCAGTGTGCCTAAGTTGGAGTGTATTAAATTCCTAGACAGATGCTCTAATACTAAAGAGACTTTAATTTGCTGTAGCATTGATTTTACGCCTCCAGTTCTTTTCACTTTTTCCTTACTGAGTCTCCACACAGGGACAAGCTCCTACATTGCAAGCCCTCCACAACAGCAACCTCCCACCTCACGAATGTCAAGCCTCAGTATTTTCTGTGGTGTGTGTATATCTGCCTGACTTGAGTCCGTGGGTCTGAAATGCTGCCTGAGATTTCACACAGATTGCCCCAGAATGGTTGAGCATAAATTCTCACCACTTTTACTACTGCTCCCACTGCAGCCAACGAGGATTTGGCCTTAAAACACTGAAATAATTACACTAATCTTGCTGTTGTCCTTAAGATGTGCAGTCACAAACCTGCTGTCAGACTGGACATCATTCTAAGATACCCATTTTCGGGTAGTTTAAGTACATCTGACTGCCAAATGTTATGCAACTTGTATCTCTGTTATTACCAGCTGTAATAATACCAGCCTGATATTTGTGTTCTCAAATAGACAACATTCTCCCCACAAGTACATGTAGCCATGCTCTCCTTTCAGAGCAAAGTGGGGGAAAAGTACATAAAACCCAATGTTTCACAAGCATTTAAGGACAAGGAACAAGAGGTTTTCCCAGCACAGAAGTCCCTATGGGCGAAAAGCCAACTTAAATTTGTTATTCTGCTCAGCTTGGCAGAAAGGCATGTTTATCCACTCAAGTGATTTTTATTTTTAATGGTTTCCTATAAATCGTTTACCTTTCTAAACAACCCTTAACATTTTAATCCTTAGATGATAAAACTTTTTAACATGGCATAATCATGTAAGCTTTGTCTAAAATCATTTATCTGTCTATACTCACTAATCTAATTGGAAAAAATTTAATATGGAATTAAATTTGTATGTATGTGTAGGTATAAACGTCTTCCTGTGCTCTTGCAATGATGTGAAACTTCTGTGCTGATGGAAAACAGCTGTTAGCTTTTAAACAGAATAAGGTTGTGCTACAATTTTATGAGAATTCACTTCCTAATATCATTAGGTCTAGTCTTTTCATAACTATTGACCAGGTGCTGAGCTGCTTTCTGTAAGCAAGGCACTGCAGATAGAGACTGAACCCAGAGCACATTCTCTCCTACTGAAAAATACGTGTTTGGTGCAAAAATGCCACTTCCGGAATGCTCAAAGATAATTTTGAGAATAGGAATCTCCTGGTAAACTCAATCTCACATCTCACAGAGGATGGAAGCAATGAAAAGCTGTGAACTGAGACCACATATTTGAACTATAAATAGTGTGTACATATTTTCACTTACCTTTCACTTGATAGGCAGGCAAAACAAATATAGTGCATGTGACCTTGAAATGGTGAAGCAAGACAAGAGACATACCAAGGTCTTTCAAGTGTCCATTTTACATTGCTTTCTTGTATTTGTTGACTCCCCTCACTACAGTTCTCATGCTGGATTTGAAAACGACTTTCATCCTGCAAAACACCTCAATGCCAAATCTGTGCAAATTAGGCTATTGTTGCCATTTTATTTCATTCTAGAAACAAGTTTGCAATTTGCATCTATGTTCTACATCAGTGATGAACACTGTTGTTGAAGATTAAAGCATTTTTCACTTGATATTCTGCCTCTCCACTGTGAAGACTGATTAGTGCTTTTAGAAAGGCACTGACAGAGCTCCCAGTGGTCCAGCAGTGGGTGGGTGATCACAGTTCATGTCTTATTGAGTTATACTTGATTTTTTCTTGTTTGCAGAACTTATGAAGAACTCCAAGCCACATTTTGAAAAATCCCACAGGCCCATTATCAACAGCTACTTGTGCCCAGAAACACAAAAGCAGACAGACATTGCAGTGCAGTGAGTGTTGTATCCCATTAATAAGTTCCCCAGAAGAGTAAGAGGAGAACAGTATCCTAAAGAACTGAAATCTTGAACTTACTAGGGAGGGAACACTGAAGGCCGAAGTATATTTTCAATGTACTGCTCCAGTTCTCTAGCTTTACATGGGAAGAAGAGAGTGAATCCTGACCATTTCTGAAATAAAAAGGGCCAAGAGGTATCTACTACCAGGAGTGTTTTCAAGAGAAAGTGAATATACAGAGTATACTCCAACTGTCCCAGATCTCAGATAATCGTAGATCACTTCCCTGTGCACAGCAGTGTTTCTGCAGGCAGCTATAATTGGAGAGTGGGTGGGAAGATGGAGGTGAAATTCCCGTAAGTTGTGCTAGGGTGATACTGTCTCCACATAGGACTCAGCGCTTTTCAGCTCCAGTCAGGTTTGAATGCTGGATGTAGGTTTCTTTGAGCATTTCTTGAAACCTCTTTGAGTTTCAGTGACCCTTCAGGCACTTTTGAAAATGGGACTGAGCCATGAAGTTGTTTTGGAAATCATAGCCATGTTTCCCTTATCCCTTAGGCATAGCTCTATCAAGCAAATATATAATTAGAAAGTGTCATGGCAGCAATGTGTACATCAGGCAAGTCAGGGTTGCAAGTCTGGGCTCTGTGAATCTGGGAGGTAAAGTCCTCCCCTTCACTTCATGTTTTTGAATAACTCCCCATAATCCTGATTTGTCCAGCAGTGGTGATGGAAAAATGGTTACTGTGTTAAGTGAAACATTTCTTTCTTTAAGAGCAATTTTTTCAGCTCTTGGATCAAAATGTTGTTCAACTGATGGTCAGCTGCTGTCAACTAAACCAATGTAAGGAATTTACACTCATATGCTATTTCGACATTCACAGTGTCAGCTGCTGCAAATAACCCTTTGGACCTAAACTCCTTTCTTCTTGGGGAAAATAAAGACAGTCAAGTTTAGTTTTCCTTAAATATAGCAATTACACACCTGCAAAAAAGTGGTAAAAGTGTTTGAATAGTGTTCCTTTAAAAAGTGCCTTTTCTAAGAGCTGGATCAAAAAATCTAGAAGAGCAGAGATTCTAAACTTTGTGTTCGTCAATTTAGTTCCCTTTTTAGCTCTGTCTATGGCAAAAGTGTCCCAGTAGCTCAGATGAGAAATTCTGAGAACATCTTAGTTCACTGAAGTCCTGCAGCCTGACTGTTTCAACAAAGACAAAATCTTTGGAGAACCAAAGCTAAATTCCAAAAGCTCTCCAGAGCGTGTAAAACTAAAGCTTTTCAGAAATTTAGGTTCATTCCTTCAGGCAAAGGAGAGGTATATTCCTGACACCAGAGCAACCCACTGCCACAATGCAAATTCCAGACCAAAAACATGAAGGCAATAGAGCACCTGAGCTGAAGCACTTTATGTTATAAATAAATGGGCAAACCCATTCATTTTGTCCCAGCCTTTTGCAAAGAGCTGACCCATTTTACTGACAGTTCAGGCAGCAACAGTAATATAGTCAGCCTGAGACACAGAAAATTTCAGCTTGTAATTTTACAGTTCAGCTAAATTATAAGTAACTGAGAACAGTTCTATTGTGGAAGGTGTCACGCAAATTGTAATGGGAGGCAACATTGTGTGCTACCCTTAATACAGTGCCAGATGATGAAATGTTTGGAACATTCAGTAGGCATGCTGAGCAGATATGAACATCGTTGTTATGTTTGCCTGAAGGACTAGTGGCACTTAATGGCATTATTTAAATGCTTCTCAAAGCAATGCAGAATGTTTCTGCAGCTCCTCATCTGTCTGCTATGCCTCTAGAAAGCAGCGATGCCTCCATGGCTGCTAACGCAATTATTACAAACTTCACAAATAAGATTCACTCTTCAGGGTTAATTTCCAAATTTCTTTATGCAGTGAATAAGAAATTAAGTTAAAAGCAGATGCTTTAAGAAGTTAGGCAGGGCTGGAATGAGTTTAAATGTTAACACAGATTAATAAGTTGAATATTGTGTTCATTTGTGCTAATTATTTCCTCAGAAGGCATCAATCTTATTTAGGCAATTACACAGCCTCAAGTCTTCATTTCTTACCGGTACTACCAAGGGACTTCATCTGCTAGTTCAGGTTTGAGACTGTTCATGTGTTTTTAATAACATAGATTTAGTTTGAAAGATGCACTTGAGCTGTTTCCATGTGAATATTCCACACTTGCAGAGAAATGCATTTAATCTAAATTTAAACTGTAGCTATAGTAACCAACATTCACTGTGTTTCAGGAGGGCATATAGAAGCCTACTCAGACAGAAGGAAACATGTTGTGTTAATTATCATTGTATCAAAACACTAGAGTTTGTATTTTGGAAAATAATTATCAGAAACTATGTATTCCTACTACCTGGCTTAGAAAGCAAGAGATTTGCAGGAATGTATTCTAATGTCTCTTATAAGGCAGCTTTGCTGGATTCCATGGAGATTTCCTAGAGTAATTCCCAGTCTTGGACAAATAGGGTTAGTGTTTCAGTTTCAGGTAGATGATCACATTTTTTCACTTGAACCAGTCAATGATAGATTGTGTAGATGATTTTGCAAAGGTAGGAAACATCACTAATATAGTAGTGTCCATATTAATCAAGGTGAGTAAGGACATGTCCTTGTTTCATTCCTCTGACCACAGAACTCTAAATGTTGCCTGATTTTTGAACAGCTTAAATCAGAGAGAGTAAATCTGTCCCTAGCATGCTTTTCCCACACTCCCATGTGTGTTGAGAGGCAGTGCTGTTCTGCTGGTGTAGGGCAGCCAAGACTCCTCAAACCCAGTCCCACATTTGCCAGAAAACTGCTGCCTGGCTGAGGAAGTGACCTCTCTTTTCAATGTATGAAATTTGCTTTAAATGTTTGCTTTATGTATAGTAAGCTGCCAGTGGTCTTGGGAGAGCAGGTATCAAACACTTCACACAAAGTGCTGCTATAATCAACATGTGTTTCTTCACTTGTGTTTTCTTTTCCCCAGAGTTGAAAGAAAGGAGCGTGCACGTTTGAAGACAGTGAAATTCAACGCCAAACCTGGTGTAATTGATGCAAAAGGGGTACGTAAATAGTGAAACCTTTAGAAATTGCACTTTACAATTGTTTTATAAGTTTCAGAGTAGAGGAAATTTTAGCAGCATAAGGAATTTTTAGGTTGTTGCAACCAAGACCTGCAGGAAAGTGAAATGTAGATCAGAGATGAGCATGATAAAATCTTCAAAATAATTAAATATGCTTTTTATAATAGTACTGAATGACAGTGCCTCCTAAGAGAAAGATACTAAGAAAATAGAGCATTCCATGATAGCTATGATTTTAGTTAAATGATGGATAGAGAAGAAAAGACATTAAAAATGAATGCAGATGGATAGCAGTTTAATGCAATAGGACCAGAAGTGTAAAATCCCTGGCTTCAAAAGCTGCTAAATCACAAACCAAAAGTTGTAAGTTACGAAGTCGTGGATAGTAAAAATTAGGGTTTGGGTGTTCTGCTTTGACAGTTGTGACAGACATTGAACACAAGTGTGTTTCACACCAGGTACACTATGGCCAAAATAACACAAAACATGCAAGTTCCCTTCCACCAGCACTGCCTGGACAGAACAGTGTTCCTGCTGTTGCTGCTCCACAGAGCTGCTTTACTGTGCCCAAGTCAGCAGTTCTCGTTAGCCTGATGGCACTATCCTGTCTGGTGCCATCTGGCTGGCAAGTATTACAGCATGAGAATGCCCACAGTCCTGGCTGTTAAGGTATATTTTTCTGCGGAAGTGTAGCTTGCAGTTGTAGCAGTAGTGAATACTTGACATTTGCAGGGATTTATTTTTGAAACCCGTCCAATTGGCATGTTTGGAATTTACAAATGAGGGCTTCTGTGAGCAAACTAGGAGACAGAGATTCCGCAGCCATCAGGGAGAAGTCCTGCTTGGCTGCAGAAAACAGAGCAGGGCCAAAACTGTGTCATGAGCGGACACGGCCATAGGTAGGTGTTGGCAAGGCAAATAAGAAAGTGGTTCAGCATGTCCCTTCCAGAACTGCTGTTCCTGTGGTCTTCTGCCTAGTTTGAAATTCTCATTCTTAATCTCTTCTTCCTTCAGTTTCCCTCCATAATGGTAATACTAATAGTTCCCTTATTCCCATTTACTCTGTCCTTTCAGACAGATTAGCAGGGTAAGAAATTCCTCTTGCTGTGGGCACACAGTTCCTAGCAGAGGGGTTCCCAAGTCTCTACATGCCAGCAATATTTCAGACTTGCAAATGCTTCCCTG
Source organism: Corvus brachyrhynchos (assembly GCF_000691975.1). Classification (NCBI taxonomy): domain Eukaryota; kingdom Metazoa; phylum Chordata; class Aves; order Passeriformes; family Corvidae; genus Corvus; species Corvus brachyrhynchos. The sequence goes on from NW_008238359.1 coordinate 5,506,009, forward strand.
TTACTGCTCTACAGAACAATTCCTGAATTCAATGCAAAGGCAGAATTATTGTACTGACTGAAACAAGTTTTCCAGACTTATAAGGCACATGGAACTATGCATTATTTGCACATGCAGATAACTTGGTATAAAACATGTAATAAAATGCACTAAGAACAGACTGATTCATCTCATTGCATTTCTTCAGAAGTCATAATTCCATTTTTTGGTTTGAAATGACCACTCTCCGCAACCCTGTAAATTAATGTTGCCACTTATTTTAAGAGATAATAATTTTTTTATTGCCAATGAAATCACTTGTTAAATGCCTATTTCCTGTATATAATCAAAGCTGTAGGGGAATAATTCAGTCATATAACTAATGGTCCCTTTTCAAGTGATTCTGTCAAGAATTTAATTACCTCTTGAGTCCCCAAATTGTTTTTCCATTTTTGTCATCAGTGTAACATTACTCTTCCAGCCACTCAACATCAGTGTTTGATTCATTGTTTAAGAATTTGTGTAATTACAGACTAAGACCACTGTACCCTTTTGGGACCAAACCTTCCACATGAAATGAGATATTTGAGTACACACATATGTATGTAGATTTTAGGTGTCAATATTTCCACTCAGTCTTACAGTGTCCAGAAAACAAGTGGTGTAAGCTGTCTAAGAGTCCATGCTTTACTTTTTTTACTTTTTTTTTTTTAAACTCTGGAAGAAATTTAGCTCAGGTAAACAGGTCTGCAGTAGGCCCAGGAAAATGCTTTTGTTACAAAATCAAGCTAAAATTCAGATAGGAATGAGCTTATGTGTGTCTGTGGCACCTTTGGCTCATACATTCATGACTGTGTTGGCAAGTGTAAAGGTCTTAGTTTACTCGAAAGATGAAACTGAGAGAAATATTTTCATGGAATATTTCTGAATTTGGACAGGAGATGTGCATGAAAGCATTTAAATAATAATAATAGTAGTAATAATAATAATAATAATAATAATAATAATACCCCAACTGAATACAGAGAATCCTTGGGGATTTTGAACATGTAAAGGTGTACCCTACTGCAATTTTACCTGAATCATCTCACTAGCCCTGACTCCTTTCTTCCCCTGAGAAGCAAAGGTCAAGAGCTAATAACCCACAGCAAAGGTTCCTGAGGTAATACCAAAATTTCTTTGCGATAACTATGATTTTGAAGTAGAAACTGTCTAGTTATTCTGTGGGTTTATAGAGTCTTATGCATTTTCATCTGTTTATACCTCATTTTTAATCCCAAATCTGGAGATAAGATATAAAGAAAGTGTTACAGATAAGGTGACATTTGTAGTTGATCAGTTCCTTGTGTCTCACTGAAAAGGTGTTTAAGAATGCTCAGCAATATAGTTGACAAATCTGTTTGTAAGGAGAGCTAAGGGGTAATTTTTCCAAAGGCCCACAGTTCCTCTTTTTCGGACCAAACTTGTATGTTACTTCATCTATAAAATGAGCTCAGCACTTTTTAAAAATGATGTGATTTAGAATATTTATATGACTTTAGATTTGTTTCATTGGATTCCTCCCATCCATGCCTTGTGAAATTAGTCTACAAAATCGGGATGGATACAGAAACAGGGAATGTGAATCAAAATTAGGGAACTCTAGGGAAACCTTCTGGTCTCAAGTTTAAATGAGGCAACGGATAGACCTTTTCACGCAATGCATAATTAAATTCCCATGCTCATTATTACAGGATATTGCATAAAAAATAAATAAGCTTAAAAGAAATTAGGTAGGTTAGCAAGTAGCAAAACTAATGACAACTTTAAAACTTCTGTCCTGTAACTCAGACTATATTAATTGTTGATTTCAAGATGACATGGTATAAAGCGGAAAGGATCATATTACTTCTACTTTTCCTTTTAAACATCTGTTATTGGACAGTGTCAGAAAAGCTACTGGGCTAACTGGATCTCTGGCTTAACCTAATAGGGCTACTTCTCTTTCATGTTCTGTTAATTTTGACCCAAAGAAATTTATTTGTTCAGGCTCAGAGACATCATCAGGATCCAGGCCCCGTTCACACTTTTAAAGATACCAGACCAGTTAGAGATGTTAAAATCTATGTAGTAAGGAAAGGAATACAAATATGGGTATAAACAGTTTCATTTCACCAAGCAAAGATTGTGCTTACATCATGTTGACCAAGTTCAGCCTCTGTCTTCATTCATAGAATTGCTGTAGTGAACTTCAGCAGCTTTTGTGATTGTTACTGAAGGTGGCTGGCACATCACATCCACCGGTCCCCTGCTCTGGTTCCCTATGGCCACTCTCTGCTGCTGCAGCAAAGGACAGGGTTTCCAGGACACTGGAAACATAAAAAATAAAAGATAAATGAGGACAGATAGCACAGTTATAATTTCCTAAGCATTTGCTTTCTCAGTCTTTGGGGCTCACTGGTCTATGGATAATCAATGGAAAATGGAGCAGCCCAAAGGTTTATGTCTGATGTTTTTGCTGGAGGAAGCCAAAGTTATGTAAGCACAAACTTCATTATAAAGTATGTTTTATGCTGTGTTGAACTCAAGATCATATCCCATATCATATCTTCTGATGCTCACCTTTGCACCAAAAGGAGCAGAGCATGTGAGTAGCTGTGAGCAGGGTTATGTATCTGCCAAAGCAGCATACTGAATTCTTGGTAACTCTCCCTACCACAGGCTTCAGACTGAGCAAAAATAGCCTTTCCTTTTCTAATCCTAAAACTCACAGTTGTTGAGGGCTTTTCAGACTTTTTAGTGAATCAAACAAAGTGTCAAGTGATGGAAATATTGCAGGGGGGAAAGAGATTAGCCAGTAATCTGCTTTTTCCTTAACTGTTATAATTATAACAGGTCTTTCAGGAGACAAAAATAGCACATTTGCTTTTATCCCTGTCAGATCACATACACTTCCTTGACTGTCTCTCGAAAATATTCTACAGTTGAAATGATAGCTCTTGGAAAGGTCTTTAGCAACTTCTCAGTTTTGCTAATATTTATGGGTGTTGCCTGTTTCCAGAGATGTGTTGAAATATCAGGAAACATATAGATAAAAATTTTATGCAGAGAACTGTTTTTTTACACCACATGCCTTTTCATTTCACACCTTATCTGGCCAGTGACTCCAGAATATTGCCTTATCTACAAATACTCTATGTCATTTCCCAATGAAATGAAAGGGATGTCTCCCACAATCTCCATTTTTAACGCGTGAGTCAGGGTGTGGGGAGATATTCAGCCCATGTTTACTGGGAAGCATTTCCAGATGGGTGCCTGCCCTAGTGAGGCTGCTCAGCAGGGTGCTGAACAGGGATGAGGTGCCTGCCAAGAAAAGGGACTGCCCCATCCCTCCAAAATCCCTCCCAGCTCCGCTGCCCATCAGTAGTTCAGGTTCAGGGCTGTGACCCACACCACACTGCTCCATCATTACCCATTAGGTTTTTTTCTATTCACTTAGCTTGGCATCCACAGTTCTTTTCAGATTCCAGTCAGATCACCTACATCACACTCAGCCGGCTTCTTCAGTTGCCTCCAAATGAATTTATTGCAACAGTCAGAAGCTTAATAGCATTTAATAATATTTCTTATGTGCAGATTCTGTTTACAGATCCCACAGATGCCTGAAATGTAAGGTCATCCTCTTGCTTTATGGTCATGTTAGCAACACTGCACTGAGGCATGAAAGGAAAAAGAGAAACCTGACTGAGCAAATTCAGTATTGTGGGGTAAACAAAACCCTCTGCATACTTAATGCACCTCTCCTCCAAGTGTCAAAATCCAGTGACTGACAGGACTTGATACAGAGGACACCTTTTCACAGTTTATTAAGTATTTGGAGGGGGGCAGGGGGTAAAGCCAAACAAATAAACCTACATATTTCCAAACCATTATGCTCTAGAAAATCATTATATTTTCAGCCCTAGTCATCAAATCAGAGAAAAACTAGTCTTTAGAAACCTCAAGTGGTCGCCTCTGCCCTGAGGTTGTCGTCTGTAACTTCCTCCTATCTCCCAGAATTGTCTAATCTCTGCTTAAAGATCTGCCACAACAGATATTTCATATTCTTCCCAAACAGCCCACTTCAATGCTTTACTCTCCTCAGTCTTAGAAATGGCTGAACTGCTGCAGTTTAACCCTGTTTTTATTTCTTCTTCTCTTGAGTGTCTATGGAAATTGGATTATTTGTCTTCATCACTAAGCAGAAGCTGCAGTCACACCTGCCCTGGTCTCAGGTACAGCATCTGTGCTAGTGGTTCACCGGGGCAGATCGGGGTGTATCAATGCAGAGAAAAAGGCAATTACCTCAATTTAATCCCTGATTGTCAGAAAAAAAGAGTAACAATCTATTAGGTTGTCTATACCCTCTTTCTGCCTAATGAAGATTTTTTCCAACATCAGTGCTTTACTAGGCATCCATTTTCTAAGTATAAAGATTCACCACTCTTAGGGATAAGCAATTCTGTAATCTGTAATCTGAAAGTTTTCCACATATGCAGTGGATTTTCACCAACTTTTCTTTGCACTTCTTTTCTAAAGATATTTGACACAATTAATAGATTTCTTAAAGTGATTGGTATTGTGGCAAACATAGAAGTAGAGGAAAATCCACAACCTGAGTACATTCAAAAAGCTGCTGATTTGGAGAGCACGTTAACACTCAGTCGGTAGTTTCCAGGGTCATCATTCCCAGAGAGGCAAAGGAGATCCCTCACTGCAGGTTACAGCTTCCTCAGGAGGGGAAGCAGAGGAACAGGCACTGATCTCTTCTCTCTGATGACCAGTGACAGGACCTGAGGGGGTGGACTGAAGCGGTGTCACGGGTGGTTTAGGTTGGATATTAGGAAAAGGTTCTTCACCCAGAGGGAGGTTGGGCACTGAACAGGCTCCTCCGGGAAGTGCTCACAGCACCAAACCTGACAGAGTTCAAGAAGCATTTGAACACTCTCAGGCACAGGGTGTGACTCTTGGGGATGGTGCTGTGCAGGACTGGGAGTTGGAGTCAATGATCCTTGTGAGTCCCTTCCAGCTCAGGATATTCTATGATTCTATGGTTTTCTCTCTGTTGGATTTAAGTTCTATCAAAGGCTGTAAGACCTCCAAAATGGGGTAACACTGGGTGTCATGGAAGAATCAGATCTCAGCATTGTTCCTGTTTGTGGAACAACTTGTTTCTGGGAGATGACTTCTTCCCATAAAGGAGTGTGCTGGTTATAACACCAGCAGGAAATTAAACTCCAAATAAGCCACTCCCACTGGCTGGC
>NW_008238359.1:5511309-5522040 GCF_000691975.1 Corvus brachyrhynchos
CCAGGGATGATGTGCATGGTGTAGAATAACAACTTGGTCACGCTTACAGCACTAAACTCCACCCCCCTGTCTGTAGCCAGGACAGGAGGAAAATCTGAATCTCATTTGTCCAACTGCCCTTGCTCTTTCATGAATTTTCACATCCTCACTGCTCTGTATCCACACTTCATGATAGCTGGGGCTGATGCCAAGTAGTGGATGCTGGCTGTACTTTTGGATTGACCTGAGCCTGCAATATTGGGCTGTCCTGACCATTCCCCTTGAGCTGAACACTTTTTGCTCAGCATTTCTCCAAAGTACATTAGAAATACTGCTGTCATCAGCATCTGTTTCACTCATGTGCTGAAGCAATCAAATAAAATTCAAATTATAAAACAGCACATAGCCAGAAAAATTTAACTGTACAGATTCTTGTTTCTCCAGGTTATCTTGAGGCACTCCACAAAAGACGTGATAATTTAGTAATAATGCCTGTTGAGTCCAGGTACAGTCAAAAATAAAGGAAAGCAAGTGAGTCTTCAGTCTTAATTTGTATCATGGTAGCAGTGTTGACTCTGGCAGGGAACTGGTATGCCTTAAAGAATCTGTGGTTTTAAGAAGGTGAATCAGTTCTAGAATTAGTGAAAAAATAACTGTCAGGTCAAATTTGAGGCTTTTACCCATCTGAAGAAATATGTTTCCATAGCTTTCTTTGAAAAATCCAGTAGAAGTAGAGTATTTGAAAGAATTTCTTTCAAACTGAAAGAAAATATTAAAGTAAAAAATCTTAGGGTCTGTTTTCCATATTTCATTTTATTGCAAAGTACAAATTCTAAATATCAGCCATCAATTTGTAAGCATAATGGATTAGAGTAGAAAATTTGACAAATAGTGGATTTGTCATTGAATTTATCCAGATGATGAAAAATATTCCTGCCTATTGGCATTTTGTCAGTCAACAAAAATACTAAGAGTAATTTTTTTCTGTTAATGAGCAATATAAATACATGTATTTTATAGATTTTATAGATTCTTCTGTAATTTTTCTGTAACCTTAATAATTGTGTGGAGTTTTATTTATAAGATAATATTGTTTCTTAGGTGGCCATAATGTTAGGGACTACAGTATCTGTACTTTCTATCCCACAAGCAGTTTGTGCCATCCCTGCTTAGGTAAGAGAAATTTTTAGGAGACAAAAAGATATGTAATGCAATGTTTAAATCAGTCACAGATTAAATATAAAACAGTGAAAATTTGCTAGCACAGGTAAAATACTAAAGTTTACAGCTGAGAGTTAATTGCTTTTCTTCTAAGCTGTTCCAGCAGAAATTTGTGCTGATTTGAACTTCATGTGTAGTCTATTTTTATAACTTGCTGTCTAATATCCTGAATTAAATAGTAGGAAGTTTGTATGTATGTATAGATAATGCCATAGTTACTTGGGTTTTCTTCTAAAAGAATTGGTTGAAAAGAAAAATTTATAGTATTGGCAGTAGGTATTGTCAAAGAATTAGAAAGAGAGCAAAGTTTTCTTCTAGTAAGATATCACACAAAGATCCAGAAGTGTGGAGTTAAGCGTCAGCACTTATCCAGAAGACAGATGCTCTGTATTTCACATCTTTATTTCTGACTCAGTTAAATTTAAGCACCTCAGTGGTGATTGCCTTAGTGACTCAGAGACCATGTTTGGAAGGTTATAGGGACACAGGAACCGTCACGTGGGTCAAAGCCACAGTCCATCTAACTTGATATCCTGCCTCTGAGAAGACTGCTTATGTGAGATGCATTACTGGAAGACGTAGGAGCTTCACCTCCTACACAAACCTTAAACCAGTCTCTTAGAGATTGACTTTGGGTTTTTTTGCCCATGTCTCTATTTATTATGACTTTAACTGTAAGGCCTAAATAAATCAATGTTTTAAATTAAAACCGTGAGCCTGGCATGATTTACGTCTCCTGAGCCAGACCCTTGCCTTCATTCAGCCTGCTACACCAGTCACTCTTCCTTTAACTCAAAAGGGAAATTCAAAAGATTATCTTGTCCAACTGTCTTTCTAGAAGTATAGTTTGAAGGCGTGCAGGTATTGTAAATCTTTCTCCACTACTCCATAACAAAATAAGAGTAATAAAGGTCTTTATACAACTTATTTTTGTGCAATGGTCCATTTAATGCAGTAGTTTGCACTTGCACAAGCGCACAGCACGATTGCATGAATGTTTCCACAAAAAATAGTTTTAAATGAGGAAGTTGGTGGTTTTTTAATAGCACAGATAATCAACACCTTCTGCAGCTTTATTTAATAGTGAAATTAATTCAAAAGACCGCATAGAGAACAAAATCCTCAATTTCATTTTAAATCCTAAAGAGCACTAGCAGTCAACTGGGAATCAGAGTTCTGAAAAAGATTTTTGAAAATACCTGATCATAACTGAGGAATGAAGATCAAGTGGATAAAGGTCCTACAGTATATTGTAGGAAAACCTGTGGGTCTGGGTGATCAGATAGTCCCAAATCTTTGCCAAGTGCACACCAATGCTACCTTTGATCTCTGGGGCTCTTTTGACATCGTTGTTGCACAAAGGGTGCTGGGACAGGTTCACATGTGCAAAGATTTATTAGCAGGATCAGTAGCTGATGACATACATCAGCTCTATTTTCCTTTTTGGGAAAAGATATTGACCAGAGTAGAGGAACATTTAGGACAACATTGCCAAACGTCAAATACATTTTCCGACTCCAGCTGGAGACGTGAGGAAGGAGAGGAACACCTTCACACTGCCCATATGGCTGCAGTGAGCTTGGCTAGGTCCAAGCCCACGCTGGACCACAGCATAACTCTGAGGTGCTGGGTCTGTGATCATCTCATCACAAAAACACGGATGTTAGAGCTGGAAGAGGCTTGTTGTTTAGCTCTTTTCCCTTCACCACCCCCTTCTCTCCAGGCACTGCAGTGTTATTCCCCTCAGTACTTAAGATTAGCAGATTTGTTTTAAATGTGAAAAAATCATCTAGGCTTTTCCACTTCCCTTGGGGCAGATTATTCTACATCCAAATTGATTTTACTGTCAAGGAGCTTTGCCCTTTCTTATTTTCACACTATCAGTTTCCAGTGCTGCTGTTTGAACAATTCCTTCCCACTATCTTGGTGTACAACCTTCAGATATGTGTAAATTACCTTGGCTGTCACGTAAGCAAGATTTATGTTGGTGTTTCATCTTGCTAACAATGATATCATGCAAATTACCACAGAAGAGTACTCCCTTCATACCTTGCACCAAGTTAAATACAGGTTTGCAAAACTAGAAATACTGGTTTTACATGTTTTCTTGAAAATCTATTAGTGTTTCTTCTCCCCTGGTAGTTTATGTTGGTTTTAACTGTTGTTTTGTTAGGAATTAAAATTGAGTTGCTGGCAGACAAGTAGCAATAAGTCTTTAAAAAAAATGTTATTAAAATTTCATACTCATGAATACTAAGCCACACTACCCTTATCTGGAGAAGCTAGACAGCATGGAGTTTTTAATCAGGCTTTTACTTTTTCATTTTGAATTGCCAACACCCAGATCTCTCTACAGCTTCATGGGAAAACTAAGCAAGCAGAGTTACTTTCATCTAAGCTTCTTCTCACCCAGCTGTTTCTCACTTGTTGAAACAGATCATGGTGCAAAAATTCGATAAGGAGTGACTGTAGCCCAGGACTGAAGTATCTAAGAAAACCAAAGGCTGAACTTAACAGAATAGGGAAGTCCTTCCCCTCGTATCTCATAAAAAATCATAGGGAAGTTAGCAAGTGCTGCTTGCCAGCATGTAATTGTGTGTGCAGACTGAGAATGAAAGATCTACATCTCAAAGAATATACTCTGTGATCTCTGCACAACCAGGCTTACAGCTGCCACTAACAACTCCTCAGTTTATCTTCTGTGTGTCTACCTGGACATCATGAAGTGCTTTCTGTGTGTGTGAACCCAGGCCATGGCCAAGCTTGGGGTTACACCAGGAAAGCAAGAATGGCTCAGTAGCACTGGCAATCCTCTAGACTTGGTCACGTCATTTAACCTGGAGATTTCAAATTCATCATGGCTTGGGATGGCCAGGTGAAAAAGCCCATTATAAAACCAGTGAGGTGATATATGTGCTTCCAAGGAGAAATAAGACTGAGTATATGTTACAGACCAAAAATTTTCTTTCTGGCGTCAGTGCAAATTTTTGGTATGATGGGAGGGATTTAAAATATATAATATAGAGGTCTATAAAATCAAAATATTTAAATATAGGGATTTAACAGTGTTTGAGTGCCCAAACCGTTATTAAAGTCAGTGTTCAAATGAGTAAATTAATCTCCCTACTACAAAAAGGGTCAATTAAATATAGAGGAAAGGATTGAAGAGATATAATGTTGATAGTAAATCTCGTAGATTCATGTAGAAGGGCGTGTATGTGAGGGATTTTCATTTAACTTAGGCCAAAATCAGGTATTAAAGAAGAAGAATAAGAAAACCACATTGCAGATTAGAAGCAGTAAAAGTGATTTCTCATATACACTGCTAGACTGATCTGAGAACAAAACTGACATACCTAATCATATAACATAAAAACTAGGTTAAAGCATAGCTCAAACCTGCCTAAAATTAGATGGTATATGAAATTCATCTACACCCTGTAAAAGAGAATTTCACAGCCAGTGCTCTGGAACAGCTTTCTCTCAGGTGATCCCTGTACACTGGTTCCCAGCTCATGACTGAGGATAAGCATTTGTTGAATGGAATAGAAAAAGAAAGCATTCCCAAAGCAGTTGGGAGTTTATTGGCTTTGAGAGGATAGAGCTGTTAGAGCACCATAAAAAATATTTCCCCAACATATTAGGATCTTCTGCAAAGCATAAAGAGGACAACCTCTGTCAAGGGCACATCTGCACTAAATAGTATGGGTTGGATCAGCTACACTATGAAAAAAATTTGGGAAGAAGCTCAAAGTAAATAACAATATAGTTGCCTATTGCAGTATGGTATGACTATCAAATTACTGGTTTTTATGATGTTTACCACTATAAAGCAAATTTTGAAATTGGACTGTTTATTTAATGTTACATGAAAATTTCCTTTAAAAACCACTACCCTATTAGCTGATGAGTAACATATATATATGGCTGCTGAGCCTAGGGAAAAACATTTAGAATACAAAACTGATCTTGACACAAAAAAAGTACCCAAGTGAGTTCTTGAGAAGAAGAAACACACAGTGGTTTAATGTCTGTCACAACCAGGGAAGGTTGGTGTGTGTAACCCAGGCTTACATAACTGGGGACATCTGGGGATACTTGATCAAGCAAGAGTGCACAGTGCACATCACAATTATTTTTCTTGGCTTCCTCAAAACAGTGTATGCTTAAGTAGTATCAAACGAGAATTCAAGCCAGGACATCAGTGAAAGCTTTCCTCCACTTTTTTTTTTCTGAGAAGGAACTCTTTTCCATCACAGATCAAGTGATGTGAATGATGTCACTGCTCTGTTGTCAAACCATTGAAAATTTCATTTGCCTTTTAGTCTTAGGCACTTTCCTGTTTAAAGTGCCTGCTACTGCCATTTCCTAGGTTAGTGATGATCTATGTGAAGTGACAGCAGTGACATATAGAAGTAATCTGTTGTAAAGGATTTTCATGGCAACTGAAATGCCTGAGTTATTTGCCATTACAGGTTTTTACATTATCATGGCAAAGAACCTGCTACTTACAAGGAATCCATTTCAGGCACTTTTTCACTGACTTTCAGAAACTCTGCCTGCATAAATGCTGTTGAATCAGGCTAAGCTTCCTATCACAATTGCAATTCCAGTTGCACACAGCCTTTGTATCAGGCAGAGAGATGTAGGCAAATACCTCGGTCTCATTTATCCTACAGCTATTTCACAGCTTTCCAGAAGCGTAGGGAGCCTATGGCTCCAGGGTATTTGACAAGTCCAACATTTCCATTGTATAGAAATAAATTTCTCAAATATACATCTGAGTTTTGCAGTTTAACCTTGCCATAGATCCTCATATGCATGATCCTTCCTTAAAAAAGAACATACACACTCAGTGTTGGTCTGTACTTTTCCACCAATAGAGCAGAATCTGGAATTAACAATGGAGCAAAATCTGGAATTAACATGGTGTGCGCAATAGAAACATGGTTTTATTCTGTGTGAGTCTCTCTCTTCTCTTTGCCTTGTCTCTATACATTAGAGATATAAATCATGATGTCTGTAAGAAACATTTTCTGGGTGTCAGCAGGATTTCATATCCTTAAGGTGGAGACCATCAGCCTGAGTTTAGTCCCACTTATATTGGATACAAAACCAAAATCAAGGCTCTTGTCTTTGATTTCTTGCGGAGAAACATGCACTTAATTTAAGAAAATAAACACTTGGTAAGCTCCTTCAGTTAATACCAAGGACTAATTATATCTATAAGTTTGCTGAGTCTGACCCATTTTAACATTTTATAATAATTTACAGTTTCTTTGTTATTTCAAATATAAACCCTCAGACTACACCATGATAGTATATATGGTCATTAACATGAATATACACATTGATTAATCTATACAAATATTATCACATACATAAACATATTTGGTTATGAGTATTAATATAACTAGATCAGCTTTATTTTAGGAACAAGGCTTTTTACTGGTGTAAATGCAGTGGCATAGTTGCACATGATAGTCATCTGCTATGAATGGCCAGATTTTGATCATCCAAATTGAAGTGGAACAATATTTTTTTAAAAAAGCAACCCAATATTTGAAACTGCAAAAGGAGAAAAAGTTTGCATAACACTATAAAATACCTGTATAATTTGGTGTATACTGTTAGATCATGCATAAGTGTGAAAATAATATATGCTTTTCTGGTGAAAATGTACTTTCTGAAGTTTTTGCTCTAGACTGTTGGGGAAAAAAATTGAAACAATATATATAAGTGTTATTTCTCATACAATTTCTGTGAAATACAGCTATTTATCAATTTGATAACATTCTCTTGACGTCCAAAGTGAAATGGCATTCTGTAATGAAGTGATTGTAATTTTAAAACCCCCTTACTTTTTGAGGTGTTATTGTTTATATATATATTTTTTCCCTTTAAAAGTGTAATGCCAATAGCATTACTACGTCAAATTCAGATAAATTATGACAAACAACATTTTCACAAACAGAAATGTTAGCATGCTACATTCCTTTCTTTGGAAAAGTGAAAGAAATTATCACAGAAAACGCATTTTAATTTAATTATATCCATTAGGTCATTAAAGTGATGTAATGCGCATGTCAGTCCTCCTTTCATCCATAGATTACTTTAATCCTTCATGTGCTTTTTTTTTTTCCTCTGGCTTTCTTTCATACTTGCTTTGTTTTGAAATTGCATGCTGTCTCAATTATTTGTGCATGACCTCCACGTTAATTTCACATTGAATGTTTACATACTCTGAGAGATTTTCATGGATCATTTATTCTACATGTGCATTTTTTTTCTTTGTTTTCAGTTACTAAACTTTAAATATGCTTGAAATGTAAAAGTGGCATGAAACTTTCGTGACACGAGTAACCAACTCTTTTAACAGAGATTTTCAGTATGCATCTTTTAGAAATATGTATTCTAAACCACATTTTATACCATGATTTCAAAATGTAAGAAAATAAATTATGTTCTGAGACTCTAAATATATTCCATTGCAGAACTGGAGCCAAATACTGGTTATATTCAATTTGAGCAATGACAAACATATGAGATTTGTCCTTTAAATGATTTAAGAAGGTCTGTGCTCTCTCAGAGGTCATCACTTGCAAAGTCCTGTGTCTGTACATGTTCAGTATAAGAGACATTATAGGTCATTGTCTGACTGACAGCACAGATCACTTCAGACACACACTGGCTGCAGCTCTGTGTTTCATCTAGAAATGCCATCTTCTTTCAATTGACTACATAGGGACCCTATTTCCTTATTTAGTATCTGAAATAAATGTCCCAAGTAGGCATATCCTGGTTTTTACACAGTATAGTGCTGTAAGTCCTTGCAACTGTCAATGAAGTCAAAGGTTTTAAAATGCAAAAAACCCCAGTTTCTTCTGTATTAATTTCTGATTTGAAGAATTACAGCAAAATATGTTGCTTGACGTGCAATGAAATACTGCTTATCAGCAGAATTCAATTTCTAAATCACATAGAACTAAAAGTATATCCAGAGAAACCTAATGAATAAATACACATCTAAAAAATAAAGTATTTTTTTTAATTATGCCCAAAAAAAAGCATTAAAGGACACTTAAGAAGTTGTCAATAAAGAGGCGAGATAAAAAATTATGAGATCAACAGCACCTACCAGTGAAGAATTTTGTTTTTTAATTTACACAGGGCTGAATCCACACACCACAAGCAAATCAAAGGCTTCCACTTTCCACATTATAGCCTATTCTTTTCAGACACTTAATTAATTCTGTGCACAGTCTGCTGTGATTAAAGATGGATGGGTTGATCTCAAAGCATGCTGAACCATCTGTAGCCCTTCATCCAAACAAGCCAAACACAACAGTTTCCAAGTAAGGAGCTGAACACTGTGACTTAAGACCTCTGGAATCAAATCGATCCAGTCTCCAGGAGCTTTGCCTTCAACCTTCAGACCTCACCACAACTACCTCTGATTCTTTGCAGCCACTTGGTTTGTGCTGATTTGAGTCACTACAGTTCTCTCCACTTTTACAAACTAGTTGTTTTGTCAGCATGAGTGTGACAACAATTAGACGTCCCTGTTTTTGCCCCATGCCTTTTCTCCTTCACAGTCATTCAATGACAAGCGTAAAAAGAACTTCATCTTTTCACGAAAATTCCCATTCTACAAGAGCAAGGAGCAGAGTGAGCAGGAAACAAGTGATCCAGAACGTAAGTAACCTCTTGGAGACAATGTCACATGCAGCAGCACAACAAATGGGTGACACGCATGATACCAGTATCCCACACGTGTAGGCAAATATCTGTCATAGGCAGGCAGGAGAGGTATTACTACTGTGACCAATGTATGACTGCAGTTTGGATCCAGCTTCTCCTTCCATCTCTGGAAATAGTCTTTTCAGAAGAATAAAGCAGTGACCTTAACTTTTGGAAGCGCAAATATGTCTCCTCAAAGTTGTTGTGACATCTGTCATAAATCCAAAATTGTCTCTCGGAAATATTCCCAGATCAAAATTGGCTCAAAATAAGGCAAATCTGATTTCTTTCACGACACTAATTATTTTTTAAAATATATCTTCTAATCTTTTTTTTGTCTTTGACTTTCACCAAGTTGATTTCCATGGGCAGCTTCGCTGGAAGTTTAACAGTTAAATGAAGCACCCATGTTAACGGCTTGAAGAACTGAATTGGATCTTGGAATGTGTACCACCACAAGCATTTATTGCTTGCTTAAATTATACAGAGAACCAGCATTATTAATAATATTTGCTAGTTCCAAGCACAAATATTCACTTTTTTTCTTGAAAATTCTGTCCTAAATTTATCCAGTGAGGATAGTTTCTGGAACTTTATTTCTCTGGTTGTTCCTTCTTCCTCACAGCTCCAAAAGGCACGTTTCACAGTCACTGCCTCTTTCTTTGGCTGAATTCCCATAGAATATGGGTCTAAATTTGTTTCAGAAAGAAAAGGCAGGGATCCAGATTGCTCAATCAACATGGTCAGTCATGGTAGTATCCATTTCAACTCCACTGACTTCTTCCTTCCTCTTCTGCGGCTGTTCTTCCTTTCTCATTGCTCTCTCTGGGGACTTCCGTGCAGGACATCCCCGGATTAGGTGACGACGGTTATGGAACAAAGACTCTGAGTAAGTTCCCAGGAATGGTCACTGTAAACCCTTTTTTGTTTTGTTTTGTTTTGGCTTCTGTTCCTTCTCTGAGGACCCTCCACTCCTAGCATGCACAAGATAGAGTTTTATTTGTTACCCAGCTGTGAATGCATTACAAATGTTTCAATTGTTCTGTTCTGCATGACGGTATTAAATAACATACAGTGTATCAAGCAGACACTTTCACTTCTTTTGTAATAACACCTTTTGTTTCTGACAGTATGTTATTGTTCCCATCATGGCAGTTCTGTAGAGTAGCATACCTAGAACGCGTTTTGCTACCTGGACTGTTCTTTTCAGCAACAACTCCTCCCTCTCCATCTAAAGGGAAAGTTAAACATTGTAATGTGATCACATCCTGAGGAGATCAGTAGAAAATTAGTTTATGCTGTTGCTTTTGCATTTTCAGCTTTTTGCATGGGAGTGTTTGTTACTTTGCTGGATTTTAGATTAGTATTTGTTATTAATGGAAGAAGTCATTTGCAGGCTAGAGAAGATCATGCATTCTCCAAAGCTAATTTTGGACAATTTTCACCATTAGCAATCTATTCTCTGTCACACAACCTTAATTATTCTTTTTTCTGATGTAGAATCCTGTCTCAAGACTTGGCATTGCAAAATGTGTAATATGTCAGATCATTGCTCAGAAACAATTTTTCTTCCTCGAAGTTTAGAATGAAGTATTTGCTGCTGATTTTTACATACATAGCTACATTAAATTCTGTATCCAGAGCTAAATAATGTAAACAAAATGCCACTTGCATGTGTTTGGCTACTTGTTCCTCAGTTCTTATTCCTTTTCTTAAGCACCAAGTAATTGGAGCAAAATGTGTGTTAATGCTGCATCGCCTACTGTTTTGTATGTGCTTTTTAATTGCAGG
>NW_008238359.1:5522320-5552564 GCF_000691975.1 Corvus brachyrhynchos
CAGGAATGCACATCCATGCACACAGTTTGGGAAATCATTCTTTTTCTGACTGATTTGTTGAAGGGACATTTTAATGGTTTAACTTAAGGCCATGCAGTGGCTCACAACTTAAAGATGAAAGCTTTATCCCTTGTACAAGGAAGAATGGTTCTGCAAGACTGGTTTTGTCAGTGATAGACAGCAAATGTCACTGCCACCTGAATTTTAACCATTCTGTGATCATTTAAGTGTCATAGCAGTTCATTAGCAACAAATGCAGATCCTTCCCTGATGAAGTCAAATACTTCCGATCTGATAACCTTCCTGAATATCTGTGTCCTTTCAAGGACAATTGTCCATAACATCCAGCCATTTGAAAGGTACCCGAATTCTGCAAACTGATAAGGCAAAAAGTAGCACCAAGGTATTATATAGGCTGTAGTCCCTGTATTAATATTGCACCTAGTTTTAAATTACTGGCACACCTCTAGACATTCTCACCCATCCAAATTTTGTTAATTTTCAACTCAGACTTTTTAATGACAGTTCTTACTATAAAGGATATATATTTGCTATTTTTAAATAAAGTTGCTAATGGTCCTGTATAGCACATTGTCTTGAGATAACCCTTGTTAACTTGCTGTGAAATGTCTGAAAGTCATTAAGCTGTTTTCTTCAAAACATAAGTTGAATTTTTTAAAGCTTCTTCCTAAGCCCAAGTGCAAGGTTTCCCATTACTGTTTTTATCAGATATCATCCCCTCTCATTTCTGCTGCTCCAGTAGCCCCATCATTCCCAATCTATGAACCCTAAGCCATTAGATTGGAACATTGGGGAAAGGCAGCACCTTGCAGAGAATAGGTGATCTTGGCACTGTTCCTGTCTTTCTCATTAACCCAGGGTGCTCCCAGCTGTACAGCCATTATGCCACTGGCTTCTGAATGTCCTGGACCAGCTGAAAAGTTTCAACTGCCACATGACCTTTCAGATGCAAAGTAATCAGCATTTCTGCCAGAGAAACCACTGTTTAATATGGTCCTGCAGACCTCCTGGAGAACATGTGGCATGATCTTGCTGTCCATAAATAGTCTGCTGACTACAGTTTTTCACAGCAACATTTTATGATGTAGATTGCACCTTTCTTTCAAGAATATGATAACAGAAACAGGACAACAGGATACCTGACTTGACAAACCCATCATGATAGTTCTTATATTCCTGTTCACCCATCCAGACTGATCTGATAAAGGTTTTCAAACACCAGCTCAAATCCTGAGGCTAGACAATGTCTGGAAAAAGACTTCTTCCTTTTTTTTTTTTTTTTAATTAGTCCTTTCATTGGCTTTGTCTTTTTTTTTTTTTCCTTGGACAGAGTAGAACAGGAACAGTTACAATATTTGATGTGAAGACAACTTTCATGTTAATCTGTTAATCACTGTGCACAATCCTTTGGGATAGTGCACAGTGATTAAAGAGAGACACAGGTTAGAAGTTTAGTAGGAATAGTTCCAATGCATTAATGCTGCACATCACTGATAGTGTAGAATATGAACAGACACTTGGATTTCAAGAAATTGCTCAAGACATGAAGTGAGATCCAAGTTGACCATAATATAGATTGAAATGAAGTTATCTGAGATGTCATTTACTGTCTATCACAAAAAGACCTGGTTTTTCCATGGCACATGTCACTAGCTAATACATACAGTCTCTTTCTGAAATGCCACAAGAGAGAAAGCTTTCATTTTACCTCTGTAAAATATCTGAGCATTTTCAGGTGATGACACTGCACAGTTTTTATTTTTGCTCTGCATAACTACCTTTGCATGACTGTGGCAGTTCTTTTAAGTTTCTGCAGCTCTGTGGTGCTTGGTTATGTTCTTTAATTTGCTGTACTGTTCTTGCAGAACATGTTTCTTCTAATGCCAGCGATAGTGAAAGTAGCTACAGTAAGTTACTGCTTTCATTAGAGTCCTTTTACTTTGCATTGCTTGTTCTGTTTGTTTCTTTTATTTTGTTCCTCTCCTTGCTACTCTTTTGTTAATGTGAAAAAGATCATTGGAGCAAATGGCTTGGAATTCAAATTTATGACCATGTCTTGAGTACAAAGCTATAAAAGAAAACTGGCAAACTTTATAAGAGAAGGGAGAAAGGTTGTTACTTGTGAAGTATTAGGAACATAAAACTAAACCTGGCTCCGGGTAGCCTATGCAAATCAGGATTATTTTGTTTAGTGACAAAAGTTTATTTCAGTGGGGGCAGGGGGAAGTTTCTTGATGATCTTTAAAGAGTAAAGTTACTGCACAGCCATAGTCAAATCTGCAAGAGGCATCCTTTTTACAAGGTCACAGTTTTTACTTGCATTTCTGTGTGCCCGTATGGAGATCAAAGTAATAGTCCCAGAAATTTTGTTGAGCCCTTAGTTTTGACAGTACAGACTTCTTAATTCATATTGCAGTCTTTAAAAAAAGGTAAGATAGACATTCACTGCTTAGGCACTGCCACTGAATGTCACTGATACCATGTAGGTGGAGGTCCCAACCCTGCAGCCTGATTTGGTTGGACTTACAGTCTCTGTTTCATCATATAACCAGGAGGCAGGTTGTATGTTCTGGGTAATTCTTAGTAATGCCCATAAATTTAACCAGTATCACTATTTTTTGGAAGTTTTGAAAAGCAAAAAAAACCCCAAGGCATTAAATAAATTGCTAGAAATGTAATAAAAGATAATTAAAATGACAGACTTCTTGCTAGATCACCCAGTTGTTTAATTTATTCAAGCCATTTGCTTAACAAATCAAGTTTTCCACCAGTCACTCAGCACTTGTGCTAAGCAGCCACATACATTCAGGTAATCAATGGTATCATACCTCATGTTTACTAGTCCTGGTATAACACATAGCAGTTGAGCTCTGTTGATAAACACTGGTTTGTTTCAGCAAAACAGCTAACCTTGTCCTATTCAGAAATGGTAAAATAGTTCGTATTCTCTTGTATTGAAAAGGTTTCCTTGGAAAGCAATTGCCAGAGTCACAAGAAAACAGTAGGCACTCTTGAATTGCCAAGATCCAATTCTGAGCTGTTTTATTTTTAATGTGCCCTCTACTTGGGAGGAGAGGAGGATTTTATTTTTGGTTATATTTATATTGACATATAAAATGCTCTTTCCCCAGACTGACTTTACAATCAGGAACAAATCAAAGGGTTAAATTTTCAAAAGTTCACACAAGTCAAATCTCATCCAGATCTGTATATTTCAGGAAAAGCTCAGGGTAAAAGCCCAGAGGAGAGTCTAGGCTGATGAACTGCCCCAAACAGCGGACTTAATAGGAGGCCCAGTTGCAGCCAAACATTTGGGGCATGTCCACAAAAGCCTTTTACCAAATTTGATCATAAGACAGGCCAGGTTACCAGTTCTTCATTAGCTGTGTAATAGCTTAAAATAAAGTGTGTGTTCTGAGGTGCAAGAAAGGTAATAGAAATAATTTGGGAAAGTTAGTTGGGACATAGATGCTTGGAAGGAAAAGTAATGCTGGAGTAACAACTGCCCATGGCAGTCACTCTCCTTCTAGAGTGGTTTCCATCTGGGCGAGCTGTGGTCTCCCTTCAGCAGCATCCTGTTGGCTGGATTTCCCCACACATTACTGCCAACAACTTCTGCCTGGTGGAGAAGATGCTGGCAGGGATTTCTTCTCTGCCCACAGGATAGCTATGCCATTAAGAAGCAGAGGAAGCCCATCTTAGATAATGCCAAATGAAAGAGGATTTAAAATACAGAACCTGGTGCCCAAAGGGCCTGATTTCATTTGCTAAGGATTCACTGGTGTGTGATAACATGATATTTGAAGGCATGACCTTGACAAATTAGCAACAGGATGGAAACTACTGTTTCAGATGACCATGGTGGCACCTGAAGTCTAACCTGACTGCGTTCAATTTCTACCTGGCCATGGTACATCAGCACATCTCCTGTGGAGAATTAAAGCCCTCCTGAGTCCAGATAATTAGTCTTTGAATCTTCAGACAAAGAGATCTGAGATCTGCTGTGTTGACAGTACATCCCATTGTACAGCTCATCACAGCAAATCTCCCCTAGAAAAATTATGTGTCAGGAACCCAGAAAAATCAGATGACAGTGAAAGGCAGGTGATCAGAGAGTGGAGTCAACAAATTGTGAGGGATGGAAATAAGAGAAATGAGGCCTGCCAAAGGAAGTTCTCTTATTTCACTACAGTTCTCACTTTGTGGGACTGTTGAGAAAGGACCCTACACTATAAAAGCTTATCGACATCTCTGATGTGGGAAGAGTGATTACCAGACATAATCCTAGAAGATTTCCTAAAGTATTCCTCACTGCCTCCTGTTTATTTATTCCTTATTAAAGGAAAAAAAAATAATGAGTGCCCAGGGTAACATTCCTGGCAGAACAAGACAGCATGCAGTTACTATTTCTGCTGTTCTTGTTCGCATCTGGGTAGCTGGGAGTGGAGCCCAGTGTCAGCCACCACCACAGAACCGAGTTTGTATTAACTCCATTTGGACCCAGCCACGTTGCAGAGTTGTTCTGCAGTGTGATGTAGTGTCACTTTGAGCAGTCTGTGTGTTCAAGGTGAGGCACTACAAGTTCTTTTACAAAGACACCATGTGTGTTGATTTGCAAACTCATCTAGCCCTCAGTCTGTGCACTGGTGACGTGGAGCATACTGAGAGGAGAAAAAAAGTTAAGCTGGAAAATTCATAGGGGGCAAATAGAAAACTGCTGGAGGAATCAAGGGATTTGCATGGGGTTGTGACCCTGTCCCTGTGCCTCTATTCTTTTCTGTTTCCTCAGCAAATTAGCAGGAAAAAAGGGGTTGCCTGCCCCACTGCTTTCTGAATTGTGGGAAGAGTGGCTGGAAAGCTTCCTGGTGGAAAAGGATCTGGGAGTGCTGATCAACAGCAGCCGAACGTAAGCCCAGAGTGCCAGGTGGCCAAGAAGGCCAATGGCATCCTGGCCTGCATCAGCAATAGTGTGGCCAGCAGGACCAGGGCAGTGACTGTCCCCCTGTACTGGGCGCTGGTGAGGCCGCACCTCGACTCCTGTGTTCAGTTTCGGGCCCCTCACTGCAAGAAGGACATTGAGGGGTATGTTCAGAGAAGGGCAACAGAGCTGGGGTCTGGAGCACAAGTCTGATGAGGAGCAGATGAAAAGAGGTTGTAGTGAGGTGGGGTTAGTGTCTTCTCCTAAGTAACAACCAACAGAAAGAAGAAATGGCCTCGAGTTGCACCAGGGAAGATTTAGATCAGATAGTAGAATTTTTCCACTGAAAATGTTATCAAGCATTGGAGCAGGCTGCCCATGGATGTGGTTAATTCACCATCTCTAGAGAGATTTAAAAGACATGCTTAGGGACATGGTTTAGTGGGACTTGGCAGAGTTATACTTGTATTTTCCAACCTAAATGATTCTGTGCTTCTGTGATTCTATGAAATCAGCAATTCACACCTTGGCCAGAACACAGAAAAAGTGTGTGGGTAAGAAATGACTGGCAAGTGCAGAGTGTTCTCCTGCAGGCCTTCATATATATCCCTATAAAAACAGGCTAGTTGGAGTCCAGAGTGAGGTGTTCTGCATTTTTTCTAGTAGGTCTCTGGCAATTGTTTTAACACATTTCTCTAACTTTTGCTTCTCATGATGAGCATTTAGTGAAAAGTAGCTAGTGTCAAAACCTGTACTATTTGATCATTCCTAGAACCATTCCAAACCAGCAATATTGAAGGCTTCTGAGAAATGTCCAGGCTGTAAGCTGGACAGTGAGGAATAGGGGGGTTACAAATCAACTGGGCTTTTTCTAGGAGATATTCTGATGTGTTCATTATTTTTTAGAAAAACATATTGCTTCAAAATTTGAGTATTTGGCTGAAGTATTCCTTATGTCTTAGGGTTCTGTCAGTTTTTTGACAGAAGTCAGATATTTTTTATTTCAAAAATATAATTGAAAGTCTTCCTATGTGGTCTCAAGAGAAAATTCTTTGACCACTTCTAAGCAACAAGAAGTTGCAAAAAGTAAACCAGATTTCTTCTACCAGTGCCCTCAACACTTGGTTTGTTATGAAAAATAGGGCTGCAGCCAACAATGAGATATTCTTTCTCCCAGAAGATAACCTTCAGCTCCATTTATTTCAGTGGGAACTGCAGACACATTTGAGAGCAGAATCTAACCCTTTATAAATAAGAATAGTATTTTGGGGCCAGGAACAAATACTGGCTTGATCTTAAAGCAGTTGAGTTGCTACATCTTAAAGCAGTTGAGTTGCTACACAGCTGCTGCTGAATCACACAGCCATGCTATTATGAAGTCTATGTTAGTTTATTTGTCCCCATTCTCAGCAATAAAGTCAAGTTTGCAGAGTGGTATATAAAGTACTGGTCTAGCAGAAAGTTGTTCTTTTTGTGATAAGGACACATACAGCCAATTTTGACTACTCCCTGGACCACTTAATCAAACCATGATTGAAAGTTTATTTTGAGCCCTGTAACTTAAAATGTTCTGATTTCTTTTTCAAACCAAGCTTGTAAGGACAGATTTTTTACCATGGACTCATCAGTTTTTATTTTGTGAGACATGATTTTCATAATGGGCATGAATTTCAAGTCTCTCTCCTACATATGTGTTGTAACACTCTTACACATAGTTCAGTAAAGGTTTTTACAGCTGTCATCAAAATTACACACACATTGTCGCATCTATTTAGTCTAATTGCATGATTGGTTGTGATTGCACCAATTATCTAGAGAGGCAATACATAACTAAAAGTTAAAAATATGAAAAAGTGATAGAAAAAAAAATTTACCCTCTGTCAGCAAATTAGCAAGTCACTTTTCTAATGAGATTTGAAGATTCAGAACAAGGTTAAAGTAGTCCTGATTATTACAATAATTGATTAATAAGGACACTTGCATTGGCTCCCCAGAATTGCTGTATGATTCAGGTATACTCAAATTGGCACAAGTATTGCAGTCTCATTTTGTACCCACACAGCTATATTGATCTTTGCCCGTAGACAACTTTTCAGTCATAAGTTCATGCTCAGACTACTGATGATCATTTTACATATTGGATTTCCAGCTTTTCATAGCTATCAAGATATTTCCAAAAATCATGTGTTTATTCACATAAATAGGAGCCTAGCAAAGGGATTTTGAACCAAATAGAGGCTGGGATATTGACTGTCCAGTGCAGTCTGTGCAGAAGAAACAAAGCAAGAAATTGATTTCTCCAAGATCTTGCAAATACAACTCAGGTAATTCATATGTTAGCCCAAAACCCATCTGAAAACCTATAAAATCCCTCAAAAATATTAAATTAATACTCCTTATGGAATTGATCTGACAGCGCAGGACCTTGCTGCCCCATTTATAGAGGTTATGAGTTATAACAAACTCAAGGTTATTCTTCTCTTCCCAACCATGAGAAAACACCAACAGGCAAACCAAGAACAAAGAGAAGCAGGGAGTGGTCCTGAGAGAGTGAAATTTCTCCAATAATTTTACCCATAGTTATATTACATTTTGGTAACTTTCCTTTTTCTTTCTTCTGTTTCCTTATTTTATTTATTTTCTGCTTTTTTTGACTTGATGGGATTTTACTGAAGAACAGGGGAACATACCAAAATCCTACAGAAAGATCTTTTTCTTTTTTTCTCTTCTTGTTTTATCTGTTAAATGTCACAAAGATTTTCCAGATCAATACAGCTAACCTGTGCTAATTAAGCTGCTAATGTGGGTGGTAAATGAAGCTTAGGCTAATGATAAGAGCCTGTGTCCTGATGGATTTCACACTGTGTCTTACCCCTCAAAGCCATCACAAGGTTATAGCAATCTGATTATTGATTGACTCTAGAGCTCTTCATTATACTTAATACTTATGGACTACTTGAGAACTATGCAGTACTGACCGAGTGGAGATCATTAAAGAGTGCCATCTGATATAGTTAACATGCAAAACAGCCTCTGAGGACCTAGAGGATTTTGTCTGGACAGTACATGGCAGGATTTTATTCACTTAGAAATTTAAGCTTCCTAAGTCCTTTTTCCAGAAAAGAAAAGTAGTGGAAATGGTGCAGCTTCTCCCCACACTCCCATGTTGAGTCTGGAACTGTGGGCTGAAGATCCTTACCTCAGGAAGATGTTTAAGTTCCTGTGCATCACAGTCAGCCTCAAAGTTTCTCCTTACTTACTCCAACCGTTTCCAATGGCTAAAACTTCAGCACAGTTTGAGTGAGCTGGAGAATTTTTCTTTGCCTTTAACCTGGCCGCACTTTCACAAGACTTCTGTGAAACCAGGCTTGTTTTTCTCCCTAGCCCATACCCTTCAAAGAGTGTGGATGTAACAAAACCTTTAGTATGGAGACATGTCTGCCAGAGACTGGGCAAAAAAAGAAAGTAAAATCTGTGCTGGCTTATCAGTGCTGGTTATAAATCTATGCCAAAGCCAAGTATTAGTCCACAGGAAAAAAAAAAAAACAACAATAGTTTCAGAGTGATTGTCTGTTTTCTTCCAATTGCTATTGACCCTGGCACTCCCATGAGATTCTGCTGCTTAACTGCAGATGTCTGACCTTGGTTTTTAAACAGCATCTGACCTTGCTGTCTAAATGCTGTTAGGGAACAATGGAGACAAACTCACCCTTCTGACTTTTTCTCTCCTCACAAAGTAGACATGTAAAATAGATGACTCATGTCTTAGAATAAGAACTTGCCTATTTGAAGGCAGCCTTTGGCTCCAAAAGGTATCTAGGGACTAGCTTAGATGTAAGTGCTCAAGCCTCAGGTTTCTGAAGTTAGTGCAATGAAACTCCTGCTGTGGATCTGTTTGCTATTGAAACAAGTATTTTCAAGTTTAAGATGGCATTTGTACAAACAGGCTCCCCTCCATTTGGTTGGTATGTGATGGCTTCATCGCCCAACTCAAGACTGACTTTCTCAGGCTGTTGAAAAATATAGCCTTGGCTCCCGTGGGGTAGAGGACAGACAAGGCAGGACCATCCTTGTCCAGCCTGGAGAGTGGGTTTTTTCATCTCTCGAGAAATGAGACATCCTGAGTTCTACATCACCCCTAAAATTTACTGAGAAACTTAAGGGAAACCAATACATCTGATGCATAAAACCTAGTGTAACAATAGTTCTAGGTTTCCAACTTTGCAAAAAGCCAAAGAAAAGTGATTACAATATCAAACATTTGCAAACAGAAAAGAAAATCCCTTGTCCACACTCCTCATATGCCATGTGGCCTTATCCTCATATGCTGTCTAATCTCTTCCTTTTATTAAAAATTATGTTCTCTCCTTTGCTGCTTCAGCACTATCGCTAGGCTGGAATTGGTCCTGTCAGTTCTCCCTCTCTCCTAACACATCAGTACAGTTTTTCATTTGCTGTTTCCATCATTGTCAATAATTACAACATTATTTTTACTTGAAGAGCTCTCTTACACATTTGTCACTGCTGCCTAGATACTATATCACACACGTAGTAGATTCATGGGCTGGGAGTCAGCCTGAGATCTAACAACAAAGAATTTTGTACCTTCTTGGGAGCTAGGCATTGCATCCAACACAAAGCTTGTTCATGTAGTTAGTGGAGCCTCGAGGGCAACTCAGACAGCAGTCAGACTACTTCTGGGTGAGGTGTACCCCCCTCTAAATCCTGTATTTCCATCAGGCAGGGCAGCACTCTTCCCCTCTATGTGCACACTTTGGTTTGACAGGAGCCCACCAGAAATATAACACAGGTGCTTACGTGCATGCAAGCAGATGAAACAAAGGCAACCCTGTCTATTTTATAAAGCACTGGTGTGCCTTATGATACTCTTTCTTCTGTAGTATCTAAATTAGTTGCAAAATCCCATCTGTGCATCTTCTCAGAGACAAGCCCTGAACTGAGCAAAAATAAAATCATCACTTTAAACTTTGCTAAGTTGTATTTAGAACCTGCCAGAGCCCTCATGTGGTACCAAATATGTGACAGTGACCCAGAAAGAGAAATGAGCAGGAATTATTCATGCTTTAGGTGATGAATCCTCCTCCCTCTCCTTTTTCACTCCCTTGGATGGGAGGACAGTGATGCATAGGGACTGCACACCTGCACCCAAGTCATGGTCCATATAGTGCCACTTGTTTCTCATGGCAAATTTCTCTGCTTTAGTCCCCTAAATGTCACCATGAGGAAACAGCACTGTCCTAACAGGGCAGAGGGAGAACAAATGTATAAAATATGATGCTGTGAGACCTTCACTGAAGATATTCAAAACCTGCCTAGACATGATCCTGTACAACCTGTTCTAGGTGCTTTAACAGGGGATGATTGGACTAGGTGATCTCCAGAAGCTGGAAGTCCCTTTCAGTCCCAACCATTCTGTGAGTCTGTGATTTGTGTTCAGGGAAAGGATAAGGATCAGAAAATAGCTCATAGCTAGATGTTAGGCTGTGAATGCACTAGACTATGGAGGCTATGCACTGAAGAACAATCAACCAAAATATATATATTCTGTGGATAAAAATTGTTCTGTCTAGGTAGCCTGTTGATTTACTCTGCAGCAACATTTTAGGGCCTTAACAGTAGGAAAAGTATTGCATCTTAAATCTCTGCACTATCCCTGTAAACAGCTTTGTATCAAATCATAAATAAAGGCATGTTGCCTGTCAATAAAAAAGCCCAATTTCAGTAAATAGAATTGAAACACATGGAAGGGGAGGGTGGGGAAGGAAAAAACTGTCTCCATACATGGAAGTTATGATGGACTTTGGAATGGTTCAGGTGAGAGGTTTATCAAGAGAGAAGTGTTGAACCTGGTCTGTCTCTATGTGAAGCATTTTATCAAACTTAAATACCCGACATGTTCCTTACCAGCTCCAATCTCTTGTCTTTCTTCTCTCATCAGGAGGCCAAGAAGACTGCATCCTTTCTTATGAACCTGTCACAAGACAGGAAAGTAAGTTTCATCTTCTTTTCTATCACTCTTCCTTATATTTTTCGTTTCAGGGTTTGAGGGCCAGCAGAGCAGTAAGCCTTGCTTTGCCAGTCCCAGTTTCTCTGTGGCTTCTTTTTCTTAGACACTCAGTCTGTTTTCAAATGAAAAAAACCTGATGGTGCAGTATTCCTTGGCAGCCCCCACTTCCTGACATTCCTAGGACTCTCCCCAGCATGTTCTCACGGGCTTTACTAGTACAGTAAATAATCGATCTACAAAATATTGATGTAGCTTTTCTAGATTTACTGCAATATTGTTACATGGAAAGCCTTTATTATTTTGCTTCTCATGTGTTATGTGCCACTGTCCAGGGTAGACAAACCTATGGAAAGGCAACTTAAAATGGGAGCACATCCATCCAGTTTAATGGGGGATGCACTTACATAACTTCAGGAGAAAAATTGCTGCAATAGCCTTTCCATGCCTCATGGAAGAGTCCATCTGCAAGCATTGTTGAGTGGCCTTGTTGAGCAATAGCAAATATGTGTATGCTTCTACATAGTCATTTGACGTGTGCATGGACCATCACAGAGCTCTGCAGTGGTACTCATTCCATTCCCTTTTTCATGTCAATAAATAAAATATCCATTAATAAAATGTGCACCTAAGTTTTCACTTCATACATAAAGACAGCAACCCTGGTTAGCACATATTTGGGTAAATTCATTTATTATTACCAGTAAGATCATCTAAATGTGCCTTTCTTTTTGTTTTTCAGTTAATTACACCAGGCCAGTTATTATTCTGGGTCCTATGAAAGATCGGATCAATGATGATTTGATATCTGAATTCCCTGATAAGTTTGGGTCTTGTGTACCACGTAAGTATGATTTTACTCCTAGTTCTGCAGCAGAGTGAACTGAATCCCTTGGTGCCACACATTAAGTACATTTCTGTGAAGGCAGCATCCATGAACTATACATAGTTGAGTTTCTCAAAAGTCATTTTTTCATCAGACAGAAAAGGGGAAAAAACAAATAAATTAGAAAAAAAAAAAGGTTGTGAAGATCTGGAAAAAAATTCTCAAAAGAATTGTCTCCAAAGCCCTAGGACACTTTTAAACAAGAAAAATTCTAGTCACTAACTCAGTTTAGTAATCAATCTGTGGTTTCTTAAATAAGATAAAAGTTTGAAATACTGGTAAAATGTAAAATGTTTCAACTCAATTGCACAGCATCCACCAATAAATATAAGGAGTAGTCTGTGATTTGTGTGAGATATAGTCTGTTGAATCAGAAAGCAATGTTGGACCCTGAATTAATCAGAGTATTTGTATCTCGCAATATTAGAGCTTGCTGTTTATTTGAGGCCCTGATTGCAGTTGTACTTCATTTTAAATGGTTGTCTCTGGCAATACACTAACTTAAAACCACTAGAGATGAGAACAGAATCAGGCTTCTAAATAAGGCTAAATTGAGTTGATGAGATGACAATTCATTTTATCACAGTAATAACATTAAATTTAAAATATGAAATGCATTTTATATTTGGGGTTTGTGTGTGATTCTGCTGCAAAAGGTGGAATTCCGGTAAACTCTAATTTTATTTAAGTCTGTATTGATTGGAGGTAAACATCAGAAGGTATTAGTACAAAAAGACAACTTTATTGTCATAGCTCCATTGAAAATAGTATGTAGTAGCCAAAGATCTAGAGGTGAAGTGCCTTCACGTAAAGCAGACCCAGCATTGCCCACTGAGCAAACCACAGCTGCATTTTCTGCACTAAATGTTTTTGCAGACTTCCTGATCTTCTGTCTTTTTTTTTCATGCAGATACCACGCGGCCAAAGCGTGACTATGAAGTGGATGGGAGAGATTATCATTTTGTCATTTCAAGAGAACAAATGGAAAAAGATATCCAAGAGCACAAATTTATAGAAGCTGGGCAGTACAATGATAATTTATATGGAACTAGTGTCCAGTCTGTGAGATTTGTGGCAGAAAGGGTAGGTTGGCAATAGTTTTATTGCCAGTGCAACATGATCTGCTTTGTTTCCAAATTGTGTCTCAGACATGATTCTCTGCCAAAAATAAAAAATAGCTGCAAAACGGCATCCTAATATTTATAGGCTTTGTAATGACTCCACAAGTGGAGTCTCTGACTTTGAATGACATCATCCTTGGCACTCTCTGTACTTGGCTGTAGTGCCATGGATTCAGGGTTCTAACACAGTGCCTCAAGTACTCCTCAAAACAGCCTGTACTCTTCCTCTACGCTTTCTACTTCTGTAAGACAGGTAGATAAACTAAATCACTTTCAAAGAGGCAAAAGAACAAATCACAGAAAGATGAAATTATTTGCCTCAGGTGACACAAGGAGTCTTTGATATAAACAAGGACTGAATTAATCACTAAGAACATGGACATCCTATTACTTTTATGAACTGATTTTCCTCATCTCAAGAAAATTCTCCTGCCGCTGTAAATTTCATCCCAGTAGAAAATAAACCCCAAGTTTGTTCCCATATCACCAGTGTATATTTATACTGGCATCAAAGCAAAGGAAAGTATGCAGAGTAGTGAAGTGTGCTTCACTACTCACAGTGAAGGCTCCCCCTTCCCTGGTGTGCCAGTAATGGCCCCATTCCAGGGCACTGCATTGCAGATTTGCTTCCTGTCTCTTGGCTGATCTGCAGCAAAGTCTGCAAAAATAAACACATGCTCATCTGTTTCCAACAGGGCAAGCACTGTATACTTGATGTGTCAGGAAATGCTATCAAACGACTACAAGTTGCACAACTCTATCCCATTGCTATCTTCATTAAGCCCAAATCATGGGAGCCTCTGATGTGAGTATAAATTTCTTCAAGCATTTTGTATTTTGGGTACAGCCTCAAGTGGCACCACACAGGTTCTGAGTCTACATTTTGCTTGTTCTCTAAAATCAGTAATAATGAGAGGAAGTGGGAAGAGTGTCCTCAGAGCCTGTCATCCACTGTATCCTGGTATCTCAAGGAACAAGCCATAGCTGTGAACCTTTCAGGCTGGGACAAGTGGGATTATGTGCTGGACCATGAAGGACTCCCTACCGGTGCTTGGTGTACTTGCTCCAACCTGTGCAACAAGTTCACCAGGGACTCACTCTTGTAGCTTGGCTTGTCCCATGCATCCATGGGTGCTCCTGGGGTTTAGAGTCTGATCAAGGGCACAGACCAGGTGGTTAAACCTGTGTCAGACTTGAGGTGTGTTCCTCTTCACCAGCCCTTCATTTACCTGAAGGTCTGTAAGAGGATAGGCAAGGAGCCATGGGACTGGAGAGGGGCAAACATACAGGAATGAAAGAGTCGGCTCCATGCTGCCAAGGATGTCTGAGGTGGCACACACTTTGGGGGATAAGATCAAAACTCAGTGTAAGATCGGTAAGATGAAATTCAGCACAGACAAAGGAGAGAAAATGAAATGCATGAGTACAAACAGAGAATAATTTAGCTATAGCACTGCAGAAAAGCATCTGGCAGTTGGGGTGGATCACACAGGAATATGAATGGATGGATAATGTGGTTGCAAAAAAAGAAATTGCCACTGTGGGCTGTATTCATATCAGTGTTCTGTAAGGACACAATAGACAGCTGTTTTGTTTTACTCGGTGTGGATGAGGCCTCATCTGGAGTGCTGGCCTGATTCTGGGTTCCACTCTGCTGGTGAAGGAGGAGCAGGAAATATCTAGTGCCACAGAGAGAAGGCTGAGGAGGAAATACGGAATTGATATTCATCCGGAGTTAAAACTCAGGATAAAATACATGGTTCTCAAGTTGTTTTCCATGTACACTTACAGTTATGCAAGATCTATCAGCTTAATTTGCTGTGATAGGGGTGAAATTTTAAACTCTGTGCCTTGCCCTCCCCCAAGGCTCTGCAAATGCCAGGTAGTGCCATAGGTATGTGTTTGACAGCTAAAATGTTGGCAGTCTGTCTCCTGTGACAGATGCATGTCTGGTGATGGTAACAGTGTGCTCACAGCCAGTGGTCACAGAGCCAGAGAATGCAAACATGACCCATCCCAGGAATGTGCATTCTTCTCAGCCCTGCCTTTTGGCAACGAGCTTGTTGTATGTCCAGCCACATTACAAGACATGATGCACAATATGTGGTACTTGCACAGCACCATCCTGACTTCCTGACTTTTCTTCCAGCCCTACAATTCAATAATATTCTGATTTTGTTGCTGTGTAGAATGGGAAGGGTAGTCTGATAGCCTGCCTTCTGCATTGATTGTTTTAACAGATCTTAACGTACAGTTTTCCCATTCATAAAACATTTCCATTATTTTTTTAATGCTGGCATTGCCTCTGGAGTGATTTTTTAAAAAAGTAAATAAAAGTGACCTTTACTCTGAAAAATACACCAGGCAGAGCCAGAAAAGTGGCAATAACATAAAGGCTTTGTTGATTTGATGTTAGAACTGCAAATCCTTGAATAGACTGACTGAATGGTGTTAATGAAGATGCAAAATATTATGACAGTCATTGCTATTGAACCAAAGCAATGCTAATATTTCACTTAGGGCAATACAACAAGGGTGCTGTTCAAGAAATGCCTGGACGTGGCACTTAGTGCTATGATCTAGTTAAAAAGGTGGTGATCAGTCAAAGGTTGGACTTGACAATCTTGGAGGTCTTTTCCAACCTAAATGATTCTGTGATTCAGTCTTTTTTAGATATGTACCTACTGCAACACAAAAAATTACAGGTTTATCTGCCATAGCAATGACTCCTGTTCATACAAATGAGTTGAAAGCTACTGTAATAGCAGTCAAAACACAAAAGACAAAAAATTTATAATCACGAGATGCAGAGAAACAAAGACTAAAGATTTATCTTTCATCAAAATTAGCACATAAAGTTGTAGTCTTTCATTTATGCATATGCTCACTTGCATCCATCTGAGAGTGGAAGAGTGAAGGGAGCATAAATCAAGTTTGCATCTGCACTTGAAACCTGGTTATTGCAGGTTTTCTGGAAATACCCTATTAACACTTATCACCACAGCAGTAAATGACTGTAAGGTGCTGTTGGATGTAAAAGCAATCAGAACACGTGGCCACTGCTGTAAACAAACTGCTCCATCACCCCTTCCTCCCTTCCTTTCTCCCTTCCTCTCTTTCAAGTCTTACGTGACTCCACCTGGTTAACTCCCAGAGGCATCCTTGTTCATACCCTTCAATCAGCCTCTCTCTCTAGAGGAATGAGGACAGTGGTGAGATCATGGGGATGAGAAATGGAAGTAAGAAAGAATCTGCCTGGGTGAGCTTTTCACTGGGAGAGGAGGAAAACCTTGGAAAATATGTACTGTATTTTGAATTCACCAGCTGTGCAGGCCCCCAGCTAAGAAATAAGAAATAGAAGGGACTGCAGTATGACAGCAATTTTATTTCATCATGGTCCTCCGCCTTCTCCATCCTCTCTTATAAGGGCACAGAATGGGCAGAGTCAGGAATACAGCTAGCACAGTTTTATACCCCAGGCAAATCTACAACCTGAAAGTGTAATGCAAATTTCTACCTCTTTCAAAGTACTTCCTATTTTAAACACTTGCTTATATTTTTATTTGTATTATCTTTTCTGCTATTCAAAGATCTTGAGGAAGACTTCTCAAAAATTTACTAGAAATAGATCTGAAAGGGAGAGGATGTTGTTAGCATTACAATATTGGTTAAATGCCCATAAGATGAAAATGTTAAGTTTGCCTAAGAAATTGCAGTGGTCCCACTGCAAGACACGGTTTTGGTTCAGTCACCTAAAGAGATGTTCAAGTAGGTGTAGCTGATGCAAAGTCCACCTGAACTTGATTAGATAGCAGTCTTTCCAATAAATAGAATTAGTAGTGTTACAAATTTAGCAGGACAACACATAGATTATATTAAACCCATTTATATAATCTACAAATAACTGAGATAAATTTTAAAAGAAATCTTTCTTAGCCTTCATTTTGTAAGCCTGCTTTCTCCATGGCATTAGTACTTCCAAGGAGATTTTTCCTAAGCAGTGTGCCCAGCTGTATGGTTACTTATATAGGTAGGCAGCTTTAAGCCATTTCTAGAAATACCTTTTTGCATCCTGGACATCTTCCAGAGTGTTTTTCACAAGCCAAGTAGGAATTAGCTGTAGCAAGTTCATACTGTTGTGTGCTTCACAGAGCATTTTTTTTTGCACCATCATGTCCATAATTTCCTATATGCATCACCCATAGCATACTGTATACAGTCCATTACCACATCATCATATGATTCAGTGCAAGGCATAACATTAGATTTATGCAGAACACAAGGTGCTCCCTTCTCTTGCTTTCCTAGTTGCCTCAGAAAAGTCCTGTCATGTTTTAAGAAAAAACGAATCCATGCTGGGGAAAAAAAGCTAGAACAAGCAAAGTCTATTTATTTTTGATAATTTGGACATCTACAGGCATATGAGTGTAAGGCAATGAATGAGCATGAGCTTGATTCATTGTAAGTATACAGTGGTATTAACACCTGAGCGTGCACAGGCAAGACAACTCATTCCTTAAAGTTATTAAATAATGCTTCTGTTGAAATAGAAATGGTCCATCAAAATAACAAAACACTGAAAAAAACCAGAATGTTACTGTCTGTCTTTTTTTTTTTTATTTCTTGGCACCCAATAAGCAGTCAGTACAACCTTACTCATCTGAGACCACCAGCTGAGTCTGGGAGATACAGAGGAGCTTCAGGCAGGAGTGCTGAGTGCTCAGGCTATGGAACATCCTGGATTCCAGACCACTTACGGGTTCCTGTTGTCTCAAAGTCTATCTCAGTTAGTAGCTACCAGACTCAGGCCTTGTATTTTGTTTGAGAATGTAGAGTAGTGAACCCAAGATAAAAATTAGGTGGAGAAAAATGAAATGGGAATTAGTCTGAAGAAGTAGTTTTGTACTACATAAGAATGAAATTAAATTGAAAATATTGAAGCTGTCCATGAACTGTTGGAAGAATTTTACCACTTTATTCTTGTACCATTCTCAATCTATCTGTGATTCAGTTGAACATGTCTTTTGAAAGCCATTCTAGCAAAAATCTAAATTTTTTGATGACTTCCTCCGTGTTTCTAGGGAAATGAATAAACGTCTCACAGAGGAGCAAGCAAAGAAAACCTATGATCGAGCAATTAAATTAGAACAAGAATTTGGAGAATATTTCACAGGTATGTTTTTATTAATACCTTTTTTTTTCCCAAGATATAGTCTTTTATTGCAAAACAACTGGATCAGCTCTGTCTTTGACCTAGAGTACCTATCAGTATAGTGTGCCCAGAGTAAGGACTTGCTTGAGAATATTGTTTCCTTGAAATTCAAGAGCAGTTGAGGCACTTGACTCCTGAAAAGTTTGATGTCCTGAAGGAGTATCTATGCCAAGGCAAATTAAGGGGCAAACCATTGTGCTTTGTGTTACAGTTGCTTTACCTTCTGTCAGCTTGGGCCTGATCTTGTTAACCTTGGCAGCCAAGAGTGAACTCATTATAACTAGATCAGAAAGGTTGTAAATCTGCTGCTGCCCACTGCTGAAGTAGGTTCTAAATCAAATAAAATTTAAAGCTTGACCTCCAACAGTGGGAATCTCTTGTGCTGCTCTCCCCAGGACAGAACTGCTAGTTCTCTGAACTAACCTGTCTCAGTCTTCTCAGTACAAGCAGTGGGATGGATCTCTGTCATAGGCAGGTGCATTGATTTGAACTTAGTTATCATCCTCAGGGGTATGACACTTCCATAATCAACATGTCAGTATACCAGTATTCTTCTCATTCCATCAGTATCTATGAGTATGCTGAAAATCTGCTGACACTGGATGCTGTATCTGTCAATTAAAAGAAATATTAATATGTTTTCTCTACTGCAGCTATTGTCCAAGGAGATAGCTTAGAAGATATATATAATCAATGCAAACTTGTAATTGAAGAACAATCTGGGCCTTTCATCTGGATTCCTTCAAAGGAAAAATTATAAATTAGCCACTGCACCTCTGATTACAACGGGAGAATATTTAGAAGAAAACTATAATATACTATTTGGAGGCTTTCCTGTTTTTGTTGCATTTATGTTCTTTGCAGTCAATGTGAATTTTGATGAATGTACAACACAAAGTGTTTGAAGCCATGAAGGACACTGATGGGTCAAAGGGTAGGAACAAAAAGACTTCTACCATATAAAGCAAATCTGTTGTGTGCTCAGAGCACGAGTTGTAGGTATAAACTTTTGACATGGAGACCCTCTGTCAAGGGGAGCTAAGCCACCTCCTGTGCCCACGCGGACATTTTGATCAATTTCAATGGCTGAGCTCAGTGTGTTGATTGCTTTAGAGAAGTTCCCAGCTCTTGAACCTCATATAGGGCTTGATCCTGCAAGGCGCTCAGCACTTGACCCCAATTCCTACACGAGTAGCCTGTTGACTTGGAGTCACTTGTGACCCTTCCCTATGCCATTCAGTCCCACCAATTCCAGTAGGACTATTCACGTGCTCAAAGCTAAGCACAGGCTTAAGCATTTTTGCTAGATCAGGGCCACACGCACCTTGCAAAATCAAGCTCAGAGTATTTGGTCCACTTCCTACTGAGGTCACTGTTAGGACACTGTGTGACTTGGCTGGGAGGTGGGTCCTGTTCTAAGCTTGTCATTGCACATTTGTAGTTGGTACACCTCGACTTTGGTAACTATGCACATCTTTTGATTTCTGAAACCAAGTCAAGCATTTCTTTTTTCCCCTTTGGAAGCACTATTGCATCAGGAGCTACCAACAATATGGTTCATTTTGATGGTGTTTAGGGGTGGGAGAGGATGGAAGCATTTCACATCACACACACGTGCACACAAACACATTCCCATGTGGACACACACATGTATTAGGATTCACAGCACCTATGTTAACAAGGAGGGATACAACTGGGAAAAGCTTTAAAATTTTTGATTGTCTATTTTATCATTTATATTGATAGAAGGCACTTAAAGATGGAATAATTTATAAAAATAAAAATATATTGATGTATAGAAACTAATTTCTATAGGTAAAATGTTTTTGTGAAGATATTTTGTAAAGATTAATTAATTGAAAGATTAAATATTTACACCCTTGTGCGACTGTCAAATGTAAAGAGGACCATCAAGTTGCATTATACCTCTTCCATAACAGATTCTCTATTATTAATGGCAAGCAAGATAATTCCTTAAATTGTAGTTGTCATCTTGTTTTTCTTTCAATTTAATCCTCTCCCTTGCCTGTGTTTAATCATGATGAACTCCTGTGGAAAGATCTCTTGAACTCACTGCCCTGTAGGAATTTTCTGAACAAAAAAGGAAAATGCATCTTGTGAGAGAGACAACTATTCAGAAGCAAAATGTTAGTGCTTAAATGCAGTTCATAATTTCTCTCTTAGGAAGGAGGCACCCTTAAACATCAAATCTTTTATGATTCTTCCTGTTTCCTTCAGGGAAATAATGAAAGCATTTGATCTTTCCTCTCTTTTCAGGCAGGTCACCAACTAACTTGTATCTTCATTCATTTCACAGTCAACAAGGGTCTTAAAAGCAAAAACTGAGGCAATAGACATTTGTGAGGGATTTGGGGAAAGTCTGTGGACTTGCAGTTTGGGGTGTATGGAAGGGGAGAAGGAGGGGTTTTTTTTCTCATTTCACATTGCCCTTCTTCTGTATACTGATGCCATTCTTCACTGACTTACAAGGGGACAAGTGCAACAGATGCTGTGACAGTAAAACTGAATTGCCTTTGCTGCTGCTGGACCATGTTCTCTGTAAAACCCACACTCCTGCCTCTGCTGCACTGCAGGAGTGCAATACTTATAGCTGGTGGCTACAGCAACCCTGACGCTTACGGATGTCTTAAGGGCAAGTGCTAAATAGACTCCTCTGGTACTTGTCTATTTGAAGCTTGCATTTCTACACCCTGTCCAGCTGACAGGTCTACCCAGCCAACTTCCGCGGACAGCGCGATGAGCTGGATGTTTGCAAAAGCCACCAGCAGTGACAGGGTTAAAAATATGGGCATTTTAGTGGCCCTGAGGGGGCCTTTCATGCTTACTGCCCAACTATGGTAACTTTGAGAAGTTCACACTTCTTTAACTATTTTTCTTGCCTGGTCAGCGCAGATTTATAAACAAGGGTTTCAGTTAAGTCTCCAGAAGATCTTTGTAACCAGAAGGGCTAGAAACATTTTTTTTTTTTAATATAAATTAATGAATGCTTTGATTTTGGATAATTCTGCAGAAGTCCACAGAGTGACCCCAGATCTTTGGAAGCCATGGATTTTTCCATGCTAGCAAAATACTATTGCCCCAGGTTGGGAAACAGCCCACCAGACCTGAAAAACCAAGTATCCTAAAGCAGGAACTTCGTTCTAATTTTCAGCTGTTTTTAAGCAATCAATCACATCTGCTTCTTTGTTTCTTAGTTCAGCATGCAGCCTTTTATGGTACTATCCTACTAGTAACTGTTTTGCTTTGTCATGTGCTGTGCTTTACGGTGAACAGTAACACTATGGCTGAGTACAATCAATTTTTCCATCAGTCCTTGGTTACTGTAGTAACATTATTTATTTTTCCCTGTCTGTTGTTTGTGCTTCCATTTTAGAGTTGACATTGCACTTCTTCTTTTTTTTTTTTTTTTAAATAAAACATATATTTAAAAACAAATCATCAAGAGAATCAGTGAGAGATCTTATTTCCGTTAGGACTTGTACTCCCATTTGTTTTGTGTGTTGATGTTTTGCATTCCATGTTGCAGCATCCTCAGAGCTGCAGTCCATTTTTGCATTGCAGCTGTTCAGATCATACTGGGTGGTAGTGGGAGGAGGAAGAAAAACATAAGACTCATGCAAAATTACATCTGGTGGAAAAGAAAAAGTCCAAACTCACAACCCACAGCAATTGGCGCCTGACTCCATATTGGTGCTAACGCAGCTTAGCATAATCAGATTCCTTTTCTGTCCATGTAAAAGACTTGGGAGCGTCTAACCATGAGACAAATGCAAATGCTGGACCCTTTAGGAAAAGTGCCAGATCACACCCCTGGTGCTATATCTCATGTTCTGGCACAGTGTGTAGCACCGTAGGGTCTAAGCAGAAACAAAATTATCACAGCTTTTTGTCCACCCATGGATGATCACAATGACATCTTGCTAGCTTTGTGCAGATGTGCAATATTACAACTTAATTATTTTTCCTTGCCACAAACAAAAAAATAAAAAATCTTCCATGCACTGACTCATTGAGAGCTTGCTAACAGGGCTCAGTGGAACGGCACTTCGTCGCTGGTCTTACGGTCTGACCATCAACCAGTGAAAGAGCCTATTTCCTGCTTAATCCCCCTTCCTACAGAGGTACCCTGTCCATGCTAGCACTTTGTAATTTCTTTGGTAGTAAAGGCTGTTTCTAGATCAATATTCTGTGATGTAATTGTGTTTGTAGCTAGCATGGTTTGATGCTCCAGTGTGGATAGGGTCCTAGGAACCACTCAGTGAAAGTCAAGGATAAGAAATCTCTCCGTTGCACTGAAATTACAAATCCTCATCCTGGAGAGCAGTGTGGAACCCGAGCTAATAACCGCTATGAGCCAGCGACAGTGTCCTAGGTATACAACATGCACCTACCTATTTACATTCATTTTCTATGGAGAAATTGTTGGCATTACACCTTCACTGTTACTTGCTCATCAGCACTCAGTCAAACTGTATTTTTTTTTGGCTTTCTTATCTTTTAATTTTTGTTTTTCAAATTGTATCCCTGACCAGAGGATTCAATGAGTGAAAACACATGAGGATATTTGCAGGAAAAACCGTGTTGATGAAAGAAGTACCAACCTTCTTTTTCAGATGCAGATTTAAAGCCATAATATCTGCCGTGTTCACAGAAAGTGGTCTTTTATCCTTCATAGCTTTTAATCTCAATATTTTCCCTCTTGAACATTTTGCCTGTCATGTTATGCATGTGGTTCACTGTGCAACTGCATTCAAGTGCGCAAGCCCATTCCTTGGTGGAATAAACTTTTTTCTTTCCCATTAAAAATCAGACATTTTGTCAGTTGGTTCAGAAATAAGAATGAGGTCATTATGCTAAAAAAAGAAAGTTTCCATTCTAGGACACAAATCAGCATCAAAGCTAAAAACAGGTAACATCTAAAATCTATCTATATCATATCATATAGCTAGCCTAGATCCTCAGCTGCTGGAAATCACGGTCACTCCTCTGATTTCAATGGAGTCCATCCCATTTATACCACCTGAAGTAAAACATCCATCCTCTTTATCATACTGATTATTTTACATCTCTGTAGAACACCAAGGCCACCTGATTAAACAGCAGCTCAGTGCTTTCCATCATTATTTACTGTTCATTTCACTGTAAAACCCAAGTCATGGACCAAGATCCTTTTGAGGCCAGTGCTGTGAAACTCCTAACAAAAAGACACCCCAGGGGCCAAATGGACTTGCAGAAGGCTTCAGCTGCACTGATGTCTCACCAAGAGCTATAGGAACTACCACCCTGATGCCTCATTGGCCCTTTTGAAACTCTGTCTTTAAGGTGAAAAGCACGAGAGGCAATCCATCATCTCTCACACCACATTAGCAGCTTACACCTTCTGGGCCTGCAGCACAGGCAGCTTGCCCTGATGTAAAACAGCATTTCTGGGGATGGGAGCCAGCATCCAAGGCAAGATCTTCGAGGGGAAAAAAAAGCATAAAAAAGGGGAAAAAAAGAGAAAAAAAAAAAAAGGGGTGGGGGGGAACACTGTTGGCTCTTAGTGGGATAGCAACCTTTTAATTTCTGGATTTGTGCTCCTAAATTTGAATTGGCCAGTTTGAATTTCTGAGTGCAGCAGCCTGTATGCACCAAGCTGCTCCCTCCAGCACAATGTCCAGCGCGCGTCTCTTTAGCAGGATGTTCCTCAGTCCACCTGTAGTGTGGGGTACTCAGAATCTGAACTGGAGTTTACAAAACACCCTGTCCAGCTTACACTCCTGTTATGTGTAAATACTCTGCGCATCCATTCCATTTGTGTAAAGAATAAAGCACACACAATTATAAAAATTAAGCTGTATATTTCATACTAGCTGTGTCCTTGCTTATTTATTCCAGTCCAAGCTCTCAGCTGTGGTTCAGTTGTAAATGCTTGATAGAGTGTTTATAAATATGTCATGAATTTTATTATAAAATATTAATATTAAAGCATTTTTACACTTTATAGCAAATGGCTTCTTCACAAGGCATAATTTGTCTTTTTTCCTTGGAGCAGAATAGTAAAAGAAAAATATTATGCTTTTGTCTTGAGACAGTATCACATCTATCACACAAGACAGACACAAGTATGGAATTAGGAGGATGGTTTCAAAAGTGACTGAGAATAGGACACATTTTTCCTTCTTGCCCTTTTTTATTTCTTTTTGACTTCACATTGTATGGAAGTTGGCACCAAGAAGATTCATTCTGAAGTACAGCGACTTTCTCCTTACCACAGTTCTGCTGTGAATTCAGTATCATCAGCATCTTGGTGAATAATTACCAGAATAATTTTTATAATTAAATAATCATTCCATATTTATGACATCACAGCCATAGGGAAAAGGACTGTAATAATTACATTATAGCTGCTTGTGAGCAGCTCAGTGGAGCACAAACTCGATTGTGCTATGGAATCCCAACAGCTCAAGAACCTTGGGGTTTAGCCATTCCAGGAATATCTTTGCAGATGGTTTATGGGCTCCAGGGAGGCCATGTGAACATTGTCAGTCCCCAGCAGAGAAAGTAACATGATGGGGACACTGCTTTTGACACACAGACAGTGCTATATGCAGTCTGCAGAGGACCACAAAGCCTCCATATGGCTGGACTTTACACGCATGATCACAAGGATGGTTAATCATCTAAACATTCGTTGTGATGCTATAGATTTCTCCAATAGATTCGAAGGAGGGAGAGAATCCAAACAATTGACATTGGGCAGGGTCCCTTATTAAAGTACTTTCTTCTTCATCCTCTCTCTAGGTAAACCTGAGCCAATTCCTCAGACTATTTTCTGCAGAAGCAAGAGAAACTTAGAAAACAATCCTTATAAAGTGCACTGGAGACAGAAAGTACTTAAAATTGCAGGAAGCTAGACATGCTGTGATGATCAGTTCAGGCAGTGGTGTCAAGCTTCTCCAGCCTTTTGCCTTGGACAGGCATAGAGTATGTCTCTAATGGCCACATTTTCTCATTTGCCCCACTGCCTTTTAATGGTCCCTTCACACAGACAGCCAAGTATCTGGACTTAATCATCTATTCACAACTTGTGGTTTGAAAGACACTATCTCCCAGTTCGGAAAATTATTTGGGACCAGAGCTACAAGGTAGGTGAGCAGTACTTCTCTTGTACAGAAACCTCCAAGTGCGAAATCCATCTTAAGGAAGTCATTTCACCATGATTTTCAGAAGAATTTAGGTGTCTATCGGGCATAAGCAAGTTGTTCATTTCACTATAATCAGAGCACTCAACAGCTAGCACAGAGCAAGGCAATGACACCTAAAGCACCTGTGGGAAAGCAGAAAAATGGGGATATAGGTCCTAAATATCTGGGCACAGAGCAGATCCTCTTCCCCATGAACAATCCATACAGAAATCTTTATTATCAAAAATTCCATCCCTGGAAGTGTTCAAGGCCAGGTTGGATGGAGCTCTGAACAACCCAGTCTAGTGGAAGATGTCCCTGCCCATTGCAGGGGGATTGGAACCAGATGATCTTAAAGTCCCTTCCATTCCAAGCCATTCCATGATTCTGTGATCTTGGACAACTCAGGAAGACCTACCGTAATAGCCCTACAAGAGCAGGACTCAACAAAAGCACCATTACAAAGCCCATCACTGCAAGGAAGGTGACACCATGGCTGCAGAGCATGGACTGCTTGTGTTGGCTGACATGTTGGGCATGTCACCAGTAAAAGAGACACAGCTGAACTGGTCTGCAGAAAGACTGGAAAGCTGTGGACAAAACACAGCTCCCCTGCTCAGTGGAGGAGGGCAGTTCTGGACAGCACCCACTGCTGCAGTCTCTTACTGATGGAGATGGATCCTGCCTGACCCAATGGAGAGTTAATGGTGCCAAATATCCCAAGAAGGGGGAGCATGGTACCCAGAAGAAATAAGTAATTTTAGTCAGTGAAGAAATGT
Source organism: Corvus brachyrhynchos (assembly GCF_000691975.1). NCBI lineage: Eukaryota > Metazoa > Chordata > Aves > Passeriformes > Corvidae > Corvus > Corvus brachyrhynchos. The sequence continues at coordinate 5,548,470 of NW_008238359.1, forward strand.
AATTGCTTGCTGCAGAAGCTCATTAACTACTGTCAACTACTCATTAGTGGTTGATCTAAGCAGAGCCAGGTGGTGGCAACCAGGGAAAACTAATTAGGTCTAACATATTATAACAGTGATAGGGTTGTTACAGCATCAGTAGAAGGCCAATACACAGCTGGCCCCTACACTACACCAACTGATTAACTAATGTCTCAGGGCAAGTAACTAGCCTGAGGCCTTGCTCTGGAATATATGGACAAAGAGCTTTCACTGCAGCATCTTCTGGCTTCCCTTCCAACAGGGACTCACAGACGTTGCCAAAGACTTTGCCTTGCAGCAGAATACAGAAATGCGATAGGGCATCAGCTATAGACAGCAATTTGAAAATGTCTTTAAGCTGCAAAACTCAGGGATAGGCTTTAAATATGCAAGAGAAGTATAAAATGCTGGGAATCTGGAGTAAAATCCATCCCTAACAGCTCACATGAAATCCCAGTCTGAATCAGAAACTCATCAGTGGCATCACCAAACTCTGTTTGACCTCTGCCTGACTTACCTGTTCCAGAAGACTGTTCTTAGCAAAACTTCTTGCTGGACTCAAGGAAACATTTTCTTTAAGGTCCTCTTGCTTCTTTCTTTTTCCCAAGAAAGGGTGTTGCCACTATGCCATCTGCAGTTAAAGCTGATCAGGGGCTGTTCATTACCTTCAAATCTAAGCACTGGGCAAAATTGTCAGAGTCATCACCATATTTAAGTACTATGAGTGTCAAACCTATGTCAAACATGCATTTCTTTCTCTATTTTTTAACAAACAGTGTTTTGAACACTGTCAGTCTGATGACTCACAGAACAAATCTGAAGAGTCTGAGGCCAAATGCTTGTCTTTTACACTCCTGTCATCTGAAATACAGGTTTTGGACAGGCATTGTAGTATGCAGGAGTCACCAAAGCACCATTTTTCCTCCCCTGATGGTGTATTTATTGGCTGTACTCTGCTTGCCTGGATGTGACTTGCTGGGAGTCAGATGCTCATTAATGGCAATACATCTCCAGTAAAAGGCAAATATTTCCTGAGCTATTAGCTCCTCATCTGTATGTAATCCTTCTTTAATAGCACTAGCATTTGCTGTAGGTAAGTGTGCTCATCAGCTTACAATGAAATCTCACAGGCAGCATATCCAGAGCCTCTTTTCTCAACAGATATCACATTGTCCTATTTTAGAAATACCAAATAAGAAGGAAAACACTATTCTGAGACTGTGTCTGCTAAACAGGGAAAAGCCCTGCTGATCCACAGCTCCAAGGGAATTGGCGGAAGGCCCATTTCCAACTAAATGAGCTTAGATGTTTGCCTGAGCATAGCCCATGGGGTAACTGGATTTGGGGAACAGGTACAGTCTGTGGTTGTGACACACATGGATCATGCCTTACTCAGCTGGCTGGATTTGGGGTGGAAAAGGGGTAGTCGTTTTGTCAGCTATAGCAGGTATGTAAGTGAGGCCATGGGCCCCAGACAGAGCTAATGGAGAGGTGTGGGAGTGGGAAGGTCTCACATTGTTTAGTGCCTGCTTCACTCCATTAACCAGCAGAGTTACAGATGGAAGCTAACAGGTCTCTGAGCATAAAGCTACACAGGGCAAATACCAATTTCAATGCATTAAAGAACCTGAAGTAAAACACTAGGGACTGAGAAAGCAGTAATTCATAGTCCTGTAGAAGAAGCCAGTTGTTACTTGAGCCTTTCCTCGAAAAGACAGATCCCCAGTGACCACAAATTCCTGCCATAAATATAGCAACTGGCTTCCTTTAAGCAAGAATTGAGGCACCACAGAACAGTGAGTGCCTGAGAGAGACCCACACAGCCAAGGCATCATCTCACTGCCCACAAATGCTTTCTGAAGGGCCCCTCCACATGCATGTCCCAACCCATCATCTTAAGCCAGCTCCACTGGCTCTGCAAAATAGCTGCAGACTTGTTCGTCCCCACCCACACGGACACACACAGGCACAGACAGAGCATCCAGGGACACAAATCACTGACCTGAGCAGTCTGAGTGTCTCAGCATCAGAGGAGCTGATGCAGCGAGCGCTGAGGCAGCAGCACTGTATGTCTCTCCCTGGACTGCAAGCACTTCATTCCCACCTTAAAATCCCTGTGCAGAGCCCAGAAACTCTGCAATATTGGGAATCTGATACTATCACTTAAGATGTTAAACTTTTACAGGGCAGCCCTTCACAGGTGCTTGGACAGTATGCACCCATCACTGCCCAGCCTAGGGCAAGGAATGTGTACAGTGGATTCTCTATATAGCTGTCTTGAGATCCAGTGGGATGAAGCTAGAGTCCCCCTGAATTATCCAGCCTGGCTGGAAAGCTTCAGGGGGGAAAGGAGAGCATAAATACACTTCATTTCATGGAGGGTTTGCCACCTTGGCTGGAGTAGTGTCATTGAAGTGCTGGAGGTACAGGTTATTAGGAATTAATTCTCTAGAGCAGCTAGAACTAAGTCTTCCCAAATTTTCCATAGAAAAATAGCCAAAAATTTATGCTGGACTTCAGTGACACTTTCCATCCATTTGTTATATGACTAGGGAATTCTTCTCCATATGATACGTGCCCACAGTGCAGGGAAGTAATAATGCTACCTCACACAAACACACTATCTGCACAATGTTGTTCAAGGACCATGTGGGCAAGAAATAATTTAAACTACAGCACCTGTATTGCTGTTTTTTAGCCGGTGCAAGAAGTGAAGGCAGAGAACAGAAAAAAAAAAAAAGATGGAAGAGTGATGCTTAACTGCAAAGGCCATAAGAAATACCTTATTTTGAGGAGGGGTAGAAAGGATGTAAGAGAATATGAAGAAGCAGGTGACAGAGGAAGGGCTTGGCCATACACAAAGAAGGAGGAAGGGGTTGTGAAGCCAACAGTCCTTACTGATATCAAGAGGTTTTAGTGAGGTGGGCGATGATCTCTTCTCCCAGGCCAAGAGGAAATGGCCTCAAGCTGCACCAGGGAGGTTTAGATTAGATATTAGGAAAAAATTCTTCATTGAAAGGGTCATAACACATTGGAACAAGCCCAGGAATGTGGTACAATCATCTGTTGGGGTCCCTCCCCTGCCATGTAGCCCTGGGAGAGGGGCCCTGAGGGCACAGACACGGGGCTTCCCTGCCCCTGCTCAGCCTCGTTCCCATTGGTTGGTTTGTGTTCCCTGCGCGGGCAGAAGGACCCTTGGTCCCGTGACTGGAACAGTTCCTGGGCAGAGCTCCGGCCATGCGGCTGGAGAAATAAACATCTCTGAAACAGCTATCAAGAATCTGTCTGTCCATATATATTTCCTTTCCACGGGACTCCTGGTTTGGTATATGCATGTTGCAGTATCCCCACTGCAACATAATGGTAGAGAATTGTGAGCAGAACTCTCTCTGAAACAGCTATGAAGAATCTGTCTGTCCATATATATTTCCTTTCCACGGGACTCCTGGTTTGATATATGCGTGTTGCAGGATCCCCACTGGAACAAATGGTGGAGAATGGAGAGCAGAACGATCCCCGATCCCTAAGCGACTGATTTGTGTGAGTAAACCCTGGAAACTTTGGATTCCTCTTCTTGGTTTTGCTTTGCTATTCCATATCTAAATCATGGAGGAACCGTGGGAAGACTCTTGGCTCTCAGAGCCGCATATGGACATTTATCTTAAACTTAAAATGATTCTTGAACAACGATTTGTAAATTTTAGCTTGATTCAAGCTCAAAAAGAACTGAAACACTTCCTGGCATGGTTGTTTAAGAACTTTTTCTATGTTTCTTGGGATTTAATTCTTACCAAGGGCTTTTGGAAAACCATTTGGACACAGTTAATACTGGAGTCAAAATATATGCCGATGGAAGAATATTTTCGTGAATATTATTTCGTTACCGAGACTGTTGAGCAATGTCAGCTGTGTCCTGGCGAAGGGAAGCCTGGCGCAGGGACCGTGCGGCCCAGGCCACGTGCACCGAGCGCTCTGCGAGCAGCAGCGAGGCAGTTCCCGCGCGCGGGCGGAGCCAAGCGAGCCGCAGTGTCGGTGGCGGAGCGAGGAGCGGCGGGGGGGGGGGGGGCGCGGCGG
>NW_008238359.1:5553625-5556816 GCF_000691975.1 Corvus brachyrhynchos
ATGCGGCTGGAGAAATAAACATCTCTGAAACAGCTATCAAGAATCTGTCTGTCCATATATATTTCCTTTCCATGGGACTCCTGGTTCGGTATATGCGTGTTGCAGTATCCCCACTGCAACAATCATCATCCCTGGAAGCATTTAAAAAAAGGAGTAGATGTGGTACTGAGGGACATGGTTTAGTGGTGAACATGGTGGTGCTGGGTTAATGCTTGGACAGGCAGTGACCCGACCATAGTGATGGCACCATTTGCCACCAGGAAGGAAGGGTGAATGATGAATAGCTGCACAGCATCAAGTCCCTTGTATGTTATATATCCAAACCCCAGACAGTGTTATGGAAACTGGAGGAAAAAAGAAGAGAAAAAGAGCCAGCACAGCTTGCCTGATTTTGGCCTATCTTAGCATTCTTGAGCTGGAAGGCTGAAAGTTCTTTGAAAATAATTCAGCCTCCTTTTCATATGAGTAAAGCTTTACAGGCGCTACATTAACACCTTAAATTACAGTCAGGCCGGAATTTGGCCGAGACAGTGTGCTAAGCACATCTACCCTTTCTAGCTCTGTCAAGAGACCTGCCTTCTTCACCAACATGTGCTCCTTGGCACTTCTTCAGGCTGTTTCCGTATGTGGCACAGTGGGTCTTGCTACATTAAAGTTGTCCTCGTCAGACAGGATGAGAGCAGAAGGGGAAAAGTAATACAGAAAGTTGAAGGGTCGGTAGGGCTATGAAAAGCTGACTTACAAAGAGCATCAAGGCTGCGATGAGACTTATCATAAATATACACCTTTTCCATAACTTACAGAATTGTATCATTACTGACTACTGACGCTGCTGATCCTGGGACATGTGTAAGAATTAAATTGGGGTATGATGATAATAACAACAGCAACAAGAACAACAAGAAAAATAAAGGTTTTCTGCTCAGTTTGAAATTTCAAGGGTTTGGCTGCATGCCAAAAAGAGATGGATAGTTGAATGTACTTGAACTTTCCACGAAGAAATAATAGCCCCAAAATGTCAGTTCAAAAAGATCATGTATTTTGACATTTAGGACTCAGAACAGATCATTTCAGACTGACAGACAACAGCAAACCCATTCTAGCTGGTGGTTACTTTTTTTAGTATAAAAACAGCTTTAAAAACATCTTTTGTTTTGGTCCAGCTAAGATACTCTGAGATAAACCAATGTCTAAGGAGAAAAAAAAAAGTTTATTCCGGACAGTGTGACCAGCTTCACTCAGACTCTTGAGAGGCTTCCACAGTGGAGATGAATTTTATTGCGTGATACGGGCACTCACTTGACAGAGAGAGATTTGTGAGCCATTAATGAGAGACCATATCATACACTTAAACAGACCAATTCCCATCCAACAGTGACAGAAGGAGATAAATGAAAAATGTGTTATATAGCAGGGACTACAGACTTTGACCACTACAATCATATAATGTTTATTTGACAAGTGAGCTGGAACCAGGTTTATCTGAGAAATACCAAGCACCCCAAAATCAAATCCCTATTGAAGGTTTTTTCTACTAATTGTATATTTTCAAAGAATCTATACCAGAAAACAATAAATCCTGCAGAACTCGAAATGAAGACAGCTCACATAAAAGTGTTTGGATATGTTTCAAGTTGCAGGAAAACAGTCTTAAGGTGACAAAAGAGAGGGACTCATAGAAACCAGCCATCCATGGCGATGGCCCATGTGAGACAAGCAGAATGAATTGTGAGACAGCAAAGAGCAGTCAGATAAAGGGAAGATAAACGGTAAAACAAAACCTGTAAAATAGGACTGCAGGTTGTTAGAAACCAGCACAGTCAAAAGAGGAAGGGGTAGCAGTAGAGAATGAGGCTGCCTAGAAATGGGTCTGTTTGAAGAATAACCCCTAGACAAAGGCAACCAGAAGCTTGATGGTCTGAGAGGACTGGCACTCTTCCTCTACAGTATGCTGTGAATGCAATCAGTGCCTTCGAAACCTTCAGAGGACACCATACCTGACTGCCCTTCTGTAGTAAACAGCACAAAAATTGTTTCAGAGCTATGAATCTTCACTCGCCCATTTTTTTCTGTTCAGGAATCCAACAGACCTTCACAGGCCTAATTCAATAGGCCGTATGCCTAATATCTTGCTGCAGATACCACAGTGTGACCCACTTGAAGATACTTACAGCAGCCAAATCTCACTGGTTTGCTTCTGCCTCTTCTAGATGAGCCTCTGGCCTCTTACTAATCCTGGTATATAACATTCACTATTTGCATAAGCAGCCCAAATCTAAAATTTCTTCCAAAATGGGTAAAGGAGCTGTGCAATAGATGCCAACCTGTATTTGAAATACTCATCCCTACCACTTCAGTCATTGACAATGACCAGTAGCTGTTGGGGCCCTCCCCCCTGCCATGTAGTCCTGGACGAGGGGCCTTGGGGGGGAGACGGGGGGTTTCCCTAGCCCCTGGTCAGCCTCGCTCCCCAGTGGTTGTTTTGTGTTCCCCTGCACAGGGAAGGACCCTCGGGTCCCGTGATTGCAGCAGTTCCTTGGCAGATCCTTGGCCATGGGGCTGGAGAAATAAACATCTCTGAAACATCTATCAAGAATCAGTCCATATATATTTTTTTTCCATGGGCCTCGTTGTTTGATATGCGTGTTGCAGTATCTGCACTGCAACAAATGGTGAGAAATGCTGGCAAGACACCGATCCCTAAGGACAGAAAATTCATGAGTAAAAACCACTCTAGATCTCTCTCTTCTCACCTTGGTTTGGATATTCTGTCTAAATTATGGAGGAACCGTGGAAAGACTCCTGGCTCTCAGAGCCGCATATGGACATTTATCTTAAACTTGAAAAGATTCTTGAACAACGACTTGTAAATTTTAGCTTGATTCAAGCTCAAAAAGAACTGAAACATTTCCTGGCATGGTTGTTTAAGAACTTTTTCTATGTTTCTTGGGATTTAATTCTTACCAAAGACTTTTGGAATACCATTTGGACACAGTTAATTTTTGGGTCAAAATATATGCCAATGGAAGATTATTTTCATGAATATTATTTAATTACCGAGACTGTTGAGCAATGTCAGCTGTGTCTTGGCGAAGGGAAGTGTGCCTCAAAGTCCGTGCGACCCAGACTACGTGGAACAAGCCCTCTGCGAGTAGCAGCGAGGCAGTTCCCGCACGCGGGCGGAGCCACAC
>NW_008238359.1:5556847-5560938 GCF_000691975.1 Corvus brachyrhynchos
GCGCACTGGAGCAGGGTGCGGGGGAGTCATCGCTTAGGGGCCCGGCCGAGACGTGGGTGCAGCGCCTGGCAGCAGCAGTGCAGCTAAAAGCAGAAGCGGTGGCACACAGAGAGCTGAGCAGCATGGCCCAGCCCGGCCCATGTGGCCCCGAATGCGACCCTGGGAAGAGCGCGCAGGCACGAGCAGCTCCGGCAGCTCTGGCAGCCCTGGCAGTTCCAGCATGGGAGCGAGTGAAAGCGAAAGAGAAAGCAAAAACGCAACAAGACAGAAAACAGCAGCCACTCGGAAAAAGGAAAAAATCACTGTAGCTAAGGTTTTAGGAATAGTAAAATGGTATAATGTTAAGCAAAATTATGGTTTTATAACAAGATGTGACAACCAGCAAGACGTATTCATTCATAGAACTGCTATTAAAAAGAATAACCCTGAAAAATGCATCCCAAGCTTGGGAGATGGGGAGGTGGTGGAATTTAATATTGTACTAGGGAGAAAAGGGTTACAAGCATCGCAGGTCACTGGGCCTGATGGTGTTCCTGTAAAAGGCAGTATATATGCAAAAAATCGTAGTCATGTTAGACAATATCTCCATTGTAAGTACCCCCTACAGTCTCCCTTTCCTAATCCCACCTTTCCCTTTTACCCTATGTCCTATTACCCCCAGTGTATTCCTAATCCGTTTTTTCACCCATGGTTTCCCTCACAAAACCATGCTTTTGCCAATTGTTTCCCCAAAAATCCCTTTCCAATGCCGAGTGGGGGATGAAAAGGGGGAGGGAAGAAGTTAAACCCTCTCCTGCCTCAGTTTCCCCACAAAGCATGCTCAGAGAGTCCTGTCTCCCTTCTGTCAGCCCTAAGATGTTCCACAGAATCTGACTGGACATTTATAGACTCAGGAGGGCGGCTTGTTTTGTTTTGAAACTGTTCTTGTTATGTTTATCCAGTTGTAATGTGAGGGTCCCTTCCCCCCTTCCATGGGGTCCTGGGAGAGGGGCCCGGGGCGGGAGGCACGGGGGTTCCCTGCCCCTGGTCAGCCTCGTTCCCCATTGGTTGGTTTGTGTTCCCTTGTGTGGGCAAGGACCCTCGGGTCCCGTGATTGCAGCAGTTCCTCAGCAGAGCCCCGGCCATGCGGCTGGAGAAATAAACATCCCTGAAACATCTGTCAAGAATCCGTCCATATATATTTCTTTCCACGGGCCTCGTTGTCTGTGTTGCAGTATCTGCACTGTAACAACCAGCACTAATCATTAATCACAGATAGCTAAATCAAGGGATTAATTTTTTGTCCATGGTCAAAGCAAGCGCCACAGGCCCAGTCTCTGCCCTGTCCCATGGCACAACCTCAGGTAGCCACCACAAAGCAATGGTGACTCCATGAAGGACTCTGGCCCAACAACTCATCTCAAGAGTCTTTAATACAGATGCCTTTTGTTGGGGAAGGGAACTCAGTGTACACCCCCTCACCCATCATTGCCTCTGAATTTAGCAGTAAGGCGTCCTTACATATGAGAGATCTTTCTCTCTACTCAGCAAAGATTGCCCTTGGGATTCCCCCTCTCTGACTTAAAAGCCCATAACTTAAAGACTACACTGCAAAATGGTTCACATTTGCATAACAGCACTAACACAAGCAAATTTGCCTTCCCACACCAAATCCGGGCATATTTTCTTGGCTGTTTTTTCTTACTCTTGTATTACAGTCATAAAGAATAAGAAAAAATAATTGAGAAGACACCCTAAAAGTCTTATTTCAAATTTTTCATCTGAAGTCATCAAGGGGTAATACCATAAATTTTGACTTCATCATTTTCCAGACAGAAAGACTGGTAAGAGAATGTAAAAGACAACATTATAATGATACCATCAGCCAAGCCCTGTAGACTACGAGAGTGTGAGAGATGCTGATGGGATTTCAGAAGCTTGAAAAAACTCTCAAAAAATGTCAGCAAGATGTTTTGAAAAAGAAGAAATTGAAGATGACAGGCATAAAAATCATAAAAATAAATAACTGTTGAAATATAAGGTGCCATTTTTCATCAGGGATCAAGTGAAGCTTAGTCTGCATGTGTTTTTCTTACACCAGTACACTTTTACTGTTTCTCACTTGGTCTGCAAGTGTAATAGTAAGCTTTTGTTGTTTTCTGCCAAAAATTGCCTGGCAAGCTGCTTTTTCAGCTTGGGAATGCAGAAAAAAACTGCTGTTTACCTATCACACATTTTTAAGATGTGGAATTCTTCAACTGATAATAAAAAGTGTCAATCATATTTTCAGCTGAGGAAATATGGTCCTCACTGCATTCAGGTTATGTCTTTTGTCAGTTACTGCTCCCCATCAGTGACATATTAGTGCCAGAGCTGCGGGCATATTTCAAGTTCATTTAAGTTCACCAGTGAAACTTAAGACTAAAAATGGTTGAAATTCTAGTTGCAGGCTAAAAACTCAGGAAATACATATTTTTTTTTCTAATTAAATAACTCATTAGTTTAAAGGCAATACCACTTCAAAGAATCCAAATGCTCCAGTTTGACATGTTATGTCCAAACTCAGTGGGCAGAAGAAAAAGACCATTCATCATGGACCGATCCTGGCTGGGCAATTCAAGGTGATTCTGTTGATGTTTCTCTCTTGCATGCTCTTAAAAACATCCAGTTGTAATGAAAAGTCACAAAACACTGGTCAGGTGATGCTGTCACCAGAAAACAAGAGGGGGAAGGTATACACTGAGAAGGTAGTGCCTGAAACTCTTCCAGGGATTTATTTGCTCTAGACACTGGCAGTGCTGTTTAGTCCAGAAGAACCAATAAACTCAGCGAACAGGAGTCTGCTGGAACCTCTGGCAGCAAAGAGAGGTTGCATGGTTCAGATTTTATCGAGGAGTGTGACAGCTGCTGTATGCAGATGAGCCAGTTTCACCCCAAGCTTCTGAGTATGCAGCAGGCTTGGGACTTCCAGACACTGCTGCAACCACTCAGGTATGAGTGAGGGGATAATAACTACATGGGTGAGTACATGGGGTGAATTAACAATCTGCTATCACTCATTACAGTTTGATTCTGTTAACAACAAACAGGTTATTCCTAAAAAATAGCTGTGATCTGTGTCTCCTCAAAACATCTACCCAACAGTGAGGATCACCAAACTCCTGGGACTGTCCTTCTTTCAGCAGCAGTGTCAGCTTAAGCAGTTGCCTCTCTCAACCCCTTCTTTCGTGTCATTTTTGACATGAAAGGACTCTCTAGAATGATTCACACCATGAGAAGAAGATGAGGTAGACTTTATATGGTCTTCCGACAACTACAAGTGGCAATCTATCTCTAGATTTAGATACCCCAATGAATCTGAGCATCCAGCTTTTATGACTCATTTCCTTCCCTGGGATCCGGACACACACCCAAGCCAATTTTTTTGCAGAAACAAAACTTCTGCCCAGAACTTTGTGGATCTCACCAAAATCACTTCATCTGCTGTTGCACTCCGAAATACAGAGACTTACAAACTACCCCTAAGATGCCCATCTGTGCTTGAACCCCAGGAAAATCAGTCCATCTATAGATGACTAACAAAAGATCCTTTTTGGGGCTGAGCTGGGAATTGAGTCCCATCTGCTGTACCTGATCTTGCAGTTTGGCCAGAAAAGACATCCTTCTGTCTGAGATAAAAGGATAAAGGAAGCTGACATGATTTCTCATAAGCATTCTTTTCCCTCCATTTCCTTCAGAAGTTTAGAAATACCCATTAGGCCTGTGTTTTCCTGCCTGTGCAAGATTTAAGAGAGAAGTGAAAACTCTGCCATCTACAAATTTTTATATTTATAGGCCTGTCATAGGTTAGCAAGCATAGTCCCGGAAGGGATGTCCTTGCTAAGGGGTGCTTACAGTTTCCTCTGGGAACTGATAGAACCTATCAGCTGGCCAGTTTGAATATGGACAATTCTCTAAGCCACTTAAAGTTGTGATCACCTCTGTTATCCACATTTAAGAATAGGCAAACTCCCCCTCCAAGCTCTCTCTCATTTCCGGTGCTGGGACAGGTGGCTGCAGGCCCCATGTGGGGGCCAGCGGGCCCGGCCAGGCCCTGCTTGGGCCAGGCCGGG
>NW_008238359.1:5561370-5571572 GCF_000691975.1 Corvus brachyrhynchos
TGGACAGGGAGGGATGAACCAGATGAGGACTTTTGCTCCAAACGGGAAAGGAGAAAACCTCAGTCCCTAGAGATGAACCAGATGAGGACTTTTGCTCCAAATGGGAAAGGAGAAAACCTCAGTCCCTAGAGATGAACCAGATGAGGACTTTTGCTCCAAACGGGAAAGGAGAAAACCTCAGTCCGTAGAGATGCTCCCAGAGATAGTCCTAAAGATGAAGATGATGAAGACCCTTTGCTCCCAGGGAAGGAGAAGGGCCTCTGTTTTTGTTTCTGAACGGCTCAACCTTAAAATTGTACCCCAAAAAACTTCAAGAGTGGACCCTCGAAAGCAGTTGCGGGAAAAGCTGCAAGTCGGGGGAAAGGACTCACACGCAGGCAGAGAGACTCCTCTTCCTAAATGGACTGAACAATATTTGGAAGTGGGCGGCTGTCTCATTGTGATAATGTTTTCATAGCATGAGCAAGAAGAGACTTCTCTTTCTAAATGGACTGAACAAGGTTATTATGGAAGTGGTAAACAGACTGAACATCTTAAGGGTTGTCTTTGAACATTGTCAGTGGGAGAAGGGAGGAAGGTGGGGGGAGGAGGAGAGTTCTGAAGGTGGTATAATTTTTTTTTTCTTCTTTTAGGTCTGTTAATAAACGTCTTTATATTCTTTCAAGTTTGGTGCCTGTTTTGCATTTCTCCTAATTCTTATCTCACAGCAGATAAACAGTAATGAGTATTTTGGACCAAACCACTACAAGGCCACAGGATTATGGGAGAAGAGGAAGCATCTAGTCAGAATGAGGAAAAGACATTATACCTATGTAAATGAACAGCAATCATAAAAGAGCTGATACGAAGAAACTTACTGATGTTTTTCATGAAATTTCAATATTCCTTCTAACTTCACAAATCTCATTGAATGACATTATATTGGCCAAGGCTGCCTGCTTTAAAGTCTCTAAAAACCCAATACTTAGTACCTCTATAGGGAGAAAAATTATTTAAAATTAAAGAATGGGTCACAGTATGCATCTATATCCTGATCCTAAAAGACATTTTCATACAGCTTTTACACTGATACAAGTGCTCCTGTAACTTTAGACCCTTACATTCATGCAAGCCCACAGACATCCCTGGTCTTTTGTTTTCCTAGGACCAGTGGGGTTCTTCATGTGACAGGGTATCTCTTACTAGGTGTTTTCACAAGATCAAGACCACATTCAGTAACTTCATTTCCAAGTGGCCTCAACAGCTTCTGGCATATTAAGGACTAGTTGCCTTTGCAGTTGAGCTGCTGCTTCAACCAATCTTCGTAGCAAAGATCTAATTGTGTCTTGCAGGAAATGCATCAGGTAACACCTTGGTAGGGATGACTCAAAATGCAAAACACAGGCACTTAGGAAAATAAACAGGACTACAGAAGCACTTTATGGATCTTGATGAGTACCAGTGCTTTAGAATTAGCTTCACTTTTTAAAGACATTCACATACAAATCTTCTCAACCATTGCAATTGCTATTTCTTAATTCTCACAGGTCCTGGCCATTTAAAATTCATAGGCATCTTGTCATTGACCCCTCTGGAAGCACAGTTGATCTGCAGATAGACCATCCAGTGACCAAACCATATGTAATATTAAATCAACAGAGGTGTGTATGGTCAAGGAGCAGGGAGCACTGGTCTGGCCTGCCCAACCCTGGCTGTGCAGTTATCTGTCATCACTTGTTCGCCACAAAACTAACTAGAAGCCTGAGGACGGAAAAGATTCATTATAAGTGACCCTAACCCATGACTGCCCCCAAGAACATGTCAGGGTAGGATTTTATTAGTCTACTGCTGAGCAGTATGGTCAGAAAGCAAGGATTTCTTAGGTTTATAGAGCTAATTTTGAAATGGATTAACACAATGCTTCCTGTATGCAGGAGCATTCTGGTTGCTGTTTTTGTTTGTTTGTTTCACCCAGCACCCAGAGAATGATGTATCTCTTCTTGGGAGTTTTGGGAAACACTTCTTGTCTCTTGCCTCTGATCATCAATGAACTAATGTTCTTCCCAGCATGGAGTTCTCTTGCTGTTGAAAAATCCCTCTGCCTGACCTGCATGCCTCCTCCCTGTGCTGCTGAAGGCTTAGAGGAGCTAAACCTTCAATCTCCTTAGGCAGATGATAAATTGAAACAGAAAGACTTGATTCCATTCTGGCTCCTTTCCATGTCTCAGGTTCCCCACTGATACGTGATATAAACAAAAGAAAATCCAAAATTATTTCAGGCCTTATTCTGAAGGAACCCTGAGCTTCAAATTCACAGTTGTGTAAGATTATGTTGAGTAAGGAGAGACAGTGATTTCTTACCTTCCCTTGCTCTGTGTGCCAGACCATATGCCCCAGCGGAATGCCCTTGAATGAATATAAACCTAAGTTGCATTTGGTCTCAGTACTATTTTATCCAGCACAGAGCGGAGGGTTTCTGCCTGTCAAAAGCTTATTTGTTATACTTCCATGGAGCCATTAACTTACAAAACTAATTTGCACAAAAGAATAGTTTCAGTCTTCAAATACTGAGCACGTTCTATTTAGTATTTATTGGCCAAGCCAACTCAGCTGCAACAGATTTGAAATATAATTAACCCTCACCAGATGTAACAATTTTGTTTTCGTCTCAGCATCATCCAAAAAGAGAATTATGTCCTTGAAATATTCTGTCCTTGAAATATCAACAAATATGAGCAAAAGCATATGCAAGCTGATCCAATCAATGATAACTCTTCTGATCAGTATGAGCAGAAGGGGTCACCTCAGCAAATGTGTGGAGTCGTTTTAGAAAGTAAAAACATGATCTGAACAGCCAAATAGTTTCTGCAATTGAGGATGAATTATTGAACAGGTTAACATTCACAGTGAGCAATGAACTTGCAGAGATACAGACAGTGAGAAAATACAGACAGTATACTTTGGGATGCAGAGCAGAACAAAACCAAATGAGATCTTGGGGAAAATTCTCAAGAGCTGAGTCAGCTGGAAATTTCCTGTAGCTTTCTCTCAAAAATATTTTTTTTCCCCAAGGAAAATACACAAAGGGGAAAAATAGAAAAGAAAGGTGGGAGGGTGTAACATTGCCCTGCCATTCAAGAGCTGCTGTGACTTCTTTCTTTATTTGCCAAAGTCCTTATGGAAAAGTTCATGAGAGCCATATACATTGAGACTGACAGATGATTCAGGTCTCTTATTCTACTTAACTAGTTGGTGCTCATGCTAATTGTACACTTTGGCTCTCCTGCTCATTTTCACTTGCTGCATTGCATTAAGGGAAGGCAAGAGTACATTGTGCATCCAAGTCCAATGGCTTCCAGCCTTGGAAGAGCAATGGATATTGCTGTTCCTGTTGGCTGGTGAGCCGGGAGAGCAATTCAGAGGTTTCTGCAGCCTCCCAGCATCTCTTCCCAGGGTGCCCTTGAGGGTCCATGACTGGGTGGCCAAGGTCTTTTCTGCACTCAGTTCCCACAGCAAGTTGGAGACTGCCCATGAGGCTACATGTCTATCCAGGTTTGGAAACAAACATGCTGGAGAAGCATACCCAGTATGCACAGTGTGCTGCAGGCTGCAGCATTGGAATGATGGGACGTGGGACAAGGAAAAAAATGGTAAGGAAGAGGGACAGACCCCCTCCAAAAAAGCTACCTTCCCATCATGAAGAATCAATTTCATTTCCATTGTCCAAAGCACTGGAGAGACAGAGTGAGTGGAGAAGGAGGAGTTACCTGGTCATACCTGGGCTCCACTTCTGCTGGCCTGGGGCAGGAAGCGCTCACAAACTGTCACTGTCTCTCTGAGAATGAGATGGACCCTTAAAGTCCTTTCCAACCCAAACCATTTGGTGATAAGGATGATGATGATGATGGTGACGACACCTAGAACCCAAACACATTCAGGGATGATAACGCAACAAAAATAACTTCTTGCTATCCCAGAAGCCATTTACAACCATGGGAGAAGGACTGCGTTAAGATTTTTATAACCCACAATACCCTGAGATAGCAGTAACAGCCTCACTGCTGACTTGTTTTTACTGTTGAACACCTTTGTGCTTTCTCAGGTACTGATGTGAATCTTGCAGAACTATTGCTAAGGTCCATAGTATAATCAGTAGCAATCAATGCCAGAAGTACCTGATAGGAAGGTTACAACTATTTTCCAATATTAATCTCCTATGTGCTGCAGTGCTCCTAGGTGCTGTAATTTCTATTGATTACTACCTCATTAGAAGAAGGCAAGCTAGGAGATGAGCAAATAGTCATAACTGGAAAATGGGGGGTTCTGTAAGCTGGGTTATCTATCTGTAATTCTGCTGCACATCTCAGAGGTACTGATCCTTTACAGAAATACTGTCAATATTTTTACCTCTCATTTCAAACTCTAGTTTATTACACATGTGAAAGCTCAAAATGCTGTAAGTAAGGCAGTGTGACATTTTTGTTTTAAATATGATTTCTGTAAGTTTATACTGCACTTACTGATTTTTAAAACCTTTCTTACACAGGTAAAAATTTGTGCATTTAATTCCATGTCACTGACCTTATTTTTGAAGCAAATCATGACTCGCCTATCTTCCTTTGGGTCTTGCTCTTCGTCACTACCTACCAATGTGTGGCCATCAGTCTGGTTGTATTTTGTTTCCAAGATGGAGTTTAGGGGGCTTTAGGGCACTTGGTAGCATTGTCTATGCTTTATTTCCTCTACCTCCTCCCTATAAAATGATGACAACAATACTAACTTTCCTCACAGCTTTAGTTTTCTTATATAAGTGCACAAACACTGTGATACAGAGATAGACCTTTAGCACATGTTTTCATAGCTCCAAGCAGATGTGGCCATGATCTCTACTGGGGCCAAGAGACACCACTGTTATAGAAATGATAATGTTAATGTACTGCCTGTGGGAGTGTTATCTCTCACTGAGAAAGAAAAGGCTAATGAAAACTGGCTGAATTATTGTTGCTTTCTTTGCACGTTGCAGCACTTCCTCGATGCTTTGTATAAATGCCGTGGCAATGGAACATACCCAGGCAGAAATAATTGGTAAATTATGCTGACTTGTTAACCTCAGATCTGTATCTACGCTTATCTCCTCAACATTTGTCATTCCTAAAGGCTTTGTAGGGGACCTGCTCCTCTCAAAGCAATTCCCGCCAGTCCATCTCTGATTAAACCCATGCTGCTGCGCTCCTGTGAAGCAGGGAAATTGGTCATAGCAGGGAAGCAACAGGAGGAAATTTCAGTTTTATAGTGAGTTTCTTTGAGTCGATTCAGTTTCCAGGGTAATGTTGCAGATCAATTGCTTGATTTATTTAAAAAGTGGATTGGATAAAGTAGTGGAAAATGTATCAGAAAAGAATTCTGTTCCTGGAGGATAGACTAGGGAAACAATGAAGCTTGCTTGAACTCTGACTCTTTCTATTAGTTTTCTTATCTTCTTCTTATCTATCTAAGTAGGGCACTATTGCTACACTTCTTCAGATGAAGACTAAGAATGAAGAATGCGTAAGAAGCAGCAAAATCTCTTTTTACTCTAACAGTAAAAGCTTCCTAGCGAGCAACCTGGAAAAAAAGGAGAGTTTCTCTGAGTGACATGAACAATAGTAAGATTGTATCTGCTGGCCTCATCTAGCACATTAACCTAGTTCTGATTTCCCTGGCTGACATGGACTTATTCCTGATTTAATTCCAGCATAATTAAAATGGCTCAGAAATAAAGGTGATATATCTTGAATATTTCTTTCACCTGCTCAGAATCCATATGCCATTTTTTAATATCATTAGTCATACTTGACAACATACATAAAACCAATGAGGGGAGTACAGACATATTTGATTTCCTATACTGATGTCTTTGTCTGGTGATACAAATTAAGTCACCTTTTCAGAGTCTGATAAGCTGTTCAATATGAGCAGGAAGAACAAAGGTTTCCAAAGCAGACTAATGCTGTGCAAATTTACCTGTGCTGCTCCTTAGCTGAAGGCCAAAGAGGTCACTTTGGTGACTTTGCACGTACGGTGACAGCCCCACTCAAGCAGTAGCTCCAGAGAAGCAGAAAGGCCGAGCAAGCTCCCTGTTCCCAGGTGTATTCTATAGTGCCCCTCTGGGAGGAAGGGGATGGTTGGATCACAGAATCATAGAGTAGTTTGGTTTGGAAGAGACCTTTAAAGGCCATCTCTTCCAATCCTCCTACCATGGGCGGGGACATCTTCAACTAGATGAGGTTGCTCAGAGCCCCATGCAACCTGGCCTTGGATACTTCCAGGGATGGATCATCCACAGCTTCTCTGGGTAACCTGTGTCAGTGTCTCACCACATTTATTGTAAACAAATTTTCTTATATCTAGTCTGAATCTACCCTCTTTTATTATAAAACCATTGCCCCATGTCCTATACTACAGGTCCTACCAAACAGTCTGTCCTCATCTTTCTTTTAAGCCCCATTTAGGTACTTCAAGGTGCTAAAATGCCTTCTCAGAGCCTCCTATTCTCCATGCTGAACAGTCTCAGACCTCTCAGCCCTTCCTCATAGAAAAGGTGCTCCATCCCTCTGATCACTTTTGTGGCCCTGCTCTGGACCCACCCCAACAGACCAATGCCTTTCCTGTACTGAGGAAATGAGGCCTCATTCACCTAACTAAAGCTTAACTCAGCTCAGGCATATTGCTTAGGCGTATGTTCAGCTGCAAACACGTGTTAGGGGTTTGCAGTAGTGCAACCAAAGAGCTTGTAACTGGTGCGAGGGAGAGCTGGAGTGAAGAAGGCACCTAATCCAAAGCAAGCCTTACTTACCTTTAGGTACTAGAGAAGGGAGAGGTTAAAAGGGGCAGGCCATAAGTTTTCACTTCTCTCTGAAATGAAATCCTGTTAATTAGAGTTTGTCCTCTTAGAGTCATGGAGCATGGCAAAGATTTTACCCAGTCAGCTCTGCAGTGCTTCTCACGTGTGGGTGGTAAAGGAAGTTCCTGCTCCTATCACGAGCTCAGAATGGCAACTACAGTTCTCGACCTTCAATTTGTGGATGAGAAGTGGAAAGTAGGTGTCGATAAGCAGAATTGCCTGTCAACCACTTGTACAAGGACATTTCCCTAAATAGGATTTCTTTTCAGAAATAAAAGGTTCCTCAGAAAGCAGAAAGCTTTTTTTTGTTCGAAGACACATTTGAATATCACTAAATCTGTAAGGAAGAATGCCTTTAGGGTGGAAAAGTCCAATATTTTTCAATTTAGCAAGAGGAAGTAATTCTGTTCTTACAGATCTTATTGCTATCTCCAGCTACCTATTAGAAGATTATAGAGAAGATGGAGACAGGCTTTTCTAGGAGATGCACAATGATATTTAAAAAGGTGATGGACACAAGTTGCATCACAAAAATCTCCAATTAGATATATGATTTTTTTTTTTTTAGCACAAGGCTGGTCAAACACTGGAATTGGGACACAAGTAACAAAGATTTGACAAAGCTACCTGCTCCTCAGGGACTCTTTCTGAGTAGGAGGTCAAACCATATGATGTCCAGAGCTCCCTTCCCAACTAAATTATCCCATGATCCTGTGATTCTTAAAGTCACATACATTGAAGTTATGGGCTCAATTTATATTTTTTCCTGCAGCAATGTAAGAAAAGACTCAGGTTCTTGTTTTGCAACTCAAAATTTAAATTTTGTAGCTACCTTTTGCACGGAACTGTGGAAGAACCTGCTTAATCTCTATCGGAGCACTACTAATTATTTATGTGCATCTTTACAGGACAGTTCTATTCTGTATTGCTGTGTAAAGTCTGGGGAAATACATTTCCACCCTGAATTACTCCTATTTTAAATAGAGAAAGATAACAAGGAAGAGCCAAAGTAAATTCTCTGTAATATGCAGTGCACAAATGAGGCTACATTCTCAATGCACAGTGTTTGTCAGACAAGATCCAGTCCTCTCTGCTTGGCAGCAGAGGAAGACCTGAATTACCCAGCCCACCTCAAGGAGCCAACACAGCTGCCTGTTGTGACTTTTAAAGCCTCAGGTTGCCCAGAACAAGACCATCAGCTTTAGAGTGAGACTTTAGTAAGACTGGTTCCTAGGCAATGGGCAACAGGATCAGATAAGAGATGGACCTGGATCCCCATCCATTATACTGCTTTTCTTTTGCTGGCATCCAAGTGAGGACTGGGAACACTGAATGGTATTCAGACTATCTACTATCTATTGGTTTCTAAGATTTAGGTGGAATTTATTGCCTAAATCCGAGAGCACTTCTTAAGCTAATGGCTGCCTGGAGCCTTCTAAACTTGTGCAGCACATAAATATCTAACAGCACCCTGGTGTTAACGCAGTACTCATTAGCACCTAAAGACACCTAATCAGCTAAGTGGGAACCTCTCACCTGAATTCTCCAGCTTCTCAGAGAAAGAAGTGAGCCCCTGAGGTCCTTCATCCATTTGGTACACCCAAAGAACTCTTGGTGCACTTGAGCAGCATTGGCCATAGGATGTCACCTCTCCCACAGCCGATGAAGGACAAAAATCATTGATGGGGTTTGAACCTCCAACAAATCAAAGATATGCTGGAGAAAATGAGTCCTTTTATAAACACAAATGCACTTGTTCATTATCAATCACAATATTAAATTAAGAGAATGGGAAGATTTGTACCTATTAACTCTGAAAAATATTTATGAAAACACTTCTTTGCTTTATTGTCTTGTTATGAAAAGTTCAGCTAGATAAGGAGCAATCTGTTACTGGTAACCTAGCTTCCTTTGGGAGGCCCGTAGGATGGGTCAGAGTATTCCCCAGTGTTTGTTCCAGCAAGAATACAGTTCTGCAGATGTATGGAATTGTATAACTTAGTGGTACTTATAACTCAGACAGCTGTGTTAAAATTTTACTATAGAACATTTCTGATTAATAAGTAAATCATATTGATTAAAAATTATATAATTAGAAGACCTTTAATATCACATTGGGGATTTAGGACTGGGCTGAGAAATAGCAAACTTATTGATTCTGACACACAACCACTGCTCCATCTAAAATTAGTAAAAAATTTTGCCTTTGGCTTTCCAGGGAACAGAGCAGGTTCAGAATATTGTCTCATGCTACTATCCGCCTTGAGAACGTGGAAAACCCAGCTGCTTATCAGCTTCTGACAAAGAGAAGATTCAATTCATAATGGTCAGGAATCAATTCTGGGAAATGTTCCTGACCTATCTTATGCTTGCTTCCACAAACAGATTTTTGAAAGGATTGGGGAACTTTCTGACCAGTAATGTTTAACATGTGGTAAGATAAAGGCAGTCAAATCTCTTCCTCCAGGCTATTTGTCCTGGAATCAGGAAAAAAAACTCTTCCCACTCATCACTGTACTGATGAGCTGACACATGAAGGATATTTTCCACTATTTAGAAGCATCATCTACTGTTAGGTTTGATGAACTAGTAAAGGATTCAAATGTATTCTCCCATTCATCAGCATATACTGCTGTTAAGTGGTGCAAGAATTTTTCTGTACTGGCAGGTAAGAAAAATTAAGAAAACAATACAGCTTTACAAGGAAAGACATCCCTGGTGTCTCCTCCTAGAGGATAGGCCCTCATTTTGCCCTGGTAATGCGAGAATTCATCTTACCTCTTGTAAACAGAGATTGCAGAGATGCTTGCTGGCAGCACACAGCAAAGCATTGCAAATACCTGTGTCATTCAGAAGCAAAAAAATAATCTGACTGGCAGCAAAGGAAGTTTTCTTTGTCTATTAATGAAACCTTCTGCCATGATATTTGCAGTAGGTTGCTGTATTATGAAAGTAAAAATTAGTTTCTACACATTGCTAACAAAACAGCACACCCTTTATTTTGCTTTACAAACTGCCAATTACATGATTCACAAGGAATTATAGTATATTGCAGCGCCTTTCCATTCTGTATAAAAATAGACTTTGATTCAGTGCTTCCTTCCAGATTCCACATGTTGTGACTGTGTCTGCCATCAGATCACAGGATCACAGAATCATGAAGGTTGGAAAAGACTCCTGAGATCACCAAGTCCAACCTTTGGCCAATCACCACCTTGTCAACCAGACCATGGCACTAAATGCCACATCCAGTTGTTACTTCACCAGCTTCAGGGATAGGGACTCCACCACCTCCTTGGATAGTCCACTCCAATGTTTAACAACCAATTCCATGAATAAA
>NW_008238359.1:5571592-5603399 GCF_000691975.1 Corvus brachyrhynchos
CCTGCTGATGTCCAACATATCCAGCAGATATTCCCCACTACTACATAATTACTTACAAGCTCTCTGTTTTTCCGTGTCCTAAAATGCACTTATCATTTGAACAAAATTTGAAATTCAGTGTCTCAGAGACTTGTGCAACAGAGTTAGAGTTGGAATTGGTCCTTGACCTCCTCTGGGAACATGAAGATTTCCACGCACACTATTAGCACACTTCTGCCTCTGAGCAATCTGGGCAGTACAAGACTTTGAGCAGAACCTAGTTTGCCCAAAGGAGGTTGGGACAGATGAGGCAGAAGTTTAAATGCCCAGATGGGGGAAAATAAAAAAGTGACATTTAAATCAACTACTTAGAGCAAAATTTAGGACTCCTGGTTAATAAAAAACTACAAAATGTCACAAAAGCTCTATACCATGGGAAACATAGTAAAAATGCTCTGGCAGGGCAGTATCTACAGTGAAATCCACACTGGTTCTCAATCACATCATCAGTATGTTAATATTGTTTGCAGTTTCCACACAACAGAAACTTTTCTTCTCAGGAGAGCAGTAGGGAATTTCCCTCAAAATATTTTTTATGAAGAAAAAAATCAGTTTCTGTATAATCTAAGTTTTTGGTGAGATTTTATTTTCTCACTGAGACCACTAATGTTGAACAAGTTTTAAAATCTTTTACTGCCTGAGCTGCTGCAGTATCTCTTAAAAGACACAGTGCAGCTGATTTACCCTGTGGGCTCGATTAGAGCATTCATAATTCAGCAATGCCTCAGCTCATGCTGGAGCACAATAGCACATCCCAGGACATGGATCTAACAGAATCACAGCTTTCTACAACCACCTTTTCTCCTCTGGAAAGTCTCCATCTGTTGAAAACTAGTGAGACCAAATGCTAAATAATCAAATATTGATATCAATAACAAAATTTCAAATAAAAAAATATCAAATTATTTGCATTTCAAATTCATAATGAAGTCAATTGAATAAAACCTTGAAAACAAAGCTGGTATTTTCTGAGGGACCAAACCAAACAAAGGCAAGTCAAAAATGCTACAAATATTAGAACACAACTCATTAACAAACTATTTCACTACAGTAGACTGTTGCAGGTAAGTGCACATTTTGGCCAGGTGTAGATTTTTCACCAATCTACAGGCTGAAATGCCATGCGTGAGTGGAATATTACAAAGCTAATGTGGCAGCGGAGAGACTGAGGCAGCCACTCCCTTTTTCAATATCCAAACTATGATCAAAGACTTTTCCTTGGAAGGTGATGAAATAAAACTGAATGAGTCTGAAAGAAAGGAGAAAGTTGGCAGATTGGCAGCAAATCAAGACTGGGCAATAACCACAAATGGTGACAGGAGATAATGGCACAGACAGTGAGGTCTACCCCCATCCAAGCAGATGTTTGATGTATTGTCTCCACCTCTGACAGACCCAAGGGTGCTTTCTTTGTACATTTTGGCAAAATGTTTGTCACTAACCATCTCAAAAAAATATAAATGAGTTGGCAAAAAACTGAATCTTTCCAATTTCTCTCATGAACCTCAATAACAATATATTGGTCATATTAATTTTACAGACTTTATTGGCTTGAGCAACAGAACAAAACACAGTAAATATTTCTGAGAAAACAGTAAATATTTCTGCTTTCATTCCACAAGGGAGTAACTAGGGCTGAGAGCAGGACGATCGATGTTTTCCAGCTACAGTGGTTGTAAGGGAATTTGAACAGGCTCTGGGTGGGTTTTAGACAGCAGAAGTCAGCTAAGTTGAAATAATGGAAATAATAGTGCTTTAACCACAACCCTGAGGATACACAAAAAGTTTTTTCTCTTGGGATGAAAGACAAGTATGCGAGGAAGTTGGGGCTCTAGCAGCTGAGGCATGGGTTTTCCACAGGTCTACAGTGTCCGTAGTGGGTGGGGGGAGAGGGGTTTGAGCTGTATAAACAACTGGGTGTCTGAATGTTCCTATATCAAATTAATCCATGCTCGCTCGTTGCTCATATAAAAATGCTGTACACCTCTGCGTGTTACTGTATTGAGATCTGAAAGTAGTTGAGTCTTCCTTAGTGGTGCCTCAGGAGGCCCACCAGGCTTTGGCCCTTTTGGAAAGGTGTTCTCCACACTAAGAAGTATGGCACAGAATTTGGTAGATAGCCCTCAAAGCACATTGCTTCCCCTGTGGTATTATCCTTCTCTTGCCGTCATTGATATGATGAGGCTGAAAGGCCTCCGTGAGGAACAAGTTTGTCACTAGGCTGAGCATCACATAAAAGAAGCCTTCCAGTAGAAGTAAGGAAAGAAGAGTGAGATTTGGTGCATCTGTCTAAAAGAAAAGGACTTAACTGGACACTCAGCCATCTCCATTTAGGTGGCTATATTCTTGCAGTTTCTCACAGATATTTGTCTAGAGTCATTTGAGAGGCAATTATGGTACCTTGCCAGCTGGCTTCCATATGCTCTGTGTCATATTATCCAATTCCATGCAGATCTCAGATACCCTAGACACCAGCTGGGAACCAGTGGGACATCTCAAATGGTACTGCATACCTATGTATGAGCTGCTGCGATGAGCTCTTATCACAGAATCACAGAACAGTTTGGGTTGAAAGGGACCTTAAAGATCATTTAGTTCCAACCCCCCTGCCATGGGCAGGAACACCTTCCGCAAGACCAGGTTGCTCAAAATCTTTTAAAGGCTTTTTAACCTGGCCTTTAACACTTTCAAGGATGGAGCATACACTTCTCCGGGAAACTTGTTTCAGGGCTTCTCGACCCTTATAGTGAAGAATTTCTTTCTAATATCTACTCTACCCTCTTCCAGCTTGAAGTCATTACCCTATCACTACATTCTTGTGTGAAAAGTCCCTCTCCAGCCTTCTTGTAGCCCACTTTAGGTACTGGAAGGCAGCTCTAAGGCTGTCCTGAAGCCTTTTCTTCTGCAGGCTGAACAACCCCAGTTCTCTCAGCCTGTCTTCATAAGAGAGTTGCTCCAGCCCTCTATCATCTTTGTGACCCACCTCTGGACACACTCCAACAGGTCCATGTCCTTACATTGGGGATCCCAGAGTTGGACACAGTAATGATTCACCCTGAAAGCTTAGAGACTGAGTCCACATGCACTTACCTGAAGACTCGGAATTGCCTTAGGCTGGAGCTGTACCCCATCCAAAGAGCCTTATTCAGTTTCCAGCACTCAGCGTTTTGCGCCATTTGAGACACTCTCTGCAACCTGGCCTCCAGCTGCCACTCCTGAAAGACATGAGTCTCCTCCCAGCCTCATGTCATGCCTGCCAACGCCATGCAGATGTCTCGGGTCCCTAGAGCATCTCACTTTATGCTAAAAGCCTCTGTCTGCTTAGCTGAGCCATGGAAGTGTCAGTAATATGGTTACCTATACTAACTAAGCTAATGATTCAAGATTTCCTTCATAACCAGGAGGAAAATTGGTGTTTAGGATATATTTCAGGTGGCCTATTTTAGGGATTTACTTTAGAATGAGATATACCGTATCCAGGGGAGCCGATTTCTCTCCATTCTTAATAAACAGAAGGAGACCAGCTCAGAAGTAGGCGATTACAGTCAGGAAGCTGAATCCCAACTCTCAGGAGTGACCCAGATCACAAAGGGAGATCCAACATGAATTCAAATCCACTGCAGGGACACAGAGAAGTCACAAAGGTTTGATGGACCACTGTGACCTCAGTCAAGCAGCACAACTGGGCTGGCATTAGTTATGGGTCAAGTTCAGGTTAAAGTCTCAGTGCAACAGGTTTAAGGTGATGGGTCTTAACAGGCATTTGTGATGGAGTAAGAAAACAATCACAGCCATGTCCACTTCAGCATGGAGGGGACAGAGGTATAGCCACTGTGTGCCCGAGCCCACAGCTGCAATTCTAGCTTTAACCCACCACTGCTGTTTTTCTGCTAATATTGCTAAGCTTCTCCAAGAGGTGCCATGGTAACAGGCACCTTGGAACAGCTTCCCAGATTATACAGCATGTTATGCAAAACGGCCTGGCAGGTTTTCTGCTTTTAATATTCAAAGGATTACCTTTGAGGTAGCCCATATATTTTCAAATCCCTAAATCCCTTGACACCTGGACACTTTGTATGTAGCCCTGAACATGGCACAATTTTGCTCCCAGACTTCAGAAAATCATTTAAAAGTAGAGCAAGCATAAAGAGTACAAGGCACTTCCATCTGACAGAGAGGTTGCAAGAGGCAAAAAAATGAAGACACAGGGAGGAAAATAAGCCATACCTACCCAAGACAAAGGGTCTGGCTAAAGTAAGGCATCAAGTCAGCAAACAAAAATTAGTCTTGTGGTTTCATATGAGTACAAAGAATGCTGCTTCTAGCTACGCTTGCCACTAGCCAGACTCATATTTCATTCAGGTAGGATTAAAGTCTTGTGCCATACATTCAAAGGACTATTCCCCATCTCCCCATCATACCCTCTCCTCCTTTTGCACCCTTATCCTGCTGCTTGTCAGGACTCATGTCCACGGAACTTTGTGCAGGAGATGGGCACTAAACTGGTCCCATTGTGCTGCTGTTTCCTCAAAACCCTTGAGCCACGAAGTGCTGCAGCCCAGGAGGGAGGACAGAGCAGGCAGTGCTTCTCAACTCTCCCCACTGCAGGGCAGGATACCACCCCTCATCCACCTCAACCACACTTGCAGCTCTTCCTCTGCAGCCCTACCCTGGGCTGGAATGCTCCAGAGGGCAGCTGGGACTCCTGGAGCACAGCACTTGCATGCCAGCCTGCTCCTGCCCACCCGGTGTTACTCTCTCTGTGTGAGTCCCAATAAATTAGACAAAATTTCCCTCAGGAGGCTGTTAGAAAAGCCCTGATTTATGCAAGCCTAGCAAATAGGCACTTGGATACCATGGTAATTAGCAATGTGAGAGAAGAAAAAAAAACCCAAAAAACAAGAGTTTTTCTTCTGTTTTATCTGATTTGTGAATTCTCTAGGGAATGTGGTTTTTTGCATATGCACATACCATATGGACAGGCAAGGACAGAGGCATGGTCTTTCTTAAATTCCTGATGCTCACCTGAATTATGAGCAGTTTGGAAATTCAGAATAATCTCAGCCAGTCTCACTTCCACCTTTATTAAGTGTCACAAACACAGTTCTTGAGTGACAGGCAGATTTTCTGCACCAAATACATTCAGTTGCCCAGATCTGCAAAAGCAAATACTCTAAGAGTAAATACTCTAATTTGTTAAGCCTTCTGTCACTCTTTTCTCTCATCTCTGACAATTATGTTATCCTCACCACCAGCTCATTGCCTCCTCTCCCCACTATAGCTTTACCTACCTATACTGCTACATCAGCAGCTTGGGATCACATCCCAGATCTTCTTGTCTGTCATCCACACTTCTGCTACTTAAATCCCTCCCAAGGAAGCAGCTTGGCCATCTTTTACCTATAAAACTTAAGCTGTTTGCATCCAAACTCCAACAGCTGATATCCACAAAGCTTTCTCCACTGCCTTACTTTGCCCTGGGACTGGCTTTTCCTCTCCTAAGTGTGCTCATGGAGAGAGTGAAAGCCACTTCAGCAGCCTGACTTTGCCTCTGCATGGAGCCTTTTTCCTTCCCCTTTCCTCACATCATTTCAGTAGAGGACACTGGGTTCTTCATGTGTTTGGACTGTATTTGGTAGGCACAGAGAGCAGGTTACAACAGTGTTAGCTGCAAACCACCAGTACAGTGTCTTGTTCACCTAGAGAAAATACATTTGCAAGGTGTATCCATGCAAAGGCCCTGGATTCTAAAAGGTTTTTCTAAAGGAAAACCTAAGGTTGAGAACTGGATATATGAGAAGGGCTAGCTGAAAAGGCTCTCCAGAGAAGTGGTCACAGCACTAAGCCTGCCAGAATCCAAGAAGTTCAATGCTCTCAGGCACATGGTATGCTTCTTGGGGTTGTCCTGTGCAGGACCAGGAGCTGGACTTTGATGATCTTTGTGGGTCCTTTCCAACACAAGATATTCTACAATTATGTGAACACACCTGACTTGCTGCTTCTGCTGTCCCCACAACAGAGGGGACACATCTTAGGGAGCTGAACAAAGAACCCATTCCTGACTTCGACTGACAAACATGAAACTCTTGGGCCAACTAGCACATGAAATAGTCAAGTGATACATAATCGAAGAAAAGCCATGATGTTTCAACATGTTGCCTAATATCAAAAGACAAAACCACTTGCAACAGCGTTAAAATAGTAAAATTAAAAGCAGGCCTTTATTGGAAGCTCCCAGGTGTCCCAGTGGTCATGGGCATACCTGGCATCGGATTTCTACAGTTTTTGTAAGTTTAAAAAATTAGCATATCTAATAAATACTGTCCAATTAGAAAAGTAGTTGGTTAGGTAATTTTCCCTGGGTTCTGCCCCATTGTTGTTCCAGGGGCTCTTTGCCCCATTTCTTGTTGTGTCTCCCCAGATTTTGGTTGGAAAGAGAAATGTCCTTGTGTGGCTTCACTTCTTGAAAATAAGACTAAACAGTATTTCAGGAATGTGTTAGAAGGCTAGCTTATTATTCTAAAATCTAAGAGAAAGGATAGGAAAAATACCAGGAGCTATATAACCATGTAATAGCAGTCTACAGAGCTACAAAAAAATGAAAAATACATAAAAAGCAAAAATCTTTAGGCATCAAATGGTTGCAATTTTTTTAATCCTTAGGGAAAACTGCTTTGGAAAAGAAGAATGAGCAGGTGAATTTCACCAGATGGGACTTTGAGATCTGAGAAAGGAAAATGAAGATGGAGATGAACAAGATATTTTGATGATGATACTCACTCTCTTTTTCTGGGACCCTACACCTCTCAGCCATTGTCCCACCTCTTAATCTCCCCAGGCAACTCTAAATCTTGGTCCCTATTCTAGACCAAACCTAGAAACTGCCCACAGCTGATGAACTGTCATGCAGTTGGCAGCCTCTTCTCCCTGCCATACAATAATGTAACAATAAGTGTTAAATAGAGTCATGGAATCATAGAAGCATGGAGTCTGGAAAAGACCACTGGGATCATCGAATCCAACCACTAACACAGCTCTGACAGGCCCACCATTAAATCATGTTCCTAAGCACCACATTTTTTGAATAAAGACCAAGACATCTTGATGGATAGGTTGGATCCAAATGCTTCGTCTTTCAACAGATTTTGATTTCTTCATGCCCATTTTGTATGTGTAAGTATTCTTACAAGGCACAACTTCAATTTTCAATTTTCACAGTGTTGATAAGTAGTTTCTCAAACCCCATATTATGCACAGTCCATGCACAAATTATTCTGGTAATAGTAAGGGATTATATAAAAAAAAGTAAAAGACTGAGTAAACAAGTAGCTCCCGGTTAAAAATCTGAACGTCATTTTGGCTTTAGTGCAAACATTTCCCCTTGAGTGTGCATCCAGCTGAATCATTTACCTCTCTGAGGAAGTGTTTTTTAACAGAGAAATGGTCCTCAGAAGCACGAAACAAGACAGTGATTTACAGATGCATGCCTGTGTATCAATCCAGCCATCGCCTATGCATATTATTTATTGGCGATAGAACCAGAGCAGTTCCCAAGGTCTTGTCCAGATGTGTTTTTCTGTGAGAAGAGGCCAATTAGGAACGAGTCTTGGAGGTACTGAATATCTCCTGCTGCCACTCCAAAAACAGCTTGCTTAGAGATCAGCTCCTCTGAAAATCCTGTTCTTTAGGTTTATCTCCCCCATGAGAAGCGCAACTGTTTACATTAAAGCCATTTAAAAACAATTCAGTGTTCTTATTTTTTGCTAAGTAGTGGGCTGTATGGTTTTAATTGGAGTTAGTAAAGATTTGACTGAAATCAGTGTGAGCTGTTCTACTGTACAAAGAGTTCATTCCTATCAAAAACATGCCTTTATTAGGTTTATGGACGTTTCTTATATACATCAGACCTCAAAATCTCTAAAGGGCTTTAAGATGCACAAAGGAAAGATGATGCTTATCTTTATTTTTACTTTTTTCTGCACTAAGTGACCCAAAACCACATTGACCTATCTCACGCAGTGCTATTTATTTGGTCTCTGGGCATCTCTCAATGAAGCTGAGAAGCAGAGAACAATTTTCTTCCCAACTTACCTACAAGAAAGTGTGCTGGAGAGCAGCCCTAAGCTCTAGCCATATATGATCTGGATCCTGAGTTCAGCTCACCAGGCACTAATCCTTTTACCTTATAGCTCTCTCTCTCTGTTCCTAGGCTTAGCCCTAAGGATGACACAAAGTCTCTGATGAAACCATAGGGCCAGGACACCCATATATCTCATCCCCCCTGAGACTGAGGACAGACCAGAGCATCTCCTACTTCCTCCATCCAGGGTTTTCTTTCAAAGCAAAGAGATATGGCATCCCTGGGTCTTAGCCTGACTTTCAGTTTGGAGACCACCCAAGGACCCTGAAGCAGGGAAGTGCTCTTGGGCACTGTCAGCTTAAATATCACTTAGAACCACTTGCAAAAAAATTATTTTTGGCAAACAGCTTCCCCCGTTTTGTTCAATGCACTTCATTAAGTCAGATGCAGTGGTTGAGGTTTCAAGGGGCCTGAGTGCCAACACAGCCTGAGCTGCGAGAAGTTCTCCTGTGGCTGCCAAAGAGGTTATGTGAGAAATCATCACAGCAGAAGAAATACTTTGAGTGCAGCAGGGAGCAGGAAAGACAAATATGGACTTGAAGAAGAGATGAAATTCTCCAGTGCCAGATTTTAAACTGCACACTGTGGCATTTGCTCTCCTTCTTTCTTAGGCATAACTCAAAACCAGTTGTAGCGCTGGTGTTTCAGAAAGCCTGGAGAAGAGTCTTGGTGGTATAGGCATTCAGCAATCCGGTCTTTTTTCCTTTTGCTAGAACTGGAGACCCTCTCAAAGAAAATCACACTTGATTTTTTGTGAAGAAAATTGTTATACAAGAAAGGAGGTATGACCCACTTAATTTTATAAACCTCCAAAGCTGTAAATATTATTTCTATATGCACTGTACGTTAAGGAGAGCTCTTGCTGGCTGAAAAAACCCTGTAATAATGTGAAGCACTAAAGCTCTCATCTGGAGATGTAGTCAGGAGAGAAAATGAAGAGGGGGAATCTGTAGGCAGATTTTTGACAAAAACTGCTGGTTATATCCAGGCGAGGCTAGGAGACGAGTGCCAAGATTCCTGCAAGTTTTTTCAAACTTGGTGCCCACAGTATGGCTCCCATATCCATCATTTGGCACCTCTTTGGAAGTGCAGAATGTCCTGGCCACTCTCCTTGGGACGTGCAGGGATGCAGCGTGTTGACACTGCTGGGTCTGTGCTGGAGATCTCACCAGCCCCGCACATCCCCCTGCTGCTGTCTAACACAGAGGTGTTTTGTTTGGAAGTGGGGGCAGATGGCATGAATTCATTTATTTCTACTGCACAAACACAAAACAAAAACTAAAACAGGAGGTGCAAGAAGAGGCTGTACTCTGCATCCTGATCCCAATATCCTCACAGCTCAGTCCTGCAAGATGCTACCAGATGGAGACTATGGTAATTTTAAAGAAAAAAAATACAAATACCATTTTGCAAGGTGGGGGGTGTACACTTAAGTTTGCATTTGGCAGAGCAACAGACCTTATCTGTCTGAAATACACCACTTAGAGTGGCACTCCACAAAAATAAGCCTTTGCTTCTACCGCCCCCGCTGCCCACTCTTTTACTGGAGCTCAGAGCTTGCGTAGGGTTTTGGGCGGTGGAGCCAACCCCCTCCTGCAGCATCCAGAAGAGAAGAGCAATTTTTCTGCCAGAAAGAGGAAATTCAAGGAGGTTGACAGGAACACAGGTGGAGCAGTGAGATCCCATCATTTTATGCAAAAGACCAAAGATCGGTCAATCACTGGTGGGTGGGACAACATTTTAAGCGACATTTTAAAGTAAATGCCTGACTTCACCCTAGTCTTGTGCAGGACTTACGACTCTGAGACACAGTCTCACCTAGCTAACTCAGTGTTTTCCTTGGTTGTCTCACCCCAATGCTGACCAGCCCTGGGACTATTTAACCACCCACAACATCTTTGTCCATCTGAAATAGAAGGCAAAGCTCTCCTGTTACCAGTTCTTCCTGAATTTTCACAGTGGATTATATCCATCTGCATACACACACACTCATTTCTGGATTCTAACAGAGGCATTTTTTTCCCAAAGGCTGAAAAAGCAAAAACCAAAACAGCATGAAGAAAAATGATTTCTGTAAACCAACACTCAGGAGCTCCTCACATGGTACATTCAGTATCTGGAGAGACATGGAGCCTGCATCTGAAGTTGTGCCAATGCCACTCCCATGGCAATGACTGCAAGCTCAAATTCCTTGGCTATTTTCACTGCTTGGCTCTTGGGTCCAGCTGTGCCACCTAAGGAACTAACAGCAATGGTCATTCTTACCTGGGCAATCCTTGAACACAGGCAGACAGTGCCAGATCACAGCCCATATCCCACATCCTCACCTCACAGCCCCCACAAAGCTCCTGCTCAGGGCTGCACAGTGCTCAGCCCTCTGACTCAGATGATGGTGCCATCACTGCAACCCATGGTTTGCCAACTCTGGGGCACTTGTGCACTTCTGTGTATGGACTGACTAGAGGACGTGCAGAATCCCATTCAGGCAGACCACTGCCAACAGTCACATTTGTAAAGGCACTGCAGGTTTGGTAAGTAATGTAGTCAAGGACTGAAGGAGCAATCCCGTGGGATTGAGGGCAGTGGGGTGCGAAAGTGAAAAAGCACCTCTGCCTTGAGCAGATGATTCAAGGAGTCCTCAGCAGTGAGGCTTGATGCAGCTTTGCTTGGCCAAGCTTAGTTTCTTCCCTTGTGAAAAGAAAACACTGTCAATTCTTACTAGGAAAACTAAGGAGAAGGAGCACTCTATCATCCTCCTGGTCAGGAATACCAGTAATGAGCAGCCTTCCTGCATGGGTAGATTGTGACACCCCAGCAGGGAGTGCTCCCTGGCACTGACAGCCTGCAGGGACAAATCACTAGCTGATCTGTACCTCCTGTGCTCAGCCATGTGCCACTTCCCTTCCATGCAGGCTACTCCTACCCCAACTTGCAAGTCTGGATACAGCCCTATTACCCTGCCTGCTCCAGAGCAGAGGAGACCTGACTTTGCTAGGCACTTCTCTTGGAACTAACTGAAGGTTCTGCTGAGAAGTAGTAGTGGAGAGGAAGTGAGTCCATCTTTGAGTTGCTGATCTACCAGAGAGTTTCACAAGGCTGATGGTTTCACAAGCATTTTCTGCAACAGACTCTGCGCTCGGGGACGCCCCACACTGGCTACAAGCTCCAACAATGGTGCTTATACACCCAACTGTCTTCCAGATAGCACTTCCTACATACAACAGACTCTGCGCTCGGGGACACCCCACCCTGGCTACAAGCTCCAACAATGGTGCTTATCCACCCAACTGTCTTCCAGATAGCACTTCCTACATGGCACTGGACAGGGATGGATATGCCATGACTCAAGAGATAGCACTAGCACCAGCTTCAAACTGCAGGAAGTGAAGATGACTTTTCCCATGGGACAGTATGCGGCAACTAAGTTATCCAGCCAACTAAGCTATCCAGCCTTGCCTGCAGCAGCAGTCTTCCTTCCCCAAGCTATGACTCTGAGGTGGCTCCTGCTCCCTGTGTCACACATCCCACAGCCTGAGCTCTTATCCTTTACTGGCTCAGGGAGATCATCCCAAATGCCCTCACGGGGCTCAGTTCTTAGGCACAGCTGAGGACAGTAAAGATGTGGGCACACAGGTCAACGGCAAAGCAAAAACTATAGCCTCACCTCATTGCCAAAATGCAAGAGCATAAGAGAAACAAAGCTGATCAGCCTGGTTAGGAAATACATAACATGACATAGTAGAATAAACCGCTGGCAAAATAGAATGTGAAAGAAGAAATCACTCAGAGAGTGGTATGAACCAAATACAGACAAGAAATGCTCTTTTCTTGGGTCTTAGTGCAGCATCTGCCTGTAGGTCAAAAAAGGTTGGAGTCCTGAACTCTGCACTAAAATATCTGTAACCTTCCACTGCTCTGGGCCATAAAAGATCACAACAGCTCATGTCATGACCAGTTCTTTCCAGAGCATCCAGATGTCTGATGGAGATCTACACTGACCTGAAAATTATCACACCTGAGCACTACAGAGCCCCCATCACTCGAAACCCACAAGAACCAAACCCCCTACGCGGAAACAAGGTTGTACTGTCAATCTTACACTTTGTGCCCAGTGTGACAGTCATGTGGCTGGGTCTATCTGACAGGCTGTACTGCACTTTCGCTGTATTCAGCATTAATCCAGACCTCTGACTGCACCTGGAGATAACAGACATGACAAAGGGTGTTGTCTGCATGCATGCCCCCAGCCAGCTTCTGCAGCTCTCTGAGAAGAGAAAGTAGTATTGCCACCTTCAAATAGGAAATTGCCCAAGATCTGACCTCGGGTCTCTCACGGTATGATTGTACAGGGCTACATTACGATCCAAAGTGTAAAGATGACAAATTCAATGATTTTTCAGCTTAGGTGAGAAATGCTGAGGTGCCTTCATTCATACGTGATTCTTCATAGTAAGACAGAGAGGGCGGTTGATATGGCAACAGTGAAAAGCTCTTCTCTATTAGTGACTCCACAAAGTCCACAGCCACTTCTCTTCCCTCCTCCCCTACATTAGGAACCTTCCATGAGGTAGTAAGGGCATTACACCAATGTTGTGGAAGAGAGATACTTTGAGCTGCATGGCTTTCAGGGGGCATGCATAAACCCAACTACCTGAACAGGGGAGGTTTGCAAACCTGGGATTTGCAGAAATAATCTGCCTAATAATACCAAGGCTGTGGGCTCAATCCCTCCACGGGCCATTCACTTAAGAGTTGGACTTCATGATCCTTGTGGGTCCCTTCCAGCTCAGAATATTCTGTGATTCTGTGATTTATGAAGCCCCTTGGAGAATGAGATGAAAAAGACATTATGAGACTGAAACAAAAGCAATCTCACTGTGGGATGTCTCACTTTCTTCACTGGGTTCCCCCCATTTCACCTTGTACCTGAGCACCACAGTAGGTCCCCATTGTGTGCATGGGTCTTCTCCAAAGCCCTCTGGGCAGGTAATGGGGGTCTTACCAAAAAGAGGTCATTTTGTTGAACAAGATCATAAAGTACTGCACTATTTACAGTGTGTGTAGGAGAAATGTTATGATCCCTTGCATAAACTGGAACAGCAAAGAGTTCACTCAGATTTTTCTTTTCTCAAAGCATGACGTTGTACTTGTATGTGGTTACCAGGGAGAACATTAGCTGCTAAACTGTGAGCTGATGAGACTATGAGATGATAATGAAGCTGTACTGGCTTTCAGCACTTCCAAATGGATTTCCTGTTGCTGCTGCTGACTCCTTGGCTGCTGCTTTCTCATGGATGTCTTCACCAAATGCTACACTTTTAGACATCTCATGCTAAAAATTCTTATTTTCTTCCTATATGCTGGTGCCTTCCATCATATTTCCGTGATCTAAATGAAGCTGTCTTACACATTTTAAAAGCAGTAAATAATCTCAAAAAGGGGTAGCTGTCTCTTTCATATACAGTCTTTATCTCTGACCTGCTTGCCCTTGCCTCCACTGCAGATATTCACCCTTATTTACATCCTCAACTGGGAGAAAAAACCTCATTTTATTGCTATCAGTCTCACTGTCCAAGTAAGGCAGAAGATCTGTGTGTGTCCGTATTTTCTGTGTTCATCTAAGTGCAGTTAAGGAGCACCTTGTCTTTTGGGTAAGGACTCAGAGAGCAAGCTGACTCCTTCAGTTAATGGTTTAAAGCTCACAGCAGAGGAGATGCCACAAAGCATCTCCCTCTATACTGAAATCAGAATCTCTCTGTACTAGAAGAAACTTCTTTAAGAGTCAAAAGAACTTTTTTTTGCCACTTTTTGAAAAATAGATATATTTTTCTGCCATTTTTGTCTGGCTGTATTATCTTATTGTAATTCTTGAAGCTTTGTAGCTTATTGAGTCTAGGAGCCCGTTTTTTGGCTCTGCATGAAAACAAATATAGACATGGACAGTTCTAAAGTAGTGTTTCTGTGTTAATGCTTTCACCTAGCCATTTTCCACCGCAGAGGAAAATGTTTCTAAGCAAAGACTATTACAGCATGAGACACAAGCTGTGGTCTCTGGAATGAAATGTTACATTTTATTAACCTCAAATATAAAGCCTCTCTGTTCTGGCAAAGAAATTGTACTGTTCTAACCAAGTTTTTTTTTAATAATTATTGTCAGAGAGGCAATAGCTGTGGAAGGTGAAATAACCTCCCAGTAAAACCCTACTAGTGTTAACAAATGGTAAATTAGATGCTGTGAGCACCTGCCCACTGCTATAAATTGTTTGCTTTTGAAAGAGTCTGAATCTTCTTCTTCTGTGTAAAAGGATAATGCAACTTGATGTTATAGTCTCATTACAAGAAAAAAAGGAGGATCTAATAGAAAATTGCATGTAACTGGAGATGAATGTCATGGCAAGAGCCATGAGGTGAGAACCTGGAAGGCGTTGTCAGGTGGTTATAGGTCACCTTCAGTCTTCTGTAAGAAAAGGCCATATGGTTTGTAGATGCAATGCTGCAATAGGATGAAATTAAGCTCTCCCACCCTGTGGAGAGTGGTAGAGGACAACAAACTGTTCATACAGAAGAAAGGGGAGAGCACAAGGACTCCCATCAGATGTGGGGGACAGGCTTGGGGAATCAGCAGGCCAAGGAGCAAAGAATCATTGAATCACAGAATGGTTTGGGTTAGAAATGACCTTCATTTCTAACTAGTTCATCTAGTTTCAATCCCCTGCCATGGGCAGGGACACCTTCCACTAGACCACGTTGCTCAGAGCCCCTTCCAACCTAGCCTTGAACAATTCCACGGATGTGCATTCACTTGCCCTCTGGGCAAGCTGTGCCACTGGCTAATCACCCTCCCAGTCAAGAATTTCTTCCTAATATCCAATCTAATGTCTTTAAACTCTCTCAGTTTAAGGCCATTATTCCTTGTCCTATCACTACGTGTCCTTGTGAAAAGTCCCTCTCCAGCTCTCTTGTAGCACATTTAGGTACTGGAAGGTACCTAAGGTCTCTAAGGTCTCTCTGCTCTAAGGTCTCTCTGAAGCCTGCTCTTCTCCAGGCTGAACAGCATCAGTTCTCTCAGCCTGTCTTCATAGTAGAGGTGTTCCAGGCTTTTGATCATCATTATGGCCCTTCTCTGGACTTATTCAACTCATTCCAAGTCTATGTCTTCATAGTTCTGAGGGCTCCAGGGGTGGATGCAGTGCTCCAGGTGGGGTCTCATGAGAGTAGAGCAGCAGAATCCCCTCCCTTGCCCTGCTGTCCATGCTGCTTAAGATACAGCCCAGGGCACAGCTGGCTTTATGGGCTGCAAGTACACATTGCCAGGACACGATGAGCTTCCCATAATTTAAAATCCCCAAGCCTTTCACATCCAGCTGAATAGACAGATAGGGAGTGCTGAGAACAGGCAAAGTGCAGTGCTAACAAAGGTCAGGGGCTTCACAAGCAAATGAGTATTGGTGGGTTATTACTTAGCCATGTTTCCAGTTTCACTTGAAAGTACATCATTACTGCAATTGCTTTGCCCAGTGCCTTGCAGTAGTCAAAAAAAGAAAAAAAAAAAAAAAAAAAAAAAAAAAGCCAACAAATATTCAGCTTAGAAAAAAAATAGGAAAAAAATGTATCAGTTCCTTTACATTCCTACCTGAAACACTCTGTTCTTGTCCAGTTCTGCTATCACAGAGAATGCAATAGAAAGCAGAGCAATTGGGGATAAGCAATGCAAATATTTAATGGCAGGTAGGAAGACTGGGTTGGTTGGGTTAGAAAGAAGACAGTGTGTATACAACATGATGTAGTTGAAATGATGACTCAGACTTCAGCAGGCAGATTTATCTCCAGAGTGTCATAAACTAGAACAAGGGAATATCTGATGACATTTGTGAAGCACATCTGAGGAATGGGCTGTTAGTGGTACAAAGCAAAATAAGTTAAAGCTAAAAATCCCAAGAGAAACAGCTCATCAGGATTTTTATATGCCATCAACCACAATAGTCACACATATTAAATTACAATTTGGCTAGAAGTTAAAAATAGAAATTATTTAAATAGAATTAAAAGTTAAAATAAATAAAATAAAAATAGAAGATTATAAGTCTTACCAATTAGGGTACAAGTGTCTCTCAGCATGAAAAGATCAGGTGGTAATCAGGGTCTTGAGCAACTATTTTCATGTTTTCTAATAATGGATTTCAGTGATAAACTTAAGAACTTTTCTTCCAGAAGAAAGTAATTACAATGTGCAGGGATAGTACTATCAAAATACACCATCAAACCTGGCTGTGGAAGACAATGCTGGGCAGTCAGCTGTGGTGCCATTTGATACATGGCCATTGCAAATGAAGCTATTGGTATATCAAAGTTCAAGCAGCAACACTCATCAAAGCAAAAGCAATCAAGGCACAAGAAACTGCTGCTCATGACTCAGCCATAGGCTGATGGATGGCTCTCAGCCCTTAAAAAAATATGAAGTTGAAAGTGGTTGCTTCAATCCCTCTAAAAGTGTTTTCTTACATAAAAGCAGGTTTGTGCTAATGGAATTTATTTCATATTCACAGTGGCTTGAGAATACATATTTTCTGCAGCTTATCAAGAGCAAAATCTTGGCAAATCAGTCACCCAGTGCTTTGTGACTGTTCAAGCACACTTTGAAGATCCAGATCTGGCTCTGGGTTTTGGGCATCACAAAGTCCCTTGAAGGCTCACTCTACATTTTGATACTACATCCAAACCAGAATCAAGCAGAACTCAATTCTGATTTGCACTAACACTCTTCTCTTATTGCCTTTGGAGATGTTCAGATACAGGATTCTGCTTCAGGTCTGTTTGGGAGAAAACATAAGGAAGAATTTATCTCAAGCTGCATATTAGAGGAACTGGCAGCAAGAGTGGCAGGATCCTTCTACTGTCACTAGGCTTTGACAAGCTGGTAGGAAGCAAGTGTAGCTGTGATCAAATGAAAAAACACAGAAGCTCCTTATTTCTTTTAATTGCTAAATTTCATTCTGGGTGCCTGAAAGGCACCCAAAGAACAGTTTCCCTCTGAAGCACACTGCTTCACTGGACTGTGCAGCTCAGTGCCAGCAGAGGCTGCAGTAGGTGGAAAA
Organism: Corvus brachyrhynchos; assembly: GCF_000691975.1. Lineage (NCBI taxonomy): Eukaryota > Metazoa > Chordata > Aves > Passeriformes > Corvidae > Corvus > Corvus brachyrhynchos. Next base: position 5,588,867 of record NW_008238359.1, read on the forward strand.
GCCCCATCCTACCAGCCTTGGGCCCTGTACCACAAGGCTTCAAGGAATGGAGGGTGCATGAATGTTTGGAGGTCAACCACCTTGGCCATAAACCCCAAACCTGGTCTTTCTGAGATAGGGCAAGCAAAGGGTAAGAAAAGGACTAACCTGTTTTGTGCTTAAACAAATGACATCTGCTATTCAGCATCAGCTGTGGAATGCAACAGATTTGTGAGTTACATAAATTTCTCTACTTCTTCAAAGTTAGTCACTGGCTGTGCAAAAAGGTAGCTCAGAATCCATTATTTTTTCAAAGAATTCTTATAATTGGATTATTCCCAATATGAATTACTCACTAAAAGGTTCCTTCCCTGGCATGAGAGTACATTTTTCTTCCACTCATGGCCAATAAATAAGCCCCAGGAAAATATATGAATCTTAAAGGGAGTGAAGGAAAATGTAAAAGAAGCTCTAGCCAGCTAATTTGGATCCAGACTTGAAACAGCCTGAAATACAAGCATGTTTAAATTCAGGATTTTGTGCTCAGCCACTATAGGCAGTATTCCTTTATTTTAAAGAGAATAGAAGCAATTTGAACTAGGAAAAAAGCCTTCTTGAAAACTATTTTTAAAATGACCCTTAAGGAAGAGTGAATTCATGCAGTGCAATTTGCAAGATAAGTGCATTTGGAGAAATTCACTGATAAAACAGCATGATGAAAGGTAGCAGGGAGTGATTAACTTCACACTAGCCTGCAAGGGCATCAGCAGCTCAGGTAAGTATAAACATATTATTCTAGAAAAATAAGAGAGAACTAATTTGTAGAGACACCATTGTTTCTCCAGTTGCACAGACACACAGAGAGCTGAGAAATACTGGAAACAAAGAGTCAGGAGACAAGAACTCCCCCAGGGAGTGTTCCAAAAACCTTGCCCAAGCCATCTTGCCACGGGCAAGGTCAGAGCAGTCAATGAAGAGATTGCAGGAGACCAACAAAAGAAAAGGCTGGTGCATGTGGCTTCATGTATTCCAACTCACTACAACATTACCTTAGGTCAGCTCCAGCCATACAGCAGCACTTGGGACAGGACAGCTTCACCTGTCACCCTGGACAGGTGACACTGGTTACAAGTGGTATCAAAAACAGTGCAAGGTTTACTGATCATGTCTCCTGTGTAGGAAAGTGGAGTGCACTGGTGGAAGATTTCTGTAAGCAGAGCCATCGCTACTGCCCTCTGACAGGGAGAGAGTCCTGCTGCTCTCTGGCTGCCGCAGCTGGGATAACACCAAAACAGGAGACCAACTCACGATGCTCACTTAAAACCAGAGAGCCACTTAGCTAAATAAAAATTTCAGTGGGGAGTGACTCTGCCTATTCGGGGATTTGTTTAGCCATATACTACTTGCCAGGTGAGTTCCTTTAAGTGTTAATCATGTCAGGATCTGCAGAGGTGTCCCAGCACATAACTCGGATCTAAAAAGCTGGAACACAGGATGGTCATCTGTCACAGATGGAAGCTGAGGCTACAACTTGTCTGCTATTGTGTAACACCAGGATTTGACATGTTTAACTTTAATGCCTTGCTCACAAGGTCACTGTTTCTTCTGACTCAGTGAATTTCTGGAGCAAATTGATTTTTTCTAAAGTGCAGCCTTGAACTAAGTAGGTTGGTTTGATTTTGTTTATTTGGGACTTCTTTTCCTACTTGGGGAGTTGCATCAATTCAAGCTGATATCCTGGTGAGATTTAAAACTCTGCATGCTATGCAGAAAGAGATATTTGTTTTTCCTCTCAATGCCTTCATGAGACAATCCCAGGTCATTTTTTAACTCAGTGTCATTGCAGTTCTAAGCAGAGTCTGCCCCTGACTGCTCATTTATGTCCCCAAGACACCCCTTCATTTGTGTCAATACACCAAGTATGGGCTGTTATGTGAAACCCAGCCAGTGAGCTGAACTTCCACCACTGAAGTTTTCTGGCCCCACAAATATCTACCAGCATGATGCAGGGATAAGGCTGAGGGTGATGCCTTTTCCTGGTCTTTAAATCAAGAGTCATACACAGTTAGAAGGGGAAAAGGGATTTTTACCTTGGTATTTATTTTAAGGATCTTAAGGTGCACTACGTCCAGGTCGAATGCACCTCCATGCACACCGCAATGCACCCCCCAAAAGATCTGGTATAACATTATAGGTTTTACTAATTAGCATATCTGTCAAAGATTCCCCAATGAGAGGCTCGAGTGAGCCCCCCTCTCCAAGGAGCCTTCCCCTGGATGGTTCTATCTTAGCTTACAGAATGTGTTCTGGAGTGGACCTTGGGGTCTGGGGCACACTGATCCCTAACTGCGAAGTTTCTAAAATGTTTAGTCTCCTAGGTTGACAAACAAGTCCAAGAATGTAGGCAAAAAGCACTAGGAATACAGAAGTTGTAAAAAGGTATAACAGGGGTATAAAAGAAAAGGCAAAAAATCTTCATGGCATCGAGGGAAGGAGCTCTTCCAGTTTGCATGGCAGCTCAAAAATCTGTAGTAGCAATAGACCCTGAGAGGTCAAAAGCTCTTTCCATGCTTTGCAGGAATACTATCGCACGGACTTTTTATGCCACACCTAAACGTAACACTACCATCCCATCAAGCAGTTGGACCCCACTGAACTTAAATTTTTAATCCACCAAGAAATATACTGCTGAGTTCCACATTATTAAGCCCAAAGTGTTTGTCAAACTTCAGTCTTGGCAGAGAGATTATCAAATTTCAATTCCTTTGGAGCTTCAGCCCAAGGAGGTATGAGGGCAACAGACAGCCCTGTGCATCAAGTAGAGCAGTGCAGTATGCCACAGACATGGAAAAAAAGTCCCCTGTGTCCAAAAGATTAACGAAGTTCTATACAGACAGTCCCAAAATTGTCATACAACTGAGAGAAACCTTTCTGTTTGACTCATTTCCAGAATTAGAAAGCAAAAGTCTGATTCCAGCCTGGAGGATTTGTTCAAAAGACAAAGAATGTCAAAATCAAACTGATTTACTGGGTAAGAGATTAATGGGCAAAAACCACAGATAACAGATAGGGAAGTTTATTGATCAGACAAGGGGAAAGAATACACTGCTGAAGGAATCCTTTCTTGTGCTGAGGGCAGGAGGAAAGACAGACCTTGCAGCTATTATTCTTTCCTTTAAGTACAAATACTTCAGTGTCAAGATACATGAGCAGGGTAGCTTTTAGCTGTGGGCCTCTCCAGAGAACTGAAAGCAGTTGTTAGGAGATGACTTTCAGGCTCCTCCTTGAGTTTATCTAACACAACAGAAGACAGAACAAAGAGAGCCATGTAAATTTAAACAGGAGAGTAACTATATATAGCACCTTATAGCCCTATGTGTGCATCAGCAATTTTTCTCTTACATATTCCTACTTTCAAACTCTCTCCATGACTATTTACTATTTTTACCACCTATGGCTTTGCAGATTTGTGTGTTCTGATTCCCCTTTATGTATATACATGTTTATATGCATAAACAAATGTTTATACATAAAAACTTCACATTCACCGTGCATGTTCCGTGACAGAATAGTAACAAAGGCATCATATTCCTGGAAACCACTTCCAAACACACATATGAATGAAAATGTGATTATAGGAGTAGTTAGCCTGGATTTAGGAAGAGGAAATCATGCTTTGCAAATCAACAGTCATATTTGATTAAATTACTGTCTTGGTGGATGGGGTGAAGAAGTTGACACTACTTAATCTTGACTTTAGTTAGATTCTCAACAATGACCCCCATAACATCTTCATAGGCAAACCACAGAAGTACAGGCTGGATAAATGGGCGGTGAGGTGGGTTGAAAGCTGGCTGAACTGGGCTCAGATGGTTCTGACAAGCATTACAACATCCAGCTGGAGAGCAGTCACCAGTGGTGTACCTCAGGGATGGACACTGGGGATAATGCTGTTTAACATGCTCATAAATGACCTGGATGATGGGACAGGCTGGACCCAGAGCAATTTGCAGATAAAGTGGGAGAAGTTGCTGATAACATCAGCAGTTGCACTGCCATTCATAGAAGGATCTTGAACGGCTGGGGACACGGGACAACAGAAACCTCATAAAGTTTAACAAAAAGAAACAGGAAGTCCTGTCCCTGGGGTGGGATTGTCCCAGGCACCAGTACATCTTGTGGGCCACCTTGCTGGAAAGCACAACAGCCCTGAAAGGTGACTAAATATTATGCCCATAGTAAAGCTAGAAGAGCTGGAGCAGAGCAAGGACAGCAAAAAGGGACCTGGAGACTCCAAAACAGGATGAGTACTGCTTTAATACATAGGCAATTTCCTTCCATTCATTGGATACCAAACATAATTCTATGACAATGCCTACTTAAAAATTCTAAAACAGACTGGTAGGAATGAGAGGGCAACATGACCTGAACTTCTGCTGGTCTCTCAAAGAGCCTTAATTCAGTATTCCCCCTCTTGCCATTAATTGGATTTTCGCTATCAACTCTATTCTGACCAGGCCACTTTAATTAGGAAAGCAATCTTTTCCTCTTTCCTTTCGTGGAGACAAAGACTGGGATATATCAGAAAGGGTATTTCACAAGGACATGAAAAGCATTCAGATTAATAACTTTATTTCTGTTAATGAGTATAACTGCTTTGGAACTGGATCAGTGTAACATGCAAGATAGATCTCAAAGCATTTGGGTTTGCTTGTTATGGTATTGAGTTGCTTAGGGGATTGCAATTACGGCTTAGATTAGAGAAACGTTAACAGGGCTGAAACAGCCCAAATGGCTAATTTCTTTTTGATATAACAATTGATATTTCTTGAACTGTCAATAATCCAGTCGTAATTCACATGTTGCTAATATTGTTTGCACCCCAGAGGGAGCTGGAGAAAAATCTTTGAGGAGTTTGCTGGATGGAAGTCTTTCTTAAACATGAAAAATAAGCACAGAAAACTTTCCAAGAGGTAAAATATACACAAATTCAATTTGACTTTTACTTGCAGAGGGACTGATACAATAAAGTGGTTTTGAAAATTTCACAGAAGTTGTTATATGTACTGGTGTAAACCTAAAGTTAATGGGGTGTCTTCTATTTGCTCCATATTTGAGAGAGCAGCATGACCAAGAGGCAGAATACTATCCTTCATAGATGGCTTTAACAACTTTCCTGCTGTGTTCCTCTGAGCTTTGGTTGTTATGATTCTGCATGCTTTCCCATTTTCATTGCTCTCTGAGCTCCAGAAGAATCCACATTCCTCTATGAAAAAGCACAATGCTTAGGCACTAGAGCCAGGGGCAGTGCTAGGTTAGCACTTCCATTCACATCTTTGCCAGAATATGGAATTTACTGGTTTGCATAATTCTTCCTCTGAAGCCCTTGCAGTCTGATTCTGCACTGAATCACAGAGAGCTTGGCAGACACAGAAGGGCTTCACTAACTCAGCCTTTGGACCACAGGACTTAAGAGGTCCTTCAAGCCATGAGTGAAGCAGATATTTAAGAATGGAGCTGATGGAAGAAGCAGTATCTATCCAAGCAACTCAGAAGTTCTTCCTCTACAAAGGAAGGCATGACCAAGTCAGGCCTGGCTGCTAAGGATTACAAACGGAGGCACTAGTTTTCTACGGATCTTCAGATCATCCAACATTTTGGTTCCTGGTCTGATTAGGATTTTTATGATCATAAAATGTTGTAGCTGTTTGCAGTGTAGGAATTAGTATGAACATGTCACTCCATTAAATGTTATTGTATTCCTATGTTTTTCTATTCTGGATGCAACTGAAGTGTGAAAAGGCCTTAAGAGTCCTTTAGTGACTTACCCTTGTTGGTTTTGCAGAGAAATACAATGAGAAATTTCATGCAGCTCTTATGACTGCAGATTTTTCTCAATAATGTGATATGGTCAATTAATTTTTAAAGCAGCCACTAATAGAGCTTGCCTGTAAGGTAGATATTAGTCGTAGGGGAAAAAATAGTGACAGATTTTTTTCAATTAACTCAAGAGCAGCACAGCAATTAGTGTATCAGTATTTGCTGTTGTGTTGTGCATCCTCTGATGTCTGAATCACTCTGCTGTTTTTCAGTTTGGATGTCTGCAAAAGATCTCTAAGCACTCACTGTGCTAGATTACAAACAGAACATTAGCTTGGAAGGAAAAACTGGATTTCATTCAAAGTCCCATGTCTGTTCTGTTGTGTTGTGTGGCTATTTTTTCAGTTTTCAAATATATAGCTCACTCACGGACATTATTATCTGCTGGCATTTCTGAGTAAGAAGAATTTTTTAGTAAAAAAGGGTTATTATAGTAAGTGCAGGAAAGTATATCGATTAACATTACTTTCAATAGATCCAAGAATGAAGGTACTGGTAAGAAAGCTACTGAGAAATTTAACTAATCCTCCGTGCTATTCCCACCAGTATTACTGCAAAAGAACTTGCCTAATTAGGGGCCTATCTGTTCAGAAAAAATAAAAAGAGCCAAATTCTGATCTTGAATATGCAGGTTTGTATTGACATTATTCTTCCAATTCCATTCTTGTTACCCCTTACTTAGTGTATACCAGCACCAAGCAAATTATGAAGAGAATGTCATCTGCCATGTCTCATGTTGTTTTGTGAATACTTCTGAATCACAGAGAAGAAGGAGAGGAAAATATGTCTACAGACAGCATTTAACCTCAGTTGCAAGAACTACAATGAATAGAGTAGATATTATAAGGACTGCATGGTGGAGAGGTTAATTATAAGCTATTATAGCCATTAGTATAGTAGTATTATGCAACTTTTACACTCAAAGTGTTTTAAACTCTTTTGCCTCCCTTTATGAATTGTTCATGACCACAATTTCAGTCCACATAACAAAAAAATAAAAAGAAACCCAGAAGTAAATCTCAGTTCCAAAGGTCTTGCTGAGCATTGGCAGAACAGATCCAAGGATCTTAATCTAGCCTTAAACATCCACAGTATCAATATCTGTATCTGAAATATTCCCCAGTGGTTCTCTTTCTACTCTACAGGGAGAAACATTCACTTGTAAGTTATGACACATCTGGCATATTTTCAGTATCTATTTTGGAATAAGCTGAAGTGTCCATTACTTTCCCATTGATTACTAAAGTAGATGAGATGATGAGATCATATGTGTAGGTGTTTCCATTTGGTCAGATCAGGCTCACCTTTCAAAAGTATTTTTGAAAGGAAAGCGGAAATAATGATACCAAACTGGTTTGAATCTAAGCACTGAGTAACTCATTAGCATGGGGATCAGTCTAAGTTGTCCTTCACCAGGGAGTATCCATCAGAACATTTCTCTATACAAATACAAGAGGTTTTGAACAGTTTGTTCCAGCAACCCACCATTCGATTTCTCCAGGCACACGTATTCTCACCTCTAAAATACAGCTGGCAAGATGCTAATAGGAGATGCAAGGGAGGTTTGCTGCCTCCTCCTCAATTCCATTCCAGGAATTGTCCAAAAATAGTCAAGACCAAAGAATTACAAATCCTAAAACAGTTGAGAAATGTAATTAAGTGGGTAAGAGTCAGTGGTGGACATGTAGCTTCAGGTACTTCTCATGCATATGAAAACACTCTCTCAGGATTTTGATGGTCACCATATAAAATTACTGAGTAGCCTCAAACAGCCAGCCCAACCACCTCTTACATTGACCTGGAAATAATGGATGTAGGAAAAAGTCCTGCATCAGTGACAACATAAGGTTTAATATCTTGTGCTTCTACTGGACTAGAAAAATGAGATTTCACCTCTCCAAAAAGGAAATGATCAAATCCTTCTAAAATTTTGACACTAAAAAAGGGGCATTGTAGATGGATTTTCTATTTTAGGTCTTAGGGTTTCTAAAATGCGTTAGATATAAATTATCACTCCCTGAAGGGCTTGCACAGCTAGATCAAGAGTGGTTAAAGGCAATTGTATCATCATCAGAGGACAAAATCTTACAACTCCTAGAAATTTTCTGTAGGCTTTCCCTGTTCAAATATATGGCACAGTGTGGCATGTTCAGAGTGATCCCAGAGTTTCATCTCTTCTTCCTACTCTCCAGATAAGAGCTATAGATGAGAAAGGACATGGGAAAGCTTGCCCTAGGTTTGGCACAGGACCAAAAACCTACAGCCTGGCCCTTGCAGTGCTGTTGAGGAGCATCCAGCAGATGCAAAGAATGGTAAGCCCAACACACCCAAAGCAGTCCCACTATTGCTAACAGTGTTCACCTCTGGCTGGGAATGGTGCTCCCTTACCTTAACCAGGTACCTATGTTTTATTCAGATAAGATTTAGGGTAAAAGAATGCATCTTATTCTATTAATCAAAAGATTAAAATGGAATTAAATGGTGCTGATTGGAAGAGTTATACAGGAAAAGTCCTGTGTGACCTACATGGAAGGTTCTTACACGTTTTTCTTTTGCTGTCATTTGGATGTCCCTTATCCTGGGGTACTGTGGAGGTAGAGACCAAGATTTCCAACTGCTTGTCTTGGCAGAGGTCTGGAGCTTCCAATAATTTTTCCTTTCTAAAATGTTCTAGCTATTGTTTTTCCTCAGAAAATACAACATGGGAGTAAGTATTATGGGGGATTAGTTCTTTACCTCACCTAAAGTTTTTGGTTTGGTTTGGTTTTTTGTTTGTTTTGTTTGGTTGTTTGTTTTTTTTTTTGCGGGGGGGGGTGTGTTTTTTGGGGTTTTTTTTTGCAGACACTTCATGAGGAAAAAGTGGTACAAATTTGCATATCAAGGAATATATCTGTATATACCTACCTGAAGTTGGGAATAAAACGCTTCTGTTCAGTCCCAGTCCCTACCTTCAACTCCCTCTAGGGCATAATTAACCCAAGGCTGAGAAGGAAGATTGAGAATAACTGGAGCTGATTCACCTTCTACACTCACTAGCAAAACCAGAGATTATTACTGCATGTATCAGTGGAATTGAAGAAGAAATTAGTCTGAGATCACTTGTAAACAGATCCAGTCAGACATGACTGTTGCATGAATGGGAACACATAAATTAAGCTTTGCCAAAGGTTACTAGTAATTTATAGTTTTGGCTTTTAGGAAGCTCCAAGCATGACGCTATTTACTTGCACTGTTTATTGAACAAGTATATTTACCAGGGATGTCGCAGCATCTAAATGCTACCTTGTCTCTTGAGGCTATCTTGTTTGACAAACAGGTCTGTGATGTCATAGGCCAAACACTGCCTTTGAAACTGGAAAACATCAGTTGATTGATGCTTGTCTGAAAAGCTGTCACAGGGAACATGGAAGAAAGAAAAATTGTCATAACATGCCTAATACCAAAAACTGATGTGTCTCTTTTTCATCATTTCCAAACCAGTAAACCGAAAGTTGCTTGATGACAAAGCAGTTAAATATGGATCCTTTTCAATATGTGTGTGGAAATATCTGATGACTTTGATTTAAAGAACATTGTTAATAAGTAAAAGAGGTAAAAAGATGCAAAATAAATATATTTGGATTCCTCGGATCCCTGGCAATCAATTGGAAACTCCACAATTTCCAATACACAAAGCCATGTGGGGTGTTGATTAAGAGAGTACCACAAATTATTTCTTGAATATGAAGCCATATCAGGAGCTGGACAGAAGACCTAGCTAGTGGAAGCAGTAGTTTTGATTGAAAAGATGGCATTCTTCCCCCACACCTACAAATGCCTCAGTTTTGTGCTGAGGAGGTCTTGTGCTTTCTTAAAAATAGGGAGAAACAAATTGTGATCATGTGTTAACCCCACCAAGTCATCATGATCAGCACTCTTCACCCTTGCGCAATTACACTGATTGCATTTCAGCAAGGTGTGAAGCCTGTCTCTGAACGTCCCCTCTGATCTCTATTTCTTGTCTTCAGACACATCCTTCCTGCCCCTCATTTGCCATATTCTTGATAGTCTTCAAGACATAAGGTTGGCTGCCTCAATATTTGCTTTGACTTCACTTTGTTATCCACTCCACTTATAGAGTTGAGTTTGCACTGAACTCTCTCCATCCTTATTTTCTGACTCCTGCAATGCCAAATTTAAATACTTTCTCCTTATCTGCAGTCACAGCTTGGGATAAATTGGTTCTCTACTAGTGATCTCATCTCCTATCTGGAACAGGGGGTTTACATTTCATGTACAGCTGAAAAGACCCATGAGTGAAGTCGCTTAACTAGCAGCTAGCTGGTGCAGGGGTAAGATGAAGGACACCATCAACCAGCCATTGTGGGGCAGCACAAGGAAAAGCATGAGGGCGATATGCTAGCAAAGCAGATACCATTGTCAAAGTAAATGAAGCTCCCTCACAGAAATGAGAGGAAGGAGATGTGGCAGTAGGCCAACTCTGTGGAATTCCCTCATCTGTGCAGTCAAATGAAACCCTGTAAGGTTTTTTAGAGCATAATGTTTTGCCGAAAGAGACTGCATGTCCATCATCCCACACCATTTCTGCAGCATTTGCCAGCACTGACTGGAGGTTACGGGTCAGGAACCTTCACTGCTCCTGTCACAGTTTCTGCCACATTGAAGAACACATCAGCAGCAAATGGAAGACAAAAATGATGTGCTGCTTTATGTAAAGTTTGTTGCCTTGTGCTACATGAGGGCATGTCTTTGATGTGCTCATCTTCTCTGTCTCTTTTTTAAAAGCATAAGAAACATGCTGCTGGAAACACTGTCATAAATCTTACTGCAGTTGTTGAGGAACGAGAGCTGATGTCATGTTGAGCTGAATGTTTACAGCCACATAAACAACAGGAAGAAAACTTATGTCAGGGCAATGAGTCGAATTCATCCCTGACAAACATAGTGGCAACTCAATTAGTTAATGAGTTTTTAAGGTATTTAGATAATGACAGATGGATAGACAATTTCTACTATACGCAGTAACACTGAGCTGGGTTCTTGAGACCCTTATTTGACATGAGTCTACATATGTAGACTGACAAAGAGACTACATCTATGGACAGTGGAAGAGCTGCAGACGTCATGTCTCTGGCCTTCCATAAGGCCTTTGACAACATTCTTTCTCTCTAAATTGGAGCAACATGGATTTGATGGGAGGACTGTTTGGTGGGTGAGGGTAATGGTCAGTGACTCAGAGTCCCAATGGACATCAGTGATGAGTGGTGTCCCTCAAGGGTCTGTACTAGGACCAGTCTTCAATGTCCTCATCACTGACATAGGCAGTGGGACCAAGTGCACCCTTAGCAAGTCTGCAGACAACACAGAGCTGAGTGGTGAGGCTGACATGCCTGAGGGATGAGATGTCATCCAGAAGGACATGGACAAGCTCAAGACATGGGCCCATGGGACCCTCATGAGGTTCAACATGGTGAACTGCAAGGTCTGGCACTCACTGGGCTATGCTGAAATCAGCAGACTGTGAAGTACACTGAAGCACAGGCTGGCTACCAGAATTCATGACATCAGGTACGCTGTGGCTGGTACAATGATTACTGGGAATTAGGAGCAGGAGAAATGACAGCTGCATGATGGTATCTGCAAGAGAACTGGGGAAGCAGACATGGTACATGGCATGGCTCTGCAGCCCCAATCTTTGCACCTGGACCTTCTTTCTCACTTGCCACTGCTTTGCCCTCCCAGCAGCTACCTGAAAGCATGGATAACCACAGAACCTGGACAAGAGACAACTGATTCAGTTCATGTGCTATGTGATACAAGTTTCTGGTGCTGTCATTCTGAGTCTGCTCTACAGGAGGAAGCTCAAGTAAACCACATGTGATCCAGGACCCCCAAAATAAAATTTGAGGTTTGACTTTGGCAAAAAATCCTTTGGCCCATCCCTGGGCTTTGGCACTGGGATGACTCTTATTTTTAGTAAATTGGCAAGCCTACAAGTCAGGTATTTTTGACTGATTTGCTCCATGTATGGACAAGTAGTAGGGAGAAATGGAGGCAGGGAGGCTATGAAGAGTTCAAGGGAAAACAAGTGCCTCTACTCCACGTGCAATATATTAACCTGGCATCAGCAAAGTTGCTTAGACAGGAAGCATGTCCTGGCCTCTTAAAAAGAATTGAAATGTTGACTTATCTTTCCTACTTTATTATATAAAAAGCCAAAAATATTCATTTCTTCCACCCTGGAGGTATCAGCAGGCCTTCCCTCAGCTGGTTTCTCAGTGCACAAAAGGATGCAAAACAACAGCTCAGAGAGCAGCAGGGAGGAGCTTCTTTCTCAATGGTTTTTGACTGTTCCAAAAATAGCAGCCACAAGCTGTGTATTCTCCCAGGAGGCATTTCTGCCAGCACACCATTCACCTGCACACCGCTCACTGCAGTAACACAGGGCAGCTCAGGATTCTCAAAGTACAGTTTCTAAGATAAAGCTTTTCCTGCAGTTTCCCCAGCACACCTCAGTGCCCACAAGGAGTGTGTGCAAGGTCAGCTCCCACTGTCAGCAACTTCCACTCCTTCCTTCTGCGCAAGAGGCAGGAAAAGCAGAGCCCTGACACCCTCTCTGGGGGACTCTGGCCTCTTCCCTTCAACCAGACTACAGATGCACATCCCAAAAAGCTGATTTTTAAGCCTGACCATGGAGTCTCAGCCCATCTGAAGAGAAAGTAACAGAAAACGTGAAATCAAGGGGCTATTTATCTGTACCATTTCAATAGTCAATTTTGATCACAGATGACACATTCCCACTGACACGGATGTTTCCCACTGTAGCTAAGATCAGAGGACTCTGCCATAACCTTTAAATTAAATGCAGTTTTTTACAGCAGAACACAATTATCCTATTAAATGCATCCAGTGAGAGGATAAGCCAACCACATGCCACACACATCTGTTTAAACTCATGCATCAGTTGCATCCAGGAGGCACAATGAGCTCTTTGCCAACTAATTAGAGACCAAATACCATGCTGGAATTACTCATCTATGGTTTTTAAATACTGAATGAACTCTGAGAAAACGGTTAAGAACCAGCACTTAAAAACAGTAAATTCCACTGATAAATCATTCCCTATTAACTTCTTGCTCATCATTATTATAGTGCCAGGGACAAGTAGTTGGAAAATGGAAATAATTAGTAGAGGAACTTTACGATAAAATATTTTTTACCTGAAACCCATTTTGCAATTTCTTAACCATGGGTCTATCCAGGGAGCAGATCTTGCTAAGTACACTCTGTGAGAACTTTGATTTTTATGGCATTCTAATGTGACTTTAAAGCTCATTAAAGCAGCTCCTTTTGTGCTGCCAGCAACAAAAGCCTTGATGTTAAGTGTCCCCTGGAGTCCACAGTTCAGATAAGTGCTGTTGTTTTTCACTAAGCTCAGCCTCTTAAGCTACCATCTCACAGAATAAAACAGAAGCTTGCATCCAGCAGTAACCTGGAAGCCAGATTTCTAGATAATGTGCTTGCAGCAAAGACATGGTCCTTTTTGAGCAAAAATTCTTTAGAAATTAAGAAGCAGAAAATGAGAAGCTGTGTTCCATGCTGCCTAGAGTGTAACACAGAATATGTGCTGGGCATTTCTTAAAATCACTTCTTCCCTCTTTTATTTACCAAGAATTCAGGGGAGAAATACTCCAGTAGTTACAGTTGCTTGTTTATTTACAGTGCAGTGATGACTGCATGTTTAAAAGGCATTATTAAGTTTGAAATATAATTCCTCTCTTAGAAAAGCCCAAGTCTTGGAGTCTCTGTACTTGATCAATGACTCCACATCAAATATGTCCAATTTGCAAGTAAAATCGATTTGGTCTTATTCCTAACTGACAGCATATTCAGCAGAGGATTGGGAAGTCAAGTTGGTTGGGTTTTATTGACTTGCAAAGCATTCACTAGTGAAACCAATTTTGTGATACAAAAGCTAAAGTAGACTGCAATGCATTCTCTAAAGCATATGAATTTGCCATGGAAATGAACAGAATTAAACTTCAGGAGCTGCTTTACCAATTTAAAATATGTCAATATAGGTAGCCAGATCAGTTGAGTCAGCAAGGGTGTGGGTTAGGGTTTCTCTATCCATATCTGCACTAAAATGAATAATAGCAAATTTAATAGTTGTATAAACTGTTGTCCAAATAATGATTTTGCATTTTAGTTAAAACATTGTGAATGCCTGAAAAATACATTCAGCTAACGTTTAAGGAGACAATTTTCACGGGTGAAGTTGTAAACTCCTACAGCTCTGATCCTCAATGAAAATTAGATATCTGCACTGATTTATCCTGTAATTCTGTAAAACATTTCATTTTGCCCTTGCAATTAGATCTGGCAGCCAGTACTACTCTTTTAACCTTTGTAGGTGCAAAGGACTGCTTGAGTCAGCAAAAACCTTTAATGGGAGCAACAAGATCTTTCTTTCATTGCACATACTGCAAAATGGAAGAGGTGCCCTTACTCCAAAACTGGGAGTTATTTTAGCTTTCACCTCAGGCAAACAGTGATGTAAGCACCTCTGTGATGTGCAGACAACCTGGGTACTCTGGCAGGGTTATTCATGCTGTGTGGGATCTGGTGTGGTCCCAGAGTCAGGACAAGTCTGCTCATCTTCAGGTGTTCTGCA
>NW_008238359.1:5603471-5618285 GCF_000691975.1 Corvus brachyrhynchos
CTGCAGAGGGAAAGACCACGTAGGCTGTGGGCAATACAGTGACACCACCTGCACATGTTGGCACAGCTCTGGGCTTTTGTCTGTGGCCAGCTAACCATGTTCAAAGAGATGTTCTCATGCAGTTTCTTGATCATTTCACAGAAGAGAAATCACTTCAGATTTTATCTTAGAAAGGGAGCACATAGGAGACAACACAATCATCTGATTTAGAAGGTACCCAGCTAAGGTCTGGCCACTGGTGTAGAAAAATCTCTTTAGCAGCATTTCCCCTAAAACGTTAGTGGAACTCTTCAAGAAATGAATAGCTGGAGAAAGCCGTGATGATTTATGGGCTGTGCACAGCACTGAGATGATATTTTAGTTTGAAGAATAGTTTTGGAGTATCCATTCCCATCCATTATACCAGACTGCCTTAATTTATAAGTGACTCTAAAGACCATAATGCTGTGGGATCCTGGACATCTGACTGACTCCAGTCCATGCAAGCATATGTCAAAACAACCCTCATATCCTCTGACTGCATGCTGTGCTACCAGGCAACCCCCAGGAGCTGGATTTGGGAGCTCGCTGTCACCAGAGCCACCCTAAGGAATACCCTTTGTGTAACACATAGTCTTTAACAGGCATCTGGAGCACAGTGCAACAGTAGGGATGTTTTCCTTTCCCAGGATTGCTCTCGACAACTCTCAAAACGTTCAGAGCAGACCATGACATACCTTTTTCCATCAACTATCGGACAGTAAACCTGCTCTTGCTCCCTGGTTCATCCTTCTGAGTTATGTTTCTGAGTACTGACTAGAGGCATTTAGATGTTTTCCAAGCGAAGAGACATTCCAGTTGAATTTCAAAAATGCAAATGCCAATGTTCCTGTAGTGAGCAGTATTGCACAATGACTATCCCCACTGCACAGTAAAGTGAGAAACAGTTGACAACCAGCCTCAGTACTGACTTCCCCAAAATCATCTTACCAGTCTCAACATGGCAGCTCTTGTTATGGCTGTATTGGAGAGATGCAGCTCACCTGGTTTGTTTGGATTGCAAAGTTCCCCAGCTGCACAGAATTCTGCATATTCCCCCTCTCAGTACATTGGCACCTGTTTCTACTCAAGCCAGACACAAAAATTAAACAAAGGAGCACACAGACCCTTGAGAGGCTTGATCAGATCGGCACATGCTCTCACAGAGTGCCTAACAGGCCAAAAGCCTACTCACAAAGTACAAGTGTAAGTGCTTAAAACACAGGAGGAAAGAGAGACCTATCAGTGTATCACTTACATTTTATATAGCAGCCTTGTGTTACTGAATTGAGAGATTCTAAAATATCTGCCTTGATTAGGCTGTGAGAACCATTCTCTTGTGAGGTGTGTTTTTGGAGTCCCTTTGGCTGACCTGAACACAGACCTCCTACATCCTCATTAACGCTTCACCTATGCTAAAAACAATCATCACTATCTCTTCTACAACAAGACTTGTTCTTTTCCCACTGCTGATTATGGGGGGATACATCACATGCACAAAACTCCAGCAGAACAGAAATAAATGTAAGACCTTGAACATAAGGGCAGAATGAGAAAACATATCTTTTTCTTAATTGAGTAATAGGGCCATTAGCATTAAAACAGCATTACTGTAGACAATAATACATTAGGGTTTAAAATGTCTCTGTAACAAATCACAAGGGTATTTTAGATTAAGATGTGCTCACAGACAGTAAATCTTACAACTACTTGCTCTTGTGACTGGTGCTATGGATTGTAAAAAAGGATGAAAGTAAGTGAGCTAATAGCTATTGCAATACAATAGTTACAGAACAGACTACACTATACAATACAATATGCAACTATTGCCTGTAATCTACAAACTTACGTGGAAAATGTATGGTTCTGTGATAAAAACATTATTCTTAAAAGCTTAGAAAGAGAGAACATAACAACTTTAAACATTTTTTTAAAAAGATCACAAACCCAAAATCCTGCCCCTTGAAGGATGAGCTTGGAGCCCTGCCAAGTGGGCTATTCATGCTCTGGGGGGGGAAGGAGGGAGCATGGAGGAGGGGGAGTTGCTAGAGGCCAGGCAGGGCATAGCTACCTAGACAAGGACTAGAAGGCAGTGGGGGTAAATTCTGTGGAAGGGGAGGAATGCTGGCTTCTTTCTGTCGATATAGCATGACCACAACATGTCTGCTTCAAGCACTTCAGCTTTCTTGTGCCCTGGGTAGGCTTCAGCCCCACAGGTCTGGCTAGAGGGATGTGCTGCTCTCTCCAAAATAAAAAAAGCTGCACCAGGGAAGAAGGTTTGGATTGGATATTAGGAAAAATTTCTTTATTGAAAGAGTGGTCAGATATTGGAACAGGCTGCTCAGGGAAAGTGGTGGCATCATCCCTGAGTCAAGAGGCATGTGGATGTGGTGCTTGGGGACACGGTTTAGTGGTGAACACAGAAGTGCTGTGTTAATGGTTGGACTCGATTATCTTAGGGGTCTTTTCCAACCATAGTGATTCTGACTGTTGTTGTTGCTGGACTTTTGTTAATCCTTATTTTTTTCCCCCCACCCCAATTTCAAACTGAACTAGGCAATATCAACCATCTAGTGAAGCAAATTTGTTTCACATCTATAAACTTTACCAAGAGTTAAGGAATAAGCTGAATAGTAATACAATGGTTATTCATAAATAAATGCACTATCTGCCGTTATGTCTAGCTCTGTATATGTATAGGTATTTCAATTATGCAGCAACTGTAATTTGAACCTCCTGTGTGTATATATCCACTCATCAATTTAGTGGTCTTTAGCACAGATGCTTCCAGTTTATAAGCAATATACACATTTGCAAGGGAATAGTTACAACCACAATTAAAAGTTATGGATGGTAGATGAACCATAGTTACTCTTGCATTGAAATTCCCCACACAAACTGTATTAGCAACATCTGCAAGTAGGGGTTGCACAGAATATATCCTTCTTATTAACTCATCAATTTAGTGGTCTTTAGCACAGATGCTTCCAGTTTATAAGCAATATACACATTTGCAAGGGAATAGTTACAACCACAATTAAAAGTTATGGATGGTAGATGAACCATAGTTACTCTTGCATTGAAATTCCCCACACAAACTGTATTAGCAACATCTGCAAGTAGGGGTTGCACAGAATATATCCTTCTCTTCTTTATTTGCATTTAATCAGCCTTCCTAAGGCTGACTTAAATCATGTCACACTTACAGCTTCATAATGTGGAGGGGAAGAAATCTAGCTTTTAAATTGGATGATAACACATTATCTTACATTCTTCCCTGCAAGGAAGAAGAAACATTCCTGTCAATGGTTACAAAGGCTGCTGAGCCCTTGAAAGCCCTTGATGCAATCAGTACATAGGCCTAAGCTGTGCTTCACTCTGCATTAGCCAGCCGTGCTGAT
This sequence comes from Corvus brachyrhynchos, assembly GCF_000691975.1. Taxonomy (NCBI): domain Eukaryota; kingdom Metazoa; phylum Chordata; class Aves; order Passeriformes; family Corvidae; genus Corvus; species Corvus brachyrhynchos. The sequence continues at coordinate 5,606,891 of NW_008238359.1, forward strand.
GGCCACAAGCTGCACCTCTATTCAATAAGCAGAAAGTATGTGTGTGTTGTCACATTGTCTCCACAGGCTCAAAGAAGACAGAGGGAGCCTCCAGACTCAATCTTCACCTTTGTTCTGAGAGCACACCATGAAAATAGTATAAATTTCTTATTTGTAATCCTACAATTATGGATCAGATGAGCACCCAGTTAATTTACTGAAGGCTGAAAATGCCTATAAATCACAGCATCCAGTAGCTCCAAAGAAGCTAATCCAGGAGGGAGTGCTGGGATGCAGGGAGCACAACCGTGCAGCAGAAGCCAGGCTGTTGTGCTGGGATATGAGGATAGACTGACTATCCTTTCTGATGCGTATCCAATGCTGGCAATGCACAGCCAGACACACTGGTCCTGTGCTCAGGTCTTCTGAGCAGATTATTCTACATTAAAAGGTATGGTTAACCGGATCTATTCAGAAATAAAATTCAAGTGTCATAAGTAGCCAAATATTCCAAGTATTTGAGCCTGCCTGTCCCGTTTGAATTCTAAGAATTTTCATTTGGTTATTTATCTTGATAAAAGTAGGTCTGAGAAAACCAAGCTCAAGGGAATAGGGAAGAGCTCTTGTTTGGTAGCACTGTCTTCCAATAGAAAGAAGCAGATCTTCTGTTCAAGGAATGTGCCATTTTCTCCTCTCGTACACAGTAACACCTAGATTGGAACTCTTTGTGAATGGATATTACTGATTCTTCCCAATTTCTTGGCACTCATTTGTCACAGAGTGATGGCATTGGAAAAAAGACACAACACGTTCCCTACTGCAAAATGCTAGTCTTTCCCATTTTAGGAGCTGAAAACTGTTATGCCATAATTTATCTCATCAAGTGTGACTGAGTTTCATTCGTTCCAGACACCACCCATTTCACAGCCAGTTTGGAGCAGCAGCTGCCCAAGTTCAGACATCCCAAGAATGAGATGATTAGTAGGCACCAGCATATCTTCACAGAAGAGCAATTGCATGCTTGTGTTAGGCTGTTAAAATTAGCCAAACTTATGGCTTTTGAAGTCCGAACTCTCTGCCTTTATTTGGGTGACCAGCTCAGTGTAATTCTGTACCAAAGTGTGCCAAGAACATGGATCTCATCACTCCTGGGCGCTCCACAGCTTTGCTCTCATTCTGACCAGAGGAAACAGGCTTAGGTCCAAATGTCCATGACACGTAGATTATGTTTTTTCAAAAAAGTATCCCAAGTTAAGTATTTTTTAGAGAAGGCTAACATTGCTTTACATTCAATGAAAGCTTTTTCAAATTCTGCATCCTTTTTTTCCTGTCCATAGATTTATTGTTGCTTACTTACTCAAGTGGAGCGTACTGATCAGTTTGCACCTGAATTACACTATTTTAGTAAATGCTTCTTGATTTTGTCCCCAAAAGAAACCTCTTTGCAGCTCAAGGAACAAAAGGGAGAAGCAGAAACAATATCTCTATTTCTTCATCTGCCTTCTCTTTTCACCACACTGGGTACAAAATCAAAACAAAGCAGGACTGCTGTCCTGAGGGGCCGAAGAAAGGAAACAACAGGAACCTCCTGAAATTCAACAAGGACAAACACAAAATCCTGCCTGTTGGAAGGAAGAGCCAACCATACAGGCAGAGAACTGGCAGGCTGGCAGACTGCTCCACTGCAGTCACCTGGCTCATGGTAGGGATTCATGCAGCATCACACATGCTGAACGTGTAGCACAGCACAAGCCACAGCCCAGCCAGGAGAGCCCCTTCATTCACATCAGCTCACTCCAAACACACAGGCAAATCCTGTCAACCCTGCAACAGACTTGCTCTTCATGACTATGCATGTCACAAGGAAAGCACCACGTTGCCAGTCCTCATTCATCTTTTATAGGCCTGTCTCCTTTGTATCGCTGCTTCCAGTTTCATGGACATTTTCTTCTTGGTCATGTGACGTGGAAGGATTGTTTAGCAGTCCCTGCTCTGATATACAGAAACCTGTCCCTGTGCAGCTTGTAGCTCCACTACAGACTTTCTTGAGTAGAGTGGCATGAAATGTTTTGATCAGATAGTTTGTCACAAATTAAAAATTCAGATGCTCTCAGCAACTAAAAGTGTCAAATCCCATTTCCACCTTTTTTTTTTTTTAATGGAACCCTTGGAAATTTTTTACAGAAACAAAGTTTCTGAGACCATCCCTAAATGTATTTTCTAAACTGTTAAAAAAATACTTAATTGTTCCAATAGATATGAAAGCTGTTTGGTTTTACTATTAGGTTGTTTTTTGTCTTTTTGTTCTTGATCAAACCCAAATAAATTAATTTTAGTGATTTTTCACTTAGGCCGTGAATACAAATAGTCAGCTGTTTCCACAATTCTGCCCCTCAGGACAAGAACAGTTTCCTTCTATAGCAAGAATTGACCACCAAATTTTCACACTCCAGTTAATTCCCACCAGAGTTAAATGAAAATTGATTTTTCTTTCACTCCACTGCCTTGCCATGTTACCCTCCTGTATTTGCTTGGCAGCGTAAAGAAGCTGTTCAAATTTAGTTGCTATCGGTGACTTAGGAAATTGTTTTGTGATGCAACACTTACAGTTCTCCAATTCAAGCCAGTTACCTACCTGGACTTCTTATCTGCCAAGCCAGAACACTCATAATTGCTCTTTGGTTGATATAAATTCAAATAACATTAGGTCTGTTTATCAAGCAGACAGAGCTCTGTACAGGCTGATCTACTGCTCTACTGCTCTCAGAGACCAGAAGGTTTCCTTGACTAGGAAACACTTCAGAAATTTTTTTCTGACAGATTCATGCTAAAATGGAAGTCTGTAACCAGTTTTGCCCATGTTGCATCTACTATTCAAACTTACTATCGATTCCTAACACAGGAGCAGATGAAAAAATGTTTGACTCTACAACAGCAGCGGGAAGTTCATCACATCCTTTGAATTGCTCACTGTCTCCCAAAGCTGCCTCCTTGCTGCTGCTGATCCCAATCAGAACTGACCTGTGTGGCCGATCTGCCCAAGGACAAGGCAGTGGCCATCATGTCCAGCCTCACAAACGCATTCCTAGAAACAACAGTGTCCACATGCCTGTCCTAGTGTCCCCAGTGTGAAAAGGCTTCCTGAAGAAGGTAGATGATCATTTCAGCTTACAGAAGGAGAGGCCCTTCATTTCCTCACAATAAGAGAGAGAAAGTAGAGAAGAAGGAAGATATAGCTGTTTTTATTCTATGCTTCTTCACATCACCAACCCAATTTCAAGGAAACAGATCATGGCTTTAAGCTAATAAAAACTGTAGTAGGTTCAACTCACACACTTGCCATTGATTAAAGTGATTCTTGGCCCAGTTGAATAAAATCCCACGAATTCAAAAGGGAAACAGAATCCCTGGTTAAGATACTGGTACAGGTTTTAAGAGATTTCAGTTCAAGCCACATAACCATCCCATCTGCGCCTTACTGACCTCCTCAGCCCATGCTCTCCTCAAATCCAAACTGCTTCAATATGAAACTCACTCTCAGGTAGCAGTTTTGAGCACATTCTGAAAATAAATAAAAGGTTTAGCCTGGTCTACTTATGCGTGAAGGCCCATGGTCACCCTTTCTCATCATTTAGGTGCCCGTAAGTGCCCCAGGCTTTATGTGGGATGCAGGCTGCTGACCTATCCACAGGCAAAGCAGCAAGTATGGTGAGTAAATGAGGATGCGTTCTGTATTTTATCTTGCTCTCCAGGCGTTTCTGAGGACAAAAGGAAGTCTGCAAGCCTACTCTTTACCTCCCCTATGGATAAAGTTGGCAGACAGGAGGGAAATATCCCATGTACTGCCAGCTAGGTACAATTCTGATTTAGGACTCACAATCCTAGACCCAGATTAACCTTTTCCTGAGTAAGTATTTTGTCAGCTATAGGAGCTTCTGTAACGCAAGTAGTAACAAAGCACTATCTCTCAGAAATATGAGAACAGCCAGTTTTAAAGTCTTTAAAAGACTTTTTTTTCAGCTGAATCATTCACACACATCATCCTTTTCTGGTTTTCAAGGAAGCAACACACAAATAACTAAAGGCATTTAAAATAAAAGGATTTGCCTAAGTTGAAAGAAGGTTTCTAGAATAGCCTGAAATATTTAAGAGTCTAGGATCTCTTCCTTTGCAAATGTGAGTGAATTGTATGAACATTCTGACTAGGCTTTGTGCCAACCTCTCTTTCAACTCATGATCATTGTGTTCAGAGTCAACAACAGGAGAGGTCCACCTTTCCTCCAGGGGGATGATTTATAAAAGTAAACTTGCAAAAGTTTTTGTTGTTTTTAATTGTTTTCTTCATGCTAAATTACATGAGCCTGCGAAGAAGATAGAAATCATTAAAACTCTGAAATGGAGAAGAGGCATTAGATTTAATCCCTTCTCTTATCAAACTTCTGTACGGTATATTTCCTAAATGATTCAGTGTCAGATGATAAGCTTTACTTGTCAGATTGAATCTCATCATCAGGAAATTTATTATGGAAGCTTCATTTTCCACTCCTTAACTTAATCCTATTACTCTTTAATTTAATCCTATTACAACCAGGATTGTTGCTGCTAGCCATGCCCACATATCAGCACTGAGACTAAGAGTTACTTTAGAATGCGGAAACTCAATTTTATTACAACTCTCAGAGCAGCACAATTTCTAGGTTGGGTCTGTTTCAGGGGGTGATTCATCTCATGCATGGAGAGGTTGGCACAGTAATGCTAGTTTACCTACGCCTGTTAATTGGTGTTCATCAATTAGGATTGTTTAAGTAATTTTTCTGAGCCTACGGGAGGGACCAGACCTGGCACAGAACATCTACAATCATAGCAAAATAAAGCAAAATTGCTTCTTTGCACTCCTTTTGAACATTTCAGAAATTCCCCATGGGCTTGCTTCAGCTCTGAGGTATGATCTTGGGTTAATAGTTTTGATTAAGGCAAAGGAGGAAAAGGAAAGAGAAATTAGAAGAGAAATAATATCTCAGATCAAAACAATCCTTTCTGCAGCTTTATTTCACTGTTCTGTGTAATTCCCAGTTGCTACTGAAACAGAGGCTGGCTGCTTTTCCATAGCAAAGCTTAAACACATATATTGTGTATATACACACAGATGCAGATAAATATATATTACACATAGGCTATTAAACCTGCAAATCCAAGCATGTGCAAGTACAATAATGCCAGATTTAAAGTTACTCTGCTCATGCTGTGCATGTGTTATGAGTCAGCTCCAAACAACAAGATCACATGGTATTTTCCTAAAGACCTGTGATGATTCAGTGCTTAAGTCTGTATCTCTGTGTTTCACAGAAGTGTGGGTTAACCCCCCCACTTGCAGAACTGTAATGAACTTGTAGATTCTTCTAAATTCCTCATCATAAAATATAGAGATAAAGGAGAAAGCAAAGGGTTTGACCCAAGTAAAAGCCCTGCCAAAATTTCTATGTTGTTTCAAGATGTGGGAGTACCAGAGCTGCCTGCTCAGAGAGATATGAACTATTCTGCCTTAAGTTTTCAAATTCAGCCGTGAACAGATTTTCCAACTTGGAATATTTCAGCCCAGATGATTAAACTGTAGTAAAGAAAAAGATATTATACCATGAAGTGACTAGACTCTGGCATGGGACCCAGAAGGCCTCTGCATACTCTCGCCTTTGCAGAGCAACTACAGACCTCTGAGCAGTGTTGTGCCCTTGTTTCCTCAGTTGTTCTCTCTGTGAATGGTACAAGCAGGCAGCATTTCCATTCTATTCCTGACAAAAGACCTCATCTATTTTATAGAGCCATGCCCAAAGTTCTGATTTTATGCAAGGGAGTCTGAATTCCACCTCAAGCCTGCCCCAAATCAGTTTTCTCTTAGCACCCCCTTTTATGATTTTTCTCACTTTTGATCTTGAGCATCACATTCCCTCTCATAGACTAGAACTGATGATCTACCAAACATTTATTCAGAAGTAATTCTCTTGCCACATGAAACCTGGGAGGTTTACCATTGAATCATAAAATGATCAGTAGAAAGAGACCTTTAAGGATCACCTAATCCAACTCCCCTGCCATGGGCAGGGACACCTTTCATTAGACCAGGTTGCTCAAAGCCCCATCCAGCCTCAACTCCATTATTTCCAATGATGAACACCTTCAACATCTTACGTAAGTCTTAATTAGCATTGTCTATTGGGGTAGGAGAGAGTTCAGTTTTGTGTATTACCTGTAGATACTGAGAATCATTTCACTTCTGAGAAAGGGAAAAGAGGTATCTTAAGGGAGTCTGAAACTCTGATGCAGCTCTGACCTTGAACTGGTGGCTGAGAGGCCGTTTCTTCATGGTTGGATGTGTTCCTCGTGTCCTTGGCCATACATAGGTGGTGTTGATACGACTTTGTTGTGCACCTCTCTCAGATTAACTTCTTCATGTATCCTGTAAATTGAGACAGCAGTTACTAGGTGCTTCCTAGCTTCAAGCTCTTCCACAACTCCAAAACCTGTATTTTTTTTCATTTTAGAGAGAGTTGAGATTGCAAACCAGAAAGGGCAGATGACTGTACATTTGAATTTCTAGTACCCAAACTTCTATTTGGCCTGGAAGCTGAAAGGACTTCTATTTGGATAGGGAAGGTGAAATACCCAAAACTTGTCCAAAGACTTATAACTTGCTCCTATAAATCTCATCCTTTTTGGGACAACTCTTTTGCCCTTAGTGTGAGAAACAGCGTAACAACCTCACCAGGGAAATTAATTCCATATTCTGCATATCTGTTACCTAAAGTCAGTAAAACTACCGAGAAGGAGCATTATAGCCTTAAATTGGATTGATTACTGAGGAATCAGCATAACATTGGAGTAAGGAATTTCTGCTTCTTTAGTAGAATAAAACCTAAATCTGTAGCATTGGTTTATTCATCCCCATTTACAATCCCTGTAGCAAACCAAGCTGGAGGTCACCAATGCAGAAAGCCTTTGTTCACCTGGTTTCTGAGCTTGTGGCCAGGAACAAAAGAACTTTTATTCATGTGTGCTGGTTTGGACAAACTGGGAAATATATCCTCTGAGAGAAGGCAGGTTACAACCACCCCTCCCCCCACCAGGTTCGGGAAAAAAAGAAATTTTTCCTTGGAGGAAAGTGAAAGAGATAAAAACTATTTATTTAACAAACACACATGAAAAGGCTAATAATGCTAAATAATAAAACCTCTTGCTGTGGAGAGAAAACCTGGGAAAATGTTAGAGGCCTTCCGCAGGTCTCCTCTCCCCTCCTCCTCGGAGCTGGGACAGGGTGGGCCCTCCTCCGGGGTCTTGATGGAAAAAAAATCTTCCTGATGTGTTCTGATGTTGAAACAGTCCAGAAAAAGAAGAAGAGAAAAAACCAAAGTTCCAGGAAAACAAAGTTCAACTCTCCATCTCCCTCCAGAGAAAAAGGAGCTGGAAAAAAAAAAAACTGGCGGGGAAAAAAAAAAGGTGCTTCTCCACTCTTGCTGCTTGCTGCTGCAGAAGCAGAGGAGTCTGTATATCTCTGTGTCCTTGAAACAAAACTGCTTTGAAAAGTTTTGCTCAGTTTTTTTCTTCCCCCTCTCAAGCTCAGATTAAAGGCACAGAAAGGCACAAATTAATTTCTGGGCATAGAGCGGTGATAGGGGATACACATCATAAAGTCACCCCAAGACATCATGCATAGTACCAACAGAGGGGACAAATTTCTTGTTGGGGAAAACAATCAGAACTTGAATGACATCACCAGAGATTTGGTTTCAGCTGAATTTCAACTAGCATAAAGCACTTTGAAGGTTGCTGCCAAATGAATCTGATTTTTGCAGTAAACCCTCTCCTAATTTATAGCCATGCTAATGGGAACTGAATTTACCTAAATGTGTGCGTGTTTGTATCATGAACTCAGAAACCCCGTAACTCAGCTATCAGGGCAAAAGTGGCCCCTGGGGGACTGAAGGTCAGGCGTGGGCTCTCTTACTCTGGTGGTTTACACACTTCCTGTTTAATTAAGTTTTGTGTAAGATGACAGAACTCCTCAGTGTAAACTGTGGTACCTGGAACCGGGGAGAAAAGTGACCTCATCTAACTCCATTATGCAATGGCCCATATGACGCTCTGCAGTCATTTCTGATGGTCTGTGGCATTTAGCAGTTGGCTGTGACGTGTCTAACCACTACAGAATTGCTGAGAAGACAAATGTCCTTACAGGAAAATGTAGTTAACAGCATGATGGGTTGCAGGGCAGATGGATGAAATGAACATCTAGAAATGAGCAGCTGCTACAGTGACATGTCTCCCTTGACACAACCTTGCCAAGCCAGGATGACTGTACCCTCTGCGTGTGAGGGAGCTCTAAGTGGAGATGTTGCCATGTCTCCACTTGTCTTGAAGCAAGCAGTGTACCTTTCTGAAACTCATCCGTTAAATTTTTTAAGATCCCAGCTGGATTTACATTAACTTGCAAAGAAATATATTTGCTCTGTTTGCTGGCTCATAAACACTTGACCGCTTTGCGAAAAGCCCTTAATTCTTGTATAACCTATTCAAGCAAGAAGATTTGTGAAAACAGTGGTCTGTGAGCTGTTCCCATGACACAGAGCACTGGGGTTGAGCGGGTGCTGTTCATGCCTACGTGGCAATGCATCAGTGTCTGTGCGGTCTCAAAACACAGACATTGTGTAATCTAAGGCAAAGTATTTTGGACTCCACCAGAATTTCTGAGCAACTTCAGTAGACATGAAAAACTGTCTCCCTGGGAGCTGTCAGCCATTTCCATAATAACTTGTAAGTAAGATCACAGTGACTTTTATGAACTTGTTTATGAAGTTGTGCCAGCTTCTCCAGTATATCTGTGTCCTTCAGGATCTTTGCTAGACAAGCATACTGGGCCTGGCTGGGATGGAGTTACCTTTTCTCCTAACAGCCTGTGTGGAACTATGCTTAGAAGCTGTGGCTGAAATGGTGTTGGTAACACAACATTTTGGCTATTGGTGCACAGAGCTTACATAGCATCTGCAGTTTTCTCTCTTTCCTCCTCTGCCCACCTCACCCAGCAAGTTGGCTGGGGGTTGGCAAAAGGTTGAAAGGGGCCCCACCCAGGACAGTTGATTCTAGCTGACTATAGGGATATTCCATACCATATGACATCGTGCTTAGCAGTAAAACCTCAGAGGAAGGAAGAAGAACGGGGCATGTTAAGATGAAATTCTTCACTGTGAGGGTGGTAAAGGCACTGGAACAGGTTGCCTCATCCCTGGAAGTGTTCAAGGACAGGCTGGATGGGGCTCTGAGCAACCTGCTCTAGTGGAAGGCGTCCCTGCCCATGGCAGGGGGGTGGAATTAAATGGTCTTTAAGGTCCCTGCCAACCCAAGCCAGCCTCTGGTTCTGTGATTCTGTGATGCTATGTTTGTGGTTATGGCATTTGTCTTCTCAGCTAAAGATGAGGTCCTCCTTGCCAAGCAGTAGCAAAACATTTTCCTGCCAGTGGGAAGTACTAATAAATTCCATTTTTTTTCCCTGCTTTGCCTGTGCATGCAGCTTTTGCTCTCCCCATTAAACTATCACTAGCTCAAACCACAGATCTCCTCACCCTCTTTCTGTTTTCTCCCCATCCCACAAGGGAGGGGAGTGAGCAAGCAACTGGGTAGGTGTCTGTTAGTCAGGGTCAACCTGTTCCAAGCGCAGCATGGGGCCCGAGATAACGGGTTCGATTTGAGCTTCTATCAGCAGTCAGAGTTGTTAACTGGCAGGTGCCGTGCTGGTCATGCAGCTTGTGTTCTTTACTGTATATTACAGTCCGAGGCTGCTTCTGCTGTTTGCTGTGGTGCTTATTGCTTTACTTCACTGTGCCTGGACACCTTTTGATAAAGGCAATGGCCCTGTGCCAGGGCTGGCATATGGCCCTGGCATTGATGCTCTTCTTGCACGGTGTGAGCTCCCTTGTGGGAAGTGTTAGGGATTACACCTCCCTCTGCTCCTCTGGGATGGATGTGTCCAGCTCTTCCGCATGGGCTTCCAAGTTCGCCATACATCATCATGCATGCTGTTTGGTCATGTTCTCTAGCATTGATGTTGGGTGTGCAGAACCTGGCTTGGTCCTGGCACAAGAGTAAACTTGTCTGTGAGGTGACAAAGAAATGTGCACCAAGGTGGCCAGTCACTGCTGGTAGGGTTTGTGGGAGGATTTGAGAAAGTGCCTAGAGCAGTTATCATCTTCGATAGCCCAAGATTTTACACTCGAACAGGCACATAAACCTGTTGAACTGGCACACCACTTGAAGGAAGCTGCCCTTCCTAACCCAGTGAGACCCAATGAGTTCTGGCAATGTTTTTGGGCTTGGCCTGTGCCTACTGAGCCTCAGCCCACCACCATCAGAGGAGGCAGGATGAGGGAGTGACGAAGTCACTCAGGAGGTGGTGATAGCTCAGGCCATCAACCCCAAGTTTTAAAGGAGCTGCAAGATCTGTGGAAAAATTACAGCCACAAGCCAGATGAGTGGACTGCTACCTGGTGGCTCCAATGTCAGGATATTAGGGTCTGCTGCCAGGAGTTAGCTAGCAAGCCAGGCAGCTGGGATCCCTAAGTAGCGACACCGGGACTGACAAAGGCAAGCTTTGGACACGGTTCCTGGTGAAAATGAAAGCCAGTTACCCCCTCAAGGATGCCTTGGTACGATGCCTGGGCAAGTGAACCACCACTGTAAAAGGCATCCAATGCTTGAGGGAAGTAGAGGTGGTGGGGGCTGCACCCAGTCCATGTGCAGAAGGTGTACGTAACTCACCGGTGTTGTATGCCAACACTGTGGGGCTGATGCACCGGACAGACCCTGAACCACTAACTGCAGAGTGACTGTTCCAATGGCTCCCAGGGTTCAAAGAGAACTTCCCCTCCTCCCCCTGAACAAACATCTAGGTCTTGGCTGCCAGAGATGCCCCACAGAGTCATCTCTTTCCTGCCAGAGGGAAAGGGGGATCCAGGGCATGCCATGCCAGCCTGTGGTTCCTCCTGCACAATCAGGAAGATGAAGAAGTGGAACAATGTTCTCACGCCAAAACTAGAAGCCCACATACATGGACTGCAAGGAAGACCACTGCTACAAAACACCTATCCAAGAAGGCTGATTTGATGGCCTGGCATGTGATCCACAGATGTTGGGGTCCCTCCCCTGCCATGGAGCCCTGGGAAATGAGACTGACCAGGGGCAGGGAGACCCCGTGTCTCCCCCCCAGGGCTCATCTCCCAGGGCTCCATGGCAGGGGAGGGACCCCAACATACAGATGTAGAAGGCTTTGTTGGACACTGCTGCACAGCATACCCTAACATCATCAGATTACAAGGGAGCAGAATCCATCTGGATTTCTGGAGTGACCTAGACTGGGAATGGCAGGGGCAGG
>NW_008238359.1:5618313-5621547 GCF_000691975.1 Corvus brachyrhynchos
AAGATGCAATATGCAGGTGGGCTCATGACTGAGGCATGCACCTGACCACTGAAGCATCACACAGGTCGTAGATGACAGTTCTGTGAAGGGCAGAGAGACGGTAATTCAGAAAGATGGGCAAGAGGAGCATCGGGCACCACAGCAACGAAGTCTTTTTTCCGTAACTATTTTCCACACTAGAATTGTATTGCCTTTGTTTGCATAAAGAATCTATATACTGAGACTTCACAAGGGTGACATGCTGATGCAAGGTTTGGGCTTCTCCATATTACAAGATTAAAAAGAACAAGCAGTAGCTTCTGATGATACAAATCAGCATGGTTCAATCTACTGCAGCCTCCTCACTAACTTAGACAAGACTTAATCAAATACATCTGTGATCACTCTCCTATTATTCCTTCCCACTGGGGTCTCAGTGTTATTCAAGACACCGACAAGGATGAAAATCAACATCATGTCAACCACAGCTTCAAAGTCTGTCTGTCCACAGCCCATACTCCATCTAAATTTAATTTGGTAAGATTTATCTGAGTTTGAGGTAAGTAAATTAATCATGCAGAGCACTGACCTATCCTACCCCAGGCTCCTGTGCCCCACCCTGCATGTTTATTTGGAAGGTAATCTAATTTGCTGCAAATGTGCTTATCTAGCTGGAAAGCAAACTGTGATAGGTACCTCAGGAGGAAGAAAGCTTTCCAGAATACATGGCTCAGTGAATTCTTTTGTATGAGAAATACAGAATCTATTGTACTGTTGTTGTTGATCTGCACTGGAATTATTCACTTGCTCCCTCTCTTTGTCTCCATATATCTGTGAAGCACAGTTAAGCTCCTAAACTTTAGTCAGTTCAAAACTGGGTAGAATGCACCAGCCCTTTTCTCTGGGTTTCCCATAAAGAGCTTAAGCAACTCTGGAGAGCTGCTGGGTAACAACCTCCTGCCTGCAAGGTACCTCTGGCAAACAAGAGTGAAATCCTGAGAGATGTTTGCTAGCATGGTGCTGAAGCACAAGAGCCCACTGAGTAGCCAGCAGTGCCACAGCCCGGCTTTGTAATGCAGAAGAGTCAGAGCACAATACATTGACCTGAGTAGCAATGGTAAAAGAGACACTGTGGAGGTCTGATGTTCCTAAATATATACAATCCCAGCCAGTGCTGAAACAATTAGAGGACAAAACTATGATTAATTGCAACTATCTTCTGGACACGAGCTGTCTTCTGTCCCTCTCCAGGCTGTTGGACCTCACTACCTTTGCCTCCCAAGCTGTATCTTGCACTTTGGCTCTGTGTCACCAGTGTGGTAAGAGAGGGATCCGAGCCAGTTCTGCTTCCCAGCACTACTCCCCTCTTACCCCATGAGGTGAAGAAGAACAGAGCTGGGAGGGAGGTGCACTGGTGGATGCTGGGGCAGGGATGATAGATGGATGGTCCCAACACCAGGCAGAGAATGTGTCCTGTTATTTTCCCTCTTTCCAGCCATCTCATTGGTTTCAACACTTTTCTCTTGGGGGTCCACATCCACTTGCCCTTCCTATTTTCATCTGTTTCAGAGGAGAGCCTTCTACCCTACAGCACCTTGCAGAGTATGGCACCATGAAGTAATCCCTGCTGCAGACCCTCACCCAGGCACATGGACTGACAATATAGAGATGTGTGACTTGTGTGCGTGCAAAAGCTGTGGAATAGCCAGCTGAGAGCACAGGGATAGCCGTCGCCCACTGAATGTGTACAAATGACAACACAACAGAGCGGAAGGGTGAGATGATCAGAATAGACAGTCCCGTCGCCAGCCCATCCGGCTGTAGGCTGCTGCCCTCCTCTGGCAAACTGGGACAGCAGTCCTGGTCCCCAGAGCAGCCCTCTGTGTTGCTGAAACGTATCGAGTTCAGCTGCTGGTTCCGGCTGACGGAAATCACAGCTTCCAAACACCCAGTTTGCCATCGCGCTGTTTGTCTGAAGTAGAAAATCAGCACCCTGGGGCACGCAGCCTCTCTGCCCCGCCAGGGAAGCCTTTGTGGATGAAAAAGGCTGTGTGCTGCTCAAAGACCATTTGCCGTCCTGAGCCTGCGTGCGGCACTGTTAGCGTTGAACAAAAACATCCCTGCAGAGAGGGCGCGGATCTGCTGTTCTTCTCCCTTAGTGACAGCTCTTTGTTGCTATTGTTGGGGTTTGTTTCTAATGTCTGTATCTCGGCAACACAGGAATTGTTGACTCGTGGGCCCACGAGAACCTCATGAAGTTCAACAAGTGGAAGGGGCTGCATCTGGTGGGGGCAATCCCATATATGAGCACAGACTGGGAGAACTTACTGAGAGCAGCTGTGAGGAGAAGGACTTGGGGGCTCTCATGTATGAAAAGCTGAACGCAACCTGGCAGTGTGTGCTCACAGCCCAGAGCCCCAGCTTTGTCCTAAGCTACAGCAAAAGCAGTGTGGGCAGCAGGGCGAGGGAAGGGATTCTGCCCCTCTGCTCTGCCCTTGTGAGACTCCACCTGGAGTGCTGTGTCCAGCTGTGGGGACCTCAACAGAAGAGGGATGTGGACCTGTTGGAGCAAGTCCAGGGGAGGCCACAAAGATGCTCAAAGGGCTGGAGCACCTCTCCTACAAAGACAGGCTGAGAGAGCTGGGCGCGTTCAGCCTGGAGGAGGCTTCAAGGGAACCCCCGCTGTGGCCTTCCAGCACCTTGCGGGGCTTATGAAAGTGAGAGACTTTTTGAACGAGGCAATAGTGACAGGACATGGGGCAATGGTTTTAAACTGAAAGAGGACGTGTTTAGATTAGATAGTAGGAAGAAATTCTTTACCGTGAGGGGGGTGAGACATTGGCACAGGTTGCTCAGAGAAGGTATACCTAATCTCTGTGGTATTAGATGCAATCATCGTATCCCTTTACTGTCCAGTTACATTCCTGGTGAACCAATAAATTAATTCGTCTTGAAAATTAGAATTACATAAATTTCTAAAAAAAAAAAAAAAAAAAAAAAAAATTGCAGCTTTATATTCACACAAGCCACTGGAAGTGAGAGATTTGGATTACATATAAGGAAGAAATTCTTTACTGTGAGGGTGGTGAGGCACTGGCGCAGGTTGCCCGGAGAAGCTGTGGATGCCCCATCGCTAGACGTGTTCAAGGCCAGTTTGGATGGGGCTCTGAGCAACCTGCTCTAGTGGAAGGTGCCCCTGCCCATGTCAGGGGTTTGGAACTAGCTGATCTTTAAGGTCGTTTCCCTGCGCATCAC
>NW_008238359.1:5622008-5623277 GCF_000691975.1 Corvus brachyrhynchos
CGGGGCTGTAACAAGGGGTGAGTTCCACGGGCGGGAGCAGCCGGGTGAGCGGCGTATGGGGCTGTCAGGGGCGGGGGGGGGCGGGGGGGGGGGGGGGGGGGTACCGTGGGGCTGCAGAAGGGCGTCTCCGAAAGGTGTCTCAGGGAGGGTTTTGTGGAGTGATTTTCTCAGCCCCGGGCTGCGAGAGGAGCATCCAGTCGAGACTGCAGGAGTGGAGCGAGGGGACAAGAGCAGCATGGCGAGACAACCAGAACTGTAATACCAGCTTTCCTGAGACAGTGTCTCTGCAGTGTAGCTTTCAAATCAAGGAAAAATTCTTAGAAGACAAGAGTTGTGCGTTTAAAAGCTGGTACAGCTTCATGAAAACGATGTTTTGAGTTGGTTTTCATTATTTGTGTGGTATTTGATGCATCTTCACTCTAATGCAGTCATTAATTTGGGTGCTGTGGCTAGTTTAGTTATAGCAAGAGCTTTATAGTACTTGTAGCATGTAACTTGATTTATCTAGTAGTGGCACAATATAAATTCCCTGTTGTTTAAATTATACAAAGCTTTTGAGTAAACGTATAGGATAAGACACAGAACAATTTGGTTAAGGCAGAGAGCCAGCAGTGCATAAAGTTTCGAATAAGCATGGATTAAGAAGTAACAGGACTGCTTAGATAACAAAGAATTAATCAGAACAGAATCTGTAATATGCAAAGCCACACAAACATAAGGTAAAGAGAAACATGCTTCAAATAAAAGTAGGAGAAGCAGTGAAACCTGCTTGTGGGAAGGGATGTCATAAATAGAGTGGATCTTTAACTAATACCTGAGGTTAACTAATACCTATTTAAAGATTAGATATCCCTAATCTCTGAGGTATTAGATGCAAACATCGTATCCCTTTACTGCCTAGTTACTTTCTTGGTGAACCAATAAATTAATTCAGCATGAAAATTAGACTTGCATATATTTCTGAAAAAAAAAAAAAGTTGTAGCTTTATGTTCACACAAGCCCTGAAAGTGAGAGGCTTGCATTAGATATAAGGAAGAAATTCCTAACGGTGAGGCACTGGAACAGATTGCACAGAAAAGTTTTGGATGCCCCATCCCTGGAAGTGTTCAGGGTCAGTTTGGATGAGGTTCTGAGCAACCTGGTTTAGTGGGAAGTGTCCCTGCCCATGGCAGGGGGGTTTGGAACAAGATGATCTTTAAGGTCCCTTCCAACCCAAACCATTCCGTGATTCTGTGACAAAATAAAAAGCTGTTGGAATTAAGGTTCAG
>NW_008238359.1:5623294-5626987 GCF_000691975.1 Corvus brachyrhynchos
GCATGAAGTCGTTCAATATTTTACAAGTAAGAAAATTATTTAAGTGATGTTTCCCAAATACTATAAGACAATTGGCTGTGGGAGTTTATTTGTGTTGTATCAGGATGCTGGTCTGTTGCACAGGTACATGAATGTACTTAAGATAGATCTGTGGGTCCTAGTTGGTGTAAATTTCCTGTGGAAAAGGGATGGATGGTTTCTGGTGTGTGCTGTAACCCAGCTTTTTGTTGCAACATCCATGCAGCTTTTCTGTGATGAAAGAAATTAAAATTAGTATATTGCATAATAAGCTAATCAAGTTAAGGTTAAGGCATGTTTTGTTATTTCCAGGTTTTGCTGCCACGTTCATTAGGAAGTCATATGATGTCAGAAGGGTTGATATCACTCCCCTGGAGCAGAGGAAGGTGACTTTTGATACCCATGCTTTAGTGCAGGAGCTGGAAACCCATGGTAAGTGATACCAGATAATAAAGGAAAACTTTTAATATTAAGTAGTGTAACTTTGAGTACTATCAGTTTCCCCACAGTACCAGTCCCTGGTGGTCTAAAATGTTTTGGCAGCCTCTTGAGGAGGCTGGTGAAGGAGAGGCATCTGATGCTGTGCCATACAAATAACTACTACATTAGATTGACCTCACTGGTAGGCAGGTTTATGTATTGTCTTCCAGCTGAGAAACATAACACAGGTAACAAATGTAAAGTAAGTAACAGTTAAAGACTTTTATAGCAAAAATGAATTTCCTAAGGAAATTCCTTCTACTAGCCTGCTAATAATAACGAAGGGGTTTTTTCCTAATTAGAAATATTTTCAGCAGCATGGTGCTGTGATACATTCTTAATGCCTGCACTTTTGTTGTGAGTGAGACTGGCTGAAGGTTCTGCCCCCTGCAGCAGCTGTGAGTCAGAGCCTGCAGAGGAGTATTATAACAGGGCAGATGTGTGTCATACATCCCTTGTACTTGCCAGGTTTCCAGTTTCTGTCACCCTGGAGGTATTTTAAATCAGGTGTGAGTGGAAATCTTTTCACAAGTTTATTCTGTCCCTGAGCCACTATAAACTGATTACTATCCAAAACATCCTTTCTCATGGAACTTCAGACATCCACATCTTTTGTTTATGCAGAATCTGTTATCTGTGAGGTGAATTTGATGCCCAGTCAGCTCTTTTGTGGGAAGAAGGAGTGAACATTTAATCTCTCATGTCACTCACCATTATGCAAACTTCTGTCATTTTGCCCCATCATTGTTTTCCAAACAGAAGAATCCTAGCTTGTTGCATTTTTCCTGAAGCAGTAGATTTTCCATGTTTTTGATTATTCATTATTCCCTTCTGTTAGTATTTTCTGCTTCTGTCACATTCCAGTCCATTTCACGTTTTCAGGGAACAGTGCTGGAATTACTTGACAACTGAATGTCCTATGGATTTGAATAGTAATGTTGTGTCTGTTGTGTTCCCTGTTCCTTTTCCTAGTAGTTCCAAAGGGTTTGGTTTGGCTTATTGATCCCTACTAAGCATTGACCTGATGTCTTCATTAGACTAGCAACTATCTTTTAAAATTCCAAGTGACAATAGGAACTTTGTACAGTCGGAGGTTAGGATTGTTTCCACTATTTGGGTCTCATAATATTAATATGTGTTGGTAGTTAAAAGACTTACAATAGTCTGCTAACAATGTTTATTTTTTTCATGCCTGTCAGACTTGACAGCCTGTACTTCCCTACATGTGGGAACCTAGAATGCAGAGATATATTCTCTGCATTCTAGGTTCCCACACCTACATCTCTCTAGAACTGTGTTTTAAACCTGGCGTTGTTATTTTCCAGTCCATGGCTAACCACAGTAAGCTGTGAAACGTTACTTGTCCCAGGGACTGATTCAGCTATTTCTTCTCTGAGTTCCTTTAAAACTTGTGGGGTGGAGTCTGTCTGGTGCCAGTTGTTACTCAGTTTAATTTGTTCCATAACTTCTACAAATACTTCAGTACCACAGTGACAGGTCTTTATAGGCAAAACCAAGAAAGTGAGAGAGCCATTTTAGTTTTTCCCAAGTTTTAGGCAGTTTTCAGGCTCCAATGTCTTGCTTATATAAATTTTCCCACATTTTCTAAATTTTCACAAAACACAGTCGTTTCTTGCTGTGGAGGAAGAGCAAAATAAGAAATTGGCAAGAGCTTAAGTAACCCTGAAAATTCAGAGAAACTGAAGCAATACTATCACACCTTGTAGTGGAAGGAAGCTGTCATAAAGCATCTGTAGCTTTTTTAGACATGTAAACCAGTGGTGCACCTGGATGGTACCAGTATACTGAAAGGGAGCAGTAGCACAGTTCTCTAAATAATGTGCCTTGAAAGCATTTTTCAATGTTAATTTAGCTCACTTCATAAAATGGGGTAGTTGAAACACAATACATCAATCAGATTGCTGGAAAGAAATTTCTAGGGCAAAAGCTCTCAGCACTTGACCAGATACAGCTAAAATGAGAGCAATTTTTTTTCCCCATTATTCACCACACATCATCTTTAATGCTTCAAAATCACACCAAGCTATGGACAAAGTGTTACTTTTTATCGTCAGAAAGCAAAAATCCCAGTTTGAGTTCATTCTGCAGGCAATGGATGCAGCAGTTTAAAAATCAGTTTTGCATATGTTCCTATCTGTGCAGGACAGTTTCAATATATGCAGAATTACTTCTTATTATTCTACAGAATGCATGCTTTGTAGCTCAAGGTAAGTTTGGTTTTAAAAGAATTTGTGGAAGTTCACTATGAAGTAAAGTTTTGCTAAATTATTTTTATAATGCATGAACGGCTGGATCCTGTATGAAGGAATTTGGTCTTTCTGCCAGCTGCATGTATAGGCTTTCAGTATATTAAAAGGTACTGTGCTTCAGATTTTTGCAGCATTAAGTCTGTGTTTTTTCTAGTTGAAGTCGCAGTGACTGGCTCCTGGCTGTCAGTTTCCAGTCACGTGTGTGAATTCCCATGTGCCACTGTGATTAGGCGTGGCACTTGAGCACCCCAGGTGACTACACATCTCTTGCTCCTCATGCGTATTTTGAACATCACCTTAACTCGTCATCCTTCAATTGTCGCCCAGGCTTTGGGAAGGAGCAAGCACAGACCATCGTGTCGGCGTTGATAACCCTGTCCAATGTCAGCTTAGACACCGTCTATAAGGACATGGTTACACAGGCCCAGCAGGTAAAAACTCGTTTCTGCTATGTAGCTATAAAGGCTCGTGGTGGCATCTTTAAAACACAAGTGAGCACCTCTCTCTAGTACTATAAACACCTCACTGTGCCAGGTTTTCCTAAGTTTACGTGGGATTTTAACAGATAGTTATAGGCCCTGACCAGCTTCCACTGAAGTCTGACTACTTCATTGAACACAATGAAGTTTTTACAATTCCTGGGAAAACGTCAGTTATTTACACTAAGGAGCTAATACGCCTCATATCATCTTAAAATACTCATTATCAGTACTGACTACACTATAAAAAACAGTGTTTCTGCCTAATACAATTCCATGCAAATTCTATTCGGGATGCTGACTTTCTTTGCATCTAGTAGGATTTCCAAAGAGAAAGCTTTTCATTTCAATGAAGAAAAAAGAACCACAGAGACAGAAATCCTTGTCTTCTGAGATTTAGAGGGAAAAAAAAAAAAAAGGTAGACAACTTATATTAAAAATAAATT
>NW_008238359.1:5627055-5649348 GCF_000691975.1 Corvus brachyrhynchos
AGTTCAAATAAAATAGCAATGAATGCTTAATTACCTTAAGTAATTGAAGAAGGATGGCACATCATTTCAGCTTGCACAGCCTTCTGGAGCAATGATCAAAACCATCACTGTGCATCAGAGAATCCCACAGCAGTGTGTCATTTTCCATGCTAAATAGTAGGGTAACTTCTTTATGCTGGGTGAAGGAGTATTGCTTTCAGCATTTTAAAATACTGAGTTTCTTCCTTTATTTTCTGGTTTGGTTTGTTTCCTGTGTTTATACATAGTGGTTGAATTCTGAACTTGTTAGTTCAAACCCCAGGAAGGCTTTTTTCAGTGCTTATTAGCAGTGCTTTACTTGTGTCCATCAGACTTTGAAGCTGACAGTGTGATACTCCTGTCATTAAGTCTTTCGCTTTCAATGGGTTTGTAGGCAAGAAATGGAAGTGCTGATTAAGAGTTGCATTCAGACCCACAGTTAATGCTTCTGAGGCTGCTGAATGTTCACTGAAAGTGGAAGAGACTGCAGGACTGACCTGTAGCTACAGTCTACTTCATTTCATCGCTACTTGGATTAATACCTCTGAACTTTTGGCTTAAATTCAGAGTTGGTGTATTAAAGCAACAGAAAAAGCACAAACCTCTTGAGTCTTTCAAACAAATTGCTGTATGAAATTGTCTGTTTCTGTCACATTCTTGGTAGAGAGACTCCCCACTTCTGTGCTTTGCAGTAGCTAATTTCATAATTTCAGACCTAAACATTTTTCCTTTACTTGCCAGAAAGAGTGCACCTTAATCAATGGCATGTTTCATTTTTCAAAGGAAATAACTTTACAGCAGATAATGGCACATTTGGACTCCATTCGAAAAGATATGGTCATCCTGGAGAAAAGTGAATTTGCAAACTTGAGAGCAGAGAATGAGGTACTAATACATATTTTCATTAAGCAGTTTAATCGCAGTATTTGTTCCATTTTACCTGTTGTACATTTTTGTGGAACAAAATATGAATGTAAAAGTAATTTTGGATACTTCTATCAGAATTGAAGAGTCTGTATGTTACAACTTTAGAGATCACATAAAAATATATTTCACATGCTAAGACCTGCTCAGATCTTCTGTAAAGGATTCTAAGATGTGTACATTTTTTTCATCTTCTGTAATTTTATTTAAGGGTAACTGCTAGTTTCTGGCCATTAACCATACAGTGCAGGGCGAGGAGTCAGCCATTCCTTGCAACAATTTAATTGATTTGGTGATTGAGACACGTTTTGCTTTTACTTCATGGCATTTTGATATTTCTCTGCTGTCTTTAGAATCAGAATAACAAGATCATCATTGTTACAAAATAATTACTTTATTTTGAACAATATTCCCAGCAGATTATATATACCTGTACATTCAAACACATTAATTAGGATATTTAATTAAGAACAAATTGCCCCATTGGGAGGAAAAATGGGGGAAGAATAATTGCATGGATGCAGTGGTAACACTTACATGACTGATTCATTTGGTTAACAGTTTCCTGAATTTGTAAGAATCTTTTTTTTTTCCTCTGCCCTTAGAAAATGAAAATTGAATTAGATCAAGTTAAACAGCAGCTAATGGTAAGTAAACAGCAAGTACCTACACACTCCCATTACGGAGAATAAACAACTATTTTCAAAATCTTCATTTGTTTTAAAGACTGAAACTGGTAAAATCCGAGCTGACAGCAAGCTAGACATAAACCTGGAGAGGAGCAGGGTGACAGATATGGTAAGTTGGTCTGTGAAGATGCCCTTATTAGCTCTGTGTTGTGTTTCTGTTGCTGCAGTTGTGATTTATCTTCTATCCACAGTTTACAGATCAGGAGAGGAAACTGATGGAAGCAACTACAGAGTTTCATAAAAAAGTAAGTATTGAACACAGCCGGGTACAGTCACACATTGCATGTTCGGTAAACCCCAAACTTTGGTGAAAGCTAGTATGTTTTTGGCTATGGTAAAGTAAAAGGCCAGGCTTGGAGCTGTTGTAGTTGTTTCTTGCCTGTTTCTCACTGAACTCCAGTCAGCACAGGGAGGCATGCGGGCCTTGTCCCTTGCTTCCAAGTACCTTGTCGCAGGCTGGCACATGGGGGATGTGAGCTATCATGCTGCCCTTTTCCCAGTGTTAACTGATGAGCTGTACCACAGGGATGGTTCAGGTGCCTACAGCCAAGCCATTCGAGGACTGGAAGTAAGTCCTCAAAGCTGCTAGAGGACAGCAAAGTCTAAGAGGCTGAAAAGGGACCATGTCCATCTTGACTATATCCTCCCTTTTTGGGATATGCTTTGTGACTCCTCAAACCACTGTTTCTCAGAAATGTAGGAATACTGTTCTGTGTGCTGTAGAATATCTCCTTTAGGAGGCACTGGCACATCAGAGACAAAAGTCTGTGTCATGAGGGTGGTGAGTCACTGGCACAGGTTGCCCAGAGAAGCTGTGGACTCCTGGCAGTGCTCAAGGCCAGACTGGAAGGAGCTCTGAGTAACCTGGTCTAGTGGAAGGTGTCCCCCCCATGGCGGTGGGGCTAGAACTAGATTGTCTTTAAGGTCCCTTCCAACCCAAGCCAGTCTGTGATTCTATGATCATTGGAGTTTTCTCGTTTTGTGTCTCCGTCCCTTCAGTAATCTTCCTAGACTGTGTGAAGCAACATTCTCTGTCTTCTAATGTCTCTTAGCAGTGATAGGTTGGAAATTATTTCTTGTTTCTAGTAGCATGGTATTTTTGTTCAGCTTTGGAAAGTTGAAGGGGCTAGAGACCATTGTGAAATTTATGCTGTCTTTCAATATTTCAGGATGCAAATACCAACAGCGTTATCTCAGAAATCAGTAATAAAATTGACACTGAAATAGCCTCCTTAAAAACGCTCATGGAATCGAATAAACTTGATACTATTCGTTATTTGGCAGGTATGTGATAGGCAAGGAGGTGAGTACTGGTACTGGATCATGGGTGTATAAAATTCTGTTCAGGAGTAAATGCTAAAAGAGGTCAGCTGTAGCAGCAGACAACTGGTATTGGGTGGAGAAGAGGTGGGAGCATGCCACAGTAAGACTAGGAGTGTGCCCAGAACTGGGATTAGGATGAATATGGACATGGTTTAAAAAAAATTGAAAGCCTAAATACCTTATCCAGCTTGACAGTACTCCTGCTTGCTGCAGCAGTCATTGATGTGATGGAGTTGCTAGAGAGGTTTTGCTGAGGTCACTTATATTACCCTGAAGGGGTAATTCAGGACTGGTCTGAGTGACCAGTTCTGCTTCCCATTGAGTCTCCACAAACACAATTTCAGTGTGGCAGCACTTGTACTTTCTCCTGCCAAGCAGAACAAATTTCAGTCTGATTTGGGATTAGTCTTCTCAATATATACATAACCACTGAAGTTTTTATTGTGTAGGAGCTGGATAGAAAGAGAGTAATGCTTTATATTTGGAAGTGAGAATAAGTTCAAAGGGAAATGTAATTAGCTTTAACACTAATTGAAACAGCAGTGTAACAAATTCAAAGCACAACTCGTCAGGCTTCAGGAATGCTGCTGTGTTTGACAGTTCATTGTAAAATTCATTGTCATTTTCATTCTGTGGGAAATCCGCAGTGTCTAACGTGAGCCCTGGTGCAGCCAGCTCTCCTGTAATGCAGTTTCCAGTAGCTGGGTGACAGTAGTAAAAGCCCCCATAGCCTGTGGTGCTCTCAGGTATCCAGTGTAGCTGTTGGGATGTGTCCCTGAAAACCTGGCTCCTCAGGCTGCTGCATTGGGCCTCCCATCTCAGTGCTGCAGCTGTGCTGCTGTGCAGGGTGCAGCATCCAGGACCAGCCGTTGGATTCTGGAATTGTTCTGTCGCACCTGCAGCAATCTGTGAGGTTTAGGAAGTTCTGCCCTAGAATTGTTACTGTTCTTCCATCTGTTTGTAGGTAACTTCCTCTATGGATAAAGCAGTACAACAGCATTCAGCTAATTCCCTCCTTTCTTTGTTGTTTTTTTTAACAGCTTCAGTGTTCACTTGCCTAGCGATAGCACTTGGATTTTACAGGTTCTGGAAATAGATCTACATGGAATGACTGCACTAAATACAGACAGAAAAGACCACCCAGGCAACACCACTTTGATGACCATGTTTGTGCTGTAGATAACCTTGGTACCTTTTTGTTTTGGTATTCTTCCTGTATAATAAAAATGTTTTCTGAATATGTAACACTAAAGATCAAAATATCTGGGGGGAAAGTAGCCAGATAGTAATATTTCATTGCCTCCTATTCAATACTGTATTTATTTCAAAGTATTTCTTATGCTATACCAGAAAGTTTCCTAATATTTTTTAGAATTAAATTTGTTTTCTTTTTGGAAAATTCTCACTGTCATCTCTTTTCAAGATGGAAATATTAAACATTTTATATGCCCTTGAAATGGGAATACAGTTCCCAAATTAGGGGATGCTAATACCAGACTTCAACATATCTAATCTGATCCAAGTAAATTAGTCTTAAACATAGGTTCTGGATTTTGCCTTTAATCTGTTCCTCACTTCTTTGATGAACTGAAGCTTGGCCCTTTGGGTTTTTTTATCTACATACATAAAAACACACTCCAAGGCCTTTACTAAAGAACCCTTTTTTTTTTTTTCCTTGAAAACTGGTTTACATTAATTTAAAATCTCATGTACAACTACCCTGTCTCCATGGATTTATTTTATTTAGTATCTCCTGCAATTTCTGTAAGCGCAGAGGTCAAAAGAATGGGAAAACTTCTCTGTCTTCACCTTTTCAAAGGAAAATGCCTCCACTCTCAGCAACTGTGTACAGCCCTGGGGCCGATGAGTGCTCTTAACTTCCCCCCCTCAAGTAGCACAAAGTATTTCCAAGAAACCAGCTCATATTTTCTGGGCACCGTACCTGGCTTTTAACATGGAAATACTCAGCATCTCAGTGGTGCCAGGGTGGTGGTGGTGGTGATCATGCTCATCCTCTCCACTCCTCCAGACTGTTCTGTAATCCTGTGGGACACACTGACCTTCCTGACCACTCTGCCTTCTGCAAGGACTTGACAACTCTTGTTGCAGAGTTGCAACACAGCTGAAGGGTGGATGCCTTCCAAAACTGAAGCAGTTCTGTCTTGTTGAGTGCAAATGTGTATGCTTGGTTTGATTCTTTTAGTAAAATGATAATTCTTAAAAAGTCTTTCTGGATTAACTTTGAAGTAAGAATAGGCCTTTTATGGGCTAAGGACTACGTAGTACTGACTAGTGGCAATTTTTTTATTGCTGTTTTATTCTGTTTACAGTTGAACTTGCTGGTATTCTGCCAATTCTTATATTCACGGCATTAAATTATTTATCATCTTCATTCAAAAACATAAAATAATTTCTTATATTTGCTGTCTGGCTATCTGAGAGTTTCTACATGAAAGTTTAGCACCAATGGTGATGCAGGAAATAGCTCATCTGCTGCAGCTTCTCACTACCATCATTTCACACACCCTGAACTGGGCTCTCGGTACAAGGCTTATGCTGTTAGTCAGCGTGCCTCTCCTTCACTGTGCACACAAAACCATGGATTTTTATTTTTCAGGACCTTTGAAATTCTCAGAGATTAAGTTTTCTATGGTACTAAGGAGAGGACAGTTCAGGACTTACGCACTAAAATAATTAAGTCTCAAAATGAGGGTTCCAGAGGGAAAATAATTTCACAATAGCACACAGCTGACAGAAAAACTTTTATATGTGTAGTCATTAAATTATTTTTAGGTGCCGAGGAGAGGTCAGGGTTCCAGTTTCTAATCACAAGCTGCCCCATAACTTAGTAAACCCTTCAGCCCTGAGTTAGAGACCCAACTGCTGCAAGTCATCTGGCACCTCCCAAAGGAGTTGCTTCCTGCCTTCTTTAGGAATGACTAAAGATAAAAATCAAGGGGCCTGGCACCTGTGTGCAGCTGAGAAGTAATTCTCCCATCCACTATTCATCTTCCACACTGAATATTCTAGGAGGTAAGGTGCACTTTTGCCATCCTAGGGTAGTAGTACGAAATAGACCAATGGATGGAGATACTTTTCCCAGAGCCATGAGGGCCTGTGACATTCCTGATGTTAGGCCAGAGAACTAGAGAACTAAAACGTAGTTCAGTGAAAGGCAGAGACCCACACCTCATCTGTGGAGCTGGGCTGTGCAAACACTTTGCATTATCTGGAATATTGCTTTTATACCTCCACAATCTGCTGCCCCTCCTTTGAGACTTGTTCCTCAGTGTGGTCTCACAAACCCTCCTCCTGGGCTGCAGGCAGGCTGCTTCTTTATTTTCTTTTTGTCTTTGCAAGACTCGGCCATTGTCTCAGCTTCCTGAAACAAAGAATACTGCAGCCATTAAACAGCAACCAGTGAAAGGATTTAAAATTCTACATCTGGGAGTAACAACAGAATACTGTGTTCAGACTGAAGCTGAGGGCACAGCACAGTCCCAGGGCATGGGATGGCAACACAGCAGTGTGAGACTTGAAGGTCCCTTGGCTGTAGCAGTCATTCAGCCAGAAAGGCAGCTTGGTTAGAAGGGGAAAATTACCAAAAAAATGGCCTAATGGAAAATAGTGACAAAGAAAATGTTTGCCAGCCTGGGAATCACAAGGCTAAGAAGCAGAAACATCCTTGAAAAGTGCAGCTGGCTTCTCTGAAGTATAGCTGTGGCACCTAGCATTCAGAGCCTGAGATTCCACTGAGAAACACAAAAACAAGGGACCGCAGAGGCAATTGGCTGAAAAGGTGGAAAATAGTCTAGGAATTAAAAAATGGTCTGAAAGAAGTGAAGCATCCATCTATTGCCTGTACAGGTAAAAAGTAAAAAATTAGAAACCTCATCATCTTGCAGTGGTGGTGTCCTCTACCCTCTTATGTCTCTATCACATAAAAAGAGCTTAATTTTTAATTCAAAATAGAACCTCTGAGAACATACAGTGCTGCATGTTTCCTTTCCCAAACAGATTGAATTCTCTGCATGAACTTTCTATGAGATCTTGGACTCTCATTCAGTATGCCTGACTGACTCCAGATGCTGTGATATGGATCAAGACCCTGTTATTTGATTTGTCCCCTTCTGGGGACCCATGGTTTCAATCTCTACACCCCTGCAGGCTGGGTAACCCTTTAGGTGGTGACAACACCTCTCCCGAAGCACTATTCCAGTCTCAGTCACCAGGTACCAGCCAAGGAGAACTGCCAGTCACTGGATATGCAGTGTGGAAGTACTCAGGGATTGGCCCACTCCTTTTGTTAATGTGAAATATCAGTCCTTCTCTGACAGAGTACAGAAAGAAACTGATATTCTTTCACAGCAGAGACTCTGTCAAGGATAGACAAAAGCTCCTGCTCACTTCAGTGTCCCGAGCTGAAAGGTGCAGCACATTTTCGCCAGTATTTCCGAGCACTGTGCCTAGGAATCTTAGAGGAAAGAAACACACACAAGCAACAGGCAGTAGCCTCTGTGCCATGCCCAGGGGAGCTGGTGTGGCACTCACCGCAGAGGAAGCAGAGGGCGTGCGGGTTTTGCCCCGACTCTCTCGGAGCTGGCTTATCTCAGCCCGGTACTCATCCAGCTGGCTCTCCAGCTTCTCCCGCCTGACCCGCTCCTATTCCAGCTGGGCCTCCAGCTCCCTCACAGCCCTGCCAAAAGCAAACGAGACAAGCAGAGCATGAAGTACACCCAAACCTGCCCCGGCTACTCCACGTGGTGCTGGGCCTTTGCCAGGGAACAGCACAGGCACGCAGAAAGCAGCGCAGCACAGCACGCCTCACGCCAGCTGTGCTCAGGCTCCGGACCCTTGGTGACAGCGCTGAACAGCAACCTTCCCTCTCGGAGGAGCGGTGCTCAGCGCAATGGGACCGCGAGATGGAGCCGTCTGCCCACACACCGAGCCCGGGCTCCGGTGCCTGCGACCAGGCCAGGCTCAGCTGCGGGGGAGGGAGAAGTGCCCAAGCAGCAACTAAGTTATTACGAAATAGAGAAAAAGCACAAGGCCGGCGGCATTCTGGAAAGGTCAGGGGAGCTTTCTCATTCAGATCTGGTGCTTCTACATCCTTCCTATTGATCGACTGGCTTATACACAGTTGCACAAGATCTCACTAGTCACACCCTCAACGGCTCCTAAATTACTTGAGATTCCTGAACTGTTTAGCTGACACATAATTCACACATAAAATGAGTCTCGAGTTGAGCTGGCTCTCTCCTATATCAGCATGAATATCACAGCTACAAAGATGGAAGATCAGTAAAAGGAAATAGAAGATATCTGCCCTGTGCATCCCAACAGCACAGCAGGAAAGCTCTCAGCAAGACTCACCATGTTTCCCTGTTTCCCAGAGTGAAGAATTCCTGACTCAGGCCGTTTGAGCTACCAATGAGCCTTACCGACCCTGCAAGAATGGCCTGTGCTCAGTGTTCAGGAGACAGCTGACTTCCTCCATGCTTCCAATTAAAGAGGCACAGCTCCCAAACTGTGTGGCACACTCACGGTGGCAATTTCCTGCAATGAACCCTGGTGAAAGCACTGTGAAGTGGTTCACACCAGGCCTCTTACAGCCAAAAAACCTGGACTAAAGCAGAAATCTTCAAAATCTGCTACAGTGGCCTTCCCAAGTGGCAACTTCTGCTTTTCATCTAGCAAAATGGTGTTGCCATTAAGTATTTTATCAACAATGAGGTTTTCTGGCCTATGATACAAGCATCTTGGGGTCTATCCACAGATAGGTACCCTGAGAAGGGTAGGTAGGTATGCTGAGAAGCCCTATTTCCTTTTCAAAAGAATAGTTTAGGGCTAGGGATGCTTTCTAGCCTTCACAGGTGAGAGAGACCCTTCAGAGAGCCTCACAATTTTTCTAGTTTAGCCACACATGCCATAGAAGGCAATACCCCTTGAAGAGCCCCACCAGAGCCTTCCAATAGAAAATGCTAGCTCTGGAGCAGCTGCTCTATCCATAATGAATTTTCATGTCTGTCATTAGTCAACAGTGACTTTTCCATCATTAAAAACAGACTGCTCTGACCTTTCAGGGAGGGCATCAACACCTGAGCTGGTCACCCTCTTCCTTTAAAACCAGGAGAGACACTCCTAGAAGTGATGAATCTCATCCTGAAGTACATGTCTAATTATGCCCTGGAAGTGCCTACACCACTCCAAGAAGTTTAAAAAGGAGCTTCAAGGTAACTAACTCAGATGCAGGTACCTGTTACCTATAATAGACATATCAAGTTAAGGAAGATGGACTTCCAGCATAACCTGAGTCAAAGAGTGACCTGGAACCAAAAGAAATCCTGACCTCGGTTTCCTGGCTCAGACATGGCTGTAAAACAAAGTACTTAATTGCAATCTGTGACACCTACTACCTGCTCCAGATCCACACAGACTGGTAAGTCTGCTGTCTTCTTGACAGCATACATCTTGATGGCTCAGGACAGTCTCCTCTCAGTGACCAAATAAAGGCAGTGGTTTGGGTTGGCCCAAACACATTATGGACGTGGTTATCTACAGAGACTGAGAACAGAGGGTAGCCAAATCTTTGACAGGCAGAGGTGGAGACAGGCCTGTCTTTGGAGGCTGCATTATTGTTAAATCTCTAAATCTTTGACAGAGTTTTCTTTGAAATGTAGACAGTCTGTCCATCAAATCACCTGGCCAATCTAACAGAACCATTTGATTTAACAGAGACACTGAGAATTAGACAGATATTATGAACAGTACTTCAAATGTATCAGCAGGTTTGTTGATAGGTTTTTTTCTGTGGTCTGGACACAAGCTAATGTTTTCCTGAGCACAGAAATACATTGCCAATGAACAGAAATGTTGGCAGGTCACTGAATAATCTCTGCTCTATATGCACTTCCATCCAAGCCATGCTAAGACTATTGCCTATTTTCAGATTTACTGAAGGGCATACATGTATGTCTTTGGCATCCTCAGTGGAAACAAAACAGCCAGAATTTATCAGACCTACTGGACAAATCT
This sequence comes from Corvus brachyrhynchos, assembly GCF_000691975.1. Classification (NCBI taxonomy): domain Eukaryota; kingdom Metazoa; phylum Chordata; class Aves; order Passeriformes; family Corvidae; genus Corvus; species Corvus brachyrhynchos. The sequence continues at coordinate 5,637,045 of NW_008238359.1, forward strand.
GCAGGAAAACCTGAAGGCCAAACAGATGATCTTGCACAAGAATCATGGACCTCTCAAGCACTTGTGTTGTGGGGCTGATCCTGATGGTAGAAATTTAGAAATGGCCAGACAAATTGCTGCATTTCTTTTTGGCCTGGTTGAAGTTGGTAAGTGGAAAAGACAAAATGGCCAAAGCAAATTTGAGTGTAAGCCAGCTTTAAAGGAGAATTTAAAATGGGCCCCACAGAGGTGAACATTAGCAGGGCAAAATAACCTTACTTCTCAACTTTCTTTTCTTCTTTTTTCATCTTCCTCTCCTCTTCAGTTATTCCTCCCAGCTGTCTGTAGTTGCTGTAGGCAATTTCTAGAAGTCGCTGAAGTTCTTTAATCTTGTGATAGGCCCTTACTGTAAGACAGAGTTCTCCAGGTAGGTAAATTCAGGGAGAAGACAGTAATGCTGGAATCCAATAGTCTGGAAAATAGTCTCACACACGCAAGAGCAGAAATCACACTGCTCAGCAAACACTGAGCTACTCCTGACACCCACACTGCAAACAGATCAAAAACAAATAGCAATCCAACACTGTTGCACCAACATGGACTAAAATGGTGTAACAACTACGATCTGATTGCCCTCTGCTTGCTTTCTAATTTTCCACTATTTGTTTCAATGCTCAGTATTACAGATATCCCATCAAATATCTCATCTTACAACAAAAAGATCAGAGCAGTTGGCAGGAATTGTCCTAGTTAGGACGATAATGCCTTGATACCAACTTTTTCAAACAAGGAATGATGGAAATACAGTGCTTACTGCGTGCATTCCTTTTCTCTGCTTTATCCAGGGTTAAATCTTCTTTGCTATCTGTACTCCCTTCCACACCATGTGTTTCAAAAAACTTTATGTTGTTTGCATCAAGTTCTTCATCACTAGAGTTACTGTCTCCAGTTCTTGGTGTCAAAAGTTCCACAGCTGCCAAATGGCCAAATCTGCACAGAGAACAGTTAAAATCTGGAAAAACATGTGTGGTAGAAACTCTCTGGAACTGTCTATGTTCCCATTTATCAGAGGAGTTTTGGGACTAAAGGAAGCACTGGTACACACACTACAACTATCTATCTACTTTTTGTAGTATTCTTATGGCATGAGCTCTGCCTCGATGGAACCTTATGGCAATGGCTCCTGCATCAGAGGCATCTTTTTCCTTTGCAGGATTTCTTACTTGAATCTCATCAGAATCTGCATTATTTTTGTTAATGCAAAAATCAGCTGGCTTCTGCTACTTCTCATTTACTTTGTACAGCGAACTGTGAGCATACTGGCTCACAACTGTCCTTTTGCAAATGAGCTAGTTTTCCTCTTTTGTGTCTGACCTCACTAAAAAGAAAATTAAATTAAGTGGAAATTAAAACATTTTATAGCTACAATATTATAGCTACAATACAGCCTTGCTTATCACTCAGAGCTGAATTCATGGGCCTGATCTGTTCTTTCTTCATCACTGAAAATCAGGATTAATTCCGACACGCTGACAGGATATTGATATACAAGTAATAAGTAAAGTGTCAGAGCTACCGGATATGTACTGCTACCTCTTGGCTACATCCTTTGGAGTCTCTCCAGCATCATTTGTAATGTCACAGCCAGCTCCCATTTCAACCAACCACTGTAAGCAATGGATATGCCCCTGTTCAGCAGCTAAGGGAAGGAAGGTGCACACAAGTCAGTTATATACAACTGAAGTGTTTCAAACCTAAAATGTCCTCCTCTTGCCATTATTTGACATGCAAAGATTGGGCTCACTAAGACGCCACAAGGGAAATACTATTTCAAGAGAAGCCTGTGCATCAAGATGCTCACATCACTTGGCTACACAGAGTTTTGAGGAAGAGCATGCAGTGTGGTTTGGTGGCTCTTTCTAGTTTTAGAAACGTACTGGCACCTCTTCCTGGACATGAGTTAAACTAAACTTGCCCAGTCTCATGTACAAAACACAAGACACACAAGTAACTGCTGACCTAGTAAGAAAGGCCTGTATGTCACAGTTTGGCAGCAATGTGCTGTCACCTCTCCCTGGCTTTGGGCTCCCAGGGGACAGACACAGATGCTTGTCCCAGTCTGTGGTGTGTGCTGCTGTCTCAGAAGGGAGAAGCAGGGCTTTGTGCTGGAGCTAAATGTACAGCATTTCTTGGGGCAGACACTCGAGGCAGCACCTCGAGGCAGCACCCTAACACAACCCTACTCATGTGATCTGGCATGGCCACTGCTCCCACCACGTGGTGCCAGGAACAATGTCTCACTTATGGAAGATGGTATTTGGCAAGTCTAGATGACACTGTACACTGATTTTCTCAAGGAAGAATAAGTCCATTTCTTGACAGCACTCCCTTTTAGAGTGTTATATAACAAATTTGTTATATTTGTTTTCCTACTGAGATAAGGAAATGAAATTACAACATCAGCATGTAAACACTGGGGATGAAACAACTGTAGGTCAGCATCATTCCAAGAAAAGAAAGTGGGATTTTAAAATCACTACATATCAGTTATTTTAATGAGAACTTTAATTATGTTTTTAAAAATTCTACCACATATCTAGTCAAAAACAAATGTAGGAAATGTGTTAAAAGCATATTACAAAAATGCTTCCCTCTTTCTTTCCTCTTCTGCTTCTTATTTCAGACAATACTGTGAAACCCCCAAACACAAAAGGACCATTTCTTCTGTAATGCAAGCGGTCCACTACATGTCAGAGTGTCAGCCAGAAGTTTACCTTTCTTCACAGCATCCTACCAAATGATTTTGTTGTGGTTTTTACAACATATCTCCACAGTACTGATGTGTTCAGTAAAGAAAGGCCCAGGCCACAATACAGATCATTCCTATACCTAGCCAGCCAAATGTTTCTAAAAGCCACATCTTGCCTAATAAAAAACAAAACCCCAAAACTATTTAGTTACATTAAATTAAGTGAAAATTAAAACCTTTTATAGCTACAATAAAGCTCTGGTTATCACTCCAAGCTGGAATTCATGTGCTTGATCTGTTCTTTCTCCATCACTGAAAATCAGGATTAATTCCAACAAAGCTGACATGATATTGATACACAAATAGTAAGTAAATACATGTCAGAGCTACTTAGTTTTCAGTTTAGATGCTGATTTCTCTTTATTGTAAGCTCTTTTTTCTTGACTTGAGCTTGGCTATATTGTTTTTAAAGTGACCCACGAACACATACATTACAAAATATGCGGTTTGGGGTTGCCTTGCCAAGCCCTCAAGAAATGAGATGCTGCTTTTCATGAAGTTTATATGATAAGCAGCCACTTGAAAAACAAAGTAAATAAACCAGCAACAAACAGTAACAGCTGAAACACAGATCATATTTACCAACCTTTGTGCAGGAGAGTGGATCCCTTATCATCCCGCTCGTTAATATTGATTACTCCACTTCTCACTAGTCTTCTAAGCACTAACAAGTCTCCTTTGAAAGCAGCACCATGAGCTGGGAAAGCTAAAACTGAAAATGAAATGCACATGTTTCCAAGCAGATGCCAGTAATTCTACTGAGTGTGCTGGTATTTGTATCTCATGGCTCGCCTCTCTCATAGCAACTTATGTATGAGCACTTCAGAGGTAGCAAGGATAATGCACCTTAATCAGCTAAAATGCAGCTGTGTAACCAGCAGTGCTCACCACACACTTGACTAAACATGTCTTGGTTATGGCTACAGGCATCTCATGCAGTTAAGACATTAATTTCACAAACCCGAAATAACAAGTACACCTTTGTGTACTTCTACAGAATTATACATAATGCCTTTTTTAACTGTATCTTGACCCATACTCACCTTCCTGTGTCTCTGGATGCTCTCCCTCTTTTTCCACAGCATCAATATATTGCAGAATATTATCTTTGTAGAACCGTTCAGCCAAGTCCCTTGGAGTCTCTCCATGGTCATTCCTGGCTTTCAGTGTGTGCGTAACACCGGCCGTTTTCCCGACCAAGAACTTAAAGCAATGCAAGTGTCCTTCCACTGCTGCCAGATGTGCTACAGCACAAGGTGAAACAAAGGGTGTTAGACCAGAACCCTGCCACCCACTGGGAGAGCAATGCTCTCACCACTGCTTAGAGCTGGCTCATCTACCACCATGTGAGCCATCCAACACTGCACATGGGGAACAGCGGCCTCAGCTGAACTGGGGATGTTCGGCTCCCACCCAGGACAGAGTTCAGCTCTGGGCAAAGGAGGTAAAGCTACCAAGGATAGGATCTGCAAAGGTGATTGCCTGGCAGAGCTGACTGCAGGAGACAATCCAGACTCCCAACAGAGCACTGAGCCCTAGCTCGGAGCGTGCACTGCTGGGGTCTCACCTCCCCCAGGAACATGGATCTCTGCCTTCAGCAGCTGCCTGACCCTGCTGTCCCAGGGATACTCCTTATAGGGGGACAGCAAGCAGTGTCCTTGATCAGGAGCTAAGGCCATTTCTGCTTTAGGCTCTACTGTGCCACCACAAACAAGTTGTGTCACACCCTCAGTTACCCCACCTATAAAATGAGGACAGTGATAGGCACTTTACTGGAAAAACTATCTGAAGGTACATTCCTCACCTGACCTTTAGGCTATGCAGAGGTTTACTTATTTAATACTACTACAGTGCTGGGCCTATAACAAAGTAAGAGGTACCAAACACGTGCTGATTGGTCTGACATGAGTAATATCCTCTAATCCCATTAATGAGAAGAACTTGCCAAATAAACACTTATTATGTGCTATCGCTCCATGAAAATGCTCTGTAACAGCTGGCTGATGTTCTAGAGGCAAAAGGATTAGCTTGTCTCCAGGTAAGAACCTCACTATCTTCATAATCAACAAACAATGTACCCAGGACCCAAAAAACCCATCTCACTCCATTTTTGGCACATACAAGTTCTCTATAGCAAACCAAACCATCCATAGCTTTCCAGAGCATAATTGCTCTAAAAGGTCATGGATACTGGTTTTACAGCAAGATGTCAACACCTCAGTAGAGATGACTGCTCAAAATCTGAGCTCCACTGAAATAAGGGCGGTTTTTCCCATTATCTGAATGTTAGTCAGTGAGGTAGTTACTCAGGGAGAAGGGGAAAGAAGGGTACCATGCTAAAGGTAAGTCAGCTAGTGAAACACTGACTCAACCCTTATGAATCCATTTTCAGATACCTAAAATCTTCAGGAGAAAACTTCATCCAAAGGGGATGCAACTATTTTATCAGTCTGGCCTGTGCAGAAAGCAATCAGAAAAGCTCCACATTTTGTCCAAAGACAACAAAGGAAAATAAAGAGTTGTGCTCTGTTCAAATCTTTTTGCAGTTTCAGTGGGATGCTGTGGAAGACACATAAAGGAGCTTTTCGTAGGTGGCTTTTAACCTGTGTGTGTCTCCATAGCCAGGGCCCAACATGTAACTGTGCCATGCCATCCCTTGGGCACACTGAGCACCTGCAGATGGGACTAAAGTCAGAGGGTACTGTGATGTTAACACAGTAACATCAAAATATGCAGCTGAGTGCCAAGAACTGAAAAACCCTGTCTCAAGCATCATAAATAGGGGGTGGGTAGTTGGTGCTGGTATCCCAACTTCTCTGTGTTTCATCTTGTCTTTTATAAAATCAGACTAACAATATTCACTCTTCTCAAAGCCACAAGTCAAAAAATTGTTTCTGTGAAAAATATTTATAATAGGTTTGGCTGGTGAGGAATAAAAGAAGCATGGATGTGGTCGAAAAATGAATACAGAGAGAAAGCAAATTGAAACGTTCACTTAATAAGCACAGCCAGCCCATTCTGTACATTGAATGAGCCACAACATTTTTTTCTTCCAAAATACTAGCATGCAAATTACCAAAGGTAGTTCGACCCTTTACTGTAATACACATATGCAAAAGATGCAGCCAGTTTTTAAGTGCCTGGCACAGCAACCTCAAAAAGTTTTTTCCAGTATTTTCTTAGGAAAAATTATAGCACTGTTCAGCTAATGTTGAAGCTGAAGTATGTAAAGATAATTTCAGTTCACTTCTGTTACACAAGCAGACAAGCTGGTTTGCACAGTACTTCTACTAATCTTTCTCTTTCCTTTGGAAGATAATATGATCAAATGAAACAGAACACAAAGGCTGGAAAATCAAGCTTCTGTAGATGTCAAAATACAACAAAACCAGTTTTCTACTAACCATTTTGTACACAGCATTTAAGTAGAACTGTGCTAGCATCTGCTTTCTCTCCACAGAAGTCTGTTATCAGGGAAGTGTTCCTAAATGCAAATAAAGCTGCCTTCCATGCTGCCCTCAGGGTGCCTAACATCATCCTTATTGCTAATGCACCTCCTGCTGGGATGCAGGAGCCTCACATCCTTTAACAAGACCCAGGTTTGCAAAACATTGCATAGCTATTCGTTTCCTAGGTAAGCAGTCCTTAATAGAGGGTAAAAGATTTCAAGAAGGGATTTTAAAAAGATAACTCTATACAAGTTATAGAGAAAAAAAATATGCTCTTTGGAACACATAATGTGACAAACCATAAGAAGGAAAATGCTAAAAGGGAAAGGATGCAAGGAGAACCCACAACACAAACAACAGCACTGAGTTTACAGAGGATATTGGGCAGTGGCATGGTAGGGAGAGGGATGCTGGAGAAAATACGGAAAGCAAGGAACAATCACTACCAAATTTTTGTGCTAAAGTGAATACACTGATAATTATGAAAAGAGAACAGATTACAGGTAATCCAGAAAAAACAGTATTCCAGAAATCAAGATGAAGAAATCACAGGAAAATGAGAACAAGTGTTCTACAAAATCAGTTGAGAAACACTGGGATACAAAAACTTGCTTGCAACCACACCAGAACCTCATCACGCTGGCACCAATTCAGAAAGTAGCACATAGCAGCTGAAATTGCCTCCTGCTCCACCTACCCTTCTTCTGTGACCTCCACTGACACACAAGCTCCAACACACACACAGGAGATGCTGCTCACCTGCTCCCAGCCAGGCTCAGCCTGCTCCCCATCCCAGCACTTGTGAGCTCTCATCCTTGCTAGCAGCAGCAGGAGGCAAGTGGGATAGTGTCACCAACAGAGCAACACTTTGGATTTTATAAATCCTCTCATCGTTAAAAAAATGGACAATCTATGTGGATCGCATGGAATCAAATAGCAAATGCTGCTGCTGTGCATTACTCATAATTTGCTCAATTATCACATTTCACAACAACTGTAAACCAAAGATTTAAAAATATATGATTTATCCTGATATACCTGGAAGGTTTCCATTGTTATCCACATCATCTACACATGCTCCCCATCGAACAAGAAGCTGCAAACACCCCAAGCGACCATGAAAAGCAGCATAATGAACAGGTTTCCAGTCATTCCTGTCTGAAACATTTACATCCTAAAATGAAAGCAGCAGGTTAATTCATTCACTTCTGAATCTTAGACACAAGACAAATTTTATACATGGGAATCAGCTGTTCATTGTGTTAAATTATTTAAATCAAACCAAATAACATTTTTCAAAGTTCATGCATTATATGCAGTTCTGGTTTCAAAACAGGTACTTTTCACAGGTTCTTGCTTTTACTTAATACACTTATAAAAGGTGCATTTTTAGACACATTTTTATCATCATAATGACCTAGATTGGTCATTATTCCTTAAATATGCATCTGGGTTAATTTTTTTTAAAGTTTATATCTCCTTTACTATAGAAGATTTTTAGAACTGCAAAAATTACCACCACCCCAGTACCTGATGTTCATTTAATGACATCCTCAGTAGAATGTGATTTATTCACATTATTGATTCTCTCTCTCTAGATTTTTCAGATCATTTCCCTAAATGCATATTACAATCTAAAAAAAATACAAATTTACCTAAGAAATAAATTCCCCCACAGTAATTAATCTGATGCCTTAGGTTTTAACTTTTGTATTTTTCAAATTCTGTACTGCTTGGTGTGTGACTCTGAAGTTTCTTGTAGCCTGTTAATTTCTGCTCTCTCGTGCTAGGTAGACATAACAAAGCCTCTCTGGCCCTGCTTTCCAAGGACACCAAGGCTGTCCTAGCTCAAAAGTATAAACCAAAGAGCCTCTAAAGGGGGGGGTAAGCTGTGGGGAAAACTGAAGCTTTAATTAGAGAATTAACCCTGTTATGCAAATGAACCAAACCTATAAAAGTGTGAAGAATTCGTGACCTGTCATCCATCTTGGGGTCCATTTTGAGAATAGCTTCAGGTTCCCCAGGGGATACCTCTGAAGGCCTTTCAAATAAATACCTCTTTTAATCCTTACTCCTGCCTAGTCTGTTTCTAGGAGGCCTCTCAAGGCATCAAACCTACAGCCCTAAATCTCAGTTTACGCTAGGGAGAGTTTTGCTCGGGCCCAGCTGCCGGGCTCGGGCAGGGCTCTCACCGCGCCGGCGCGCAGCAGGGCCCGCAGGCTGCAGGAGTGCCCGTGGGCTGCAGCCAGGTGCGAGGCCGTGCACCCGCGCTCGTCCTGAGCCGCTGCGTCCGCTCCATTCAGTAACAAAGCCTGGAAGAAATGCAAAGCACAAGGTCATCTCACAAGCTGAGAAAGCAAACATTTCCTAGCAGGACGGTTTCTGATGACCAACAGGATAACTCCGGGCTGACCTCAAGGGCCTGGTATTGCACAAAATGGATCTGTTTGCACAGACAGTACAAATGAGTGCTCTGGTTTGAATATGACTGACTTAATTTGACATCTCAAGACATCAAGATGAGCTACTCATAGCTCCCTCAGCTGATCTTCATAACGAATTTGTCCACAATTAAGGTCTGCCCTACTAACTTTTGCTCGAGAGTGAGTATTTACAGTACCTGCATGCAGGCATCCTGCCCTCGGATGGCCGCCAGGTGAGCCGCTGTCCAGCCTCCGACTGTCACGCGTGTGGTGTCAGCCCCGTGCCAGAGCAACCAGTGAAGGCACTGCTCAACAAAACCAAAGTGCTTCTCATTTAACTGTTCGCATCGTGTGTCTGAGGCACATTTCAACTAGAATTTATCCCCCAAAGTTACATTTCAAAACAGCGCTGGAATACTTCCTTATGGAAATACGAGACCCCAGAGCATGCCTTAAACAGGTATTTGTACATTAGGAAGTTATGGGTAAGTTATACTTTCCAGGTTTCACCCAAGACTACAAAATGTGCAAATAACCTACTAATTCAGACCCTAGCATTGATGTTACAACATGACTTTTTCCATTTTACTTTTCCAGATTTAAAATGTAATCTGTGAGAGTATTCACATGGCATGAGGTAAAAACATTGGAAAAAACAATGCAAACATGCTCACATGAATTCCAGCTAAAATTACTGGCAGGAAAAATATAATGTACTAAATTTAAAGCCTCATTTAATTTATTAGGCTTCTTAGGTGTATGTAATCCCATCTCTCTTCTCATCCTTCCATGGCCTAGTTCTGTTTTATTCACCTATTTCCAGCACATATCATTGCTTGCAATGGAAAGCTTTATGGACTACCCAAAGACAGCTAGAGGAACAGTTAGAACTTCTTATTACATATTATTATGATTTATTATCTTCTTTCAGGCCATCTTACAGCTCTGGTTCTTCCACTATTTCTACCAAGGAGCTTAGTGACAAAGAGATGACAGATAATTCAATAAAGTCTAACACACTGATTGCAAAGTAAGAGAGTCAAATGAAAAATGGCAGAACTTATAGAGGCAGAAAGGGTGGGTAAGCAATCTGTTTTTGGGGCTGACATGATGATTAGCATTTTCTTGACAGTGTCTCTGCATTTCAGAAGCAGCACTGCTCTTAGCAATTCTTGAGTTTAGCACGACATTCACGTTTTTTCTTTTGGGATATGAATGGCCTCACTGCTTCGAGGTTGGATTGCCATGAACAATGAACAAGGAGGCTGCAAGAAGAAGGTGAATGTTGTGCTGAATACAGCAGTTCAGCCGTTCTGAAAGTTCAAAACATTGATGCAAGCACCTGCTGATTTCTCTACAATTATTCAACCTTTTCATTTATTAAAATAAAATGTATTAGGACTGCTTCTATGGAGAATGAGGCATGGGACATTGGTAAGCAGAACGAACATATTTTCATATCACCTGTTTCAGTCACCTTCAGAATATTTTACATATCCTATGGGATTTTCTAGGTGTCTCAAGAGAAAACACAATAGAGACAAAAGAAGATCATGAGTCTGAAAGGGAGCCATAAGGTACATTTTGCTCAGAGTAAGAAAATCAATGATTTTGTAAAATATGGCAAAGTTCATTAGGTAAATTGCCTGGGGCTTCAGAGAGAAAAAATTAAAATCTAAAATCCTCTACTCCTGCTCTTGGTGAATGTATTTAATGAAAAAAACAGGCAGAGATTACTGATTCAGTCTGATCAAAACAATGTTGTGTTCAGCCTCTCACAAAGAAGGAAATATGGACTTACAAAAGCCCAGCTATGTACCTATACACTAAGGTAATGTTTTACCTCCAGACTTCCAGAGTGGGCAGCACACTGCAAGGGTGTGAACTGGTGGACTACATCCACCTCATTAATACTGGCTCCATGTTTTATCATAGATGCAAGCTGTTCTACGTCCCCAGCTTTCACTGCTTCATGCACACTAGTATAAATCTGCTTCTTCTTGACAACTAGTGAGGAGCAATAAAAGGGTATTAGTCCATTGCTTAAATCAGCGACATTTAAGAGATAGAAAATGTGTGATGAATCAAAGAAATATCAGAGTTGGCATTCGTGGCACAAAATCAAACTCTAAATGTAGAAGCAGTAGGTTAAAAGAAAAAAAAACCAAAAAAACTCTTCTATCACCAGACCATGGGATCAAATAACCTGCATCTTCCCTTCAGGCCTTCCCACTGATTACCTACATGACTGGAAACAATGAGAATTACATATCCAAACCCCTTGCAACATCTCATTACCTTGATAAAACTTGTAAACAGAGACATGAGCTGTAAGTAGATCTAATGGCTGAGGGGGCTAACTTCAGATAGCCAAGCATGAAAGGAACCTAAACCAATTAGTACTCACCTTCTACAGTAGTCATCATTCTGGTACCAAGACACACTAACACTCTGATTACATTTCACACCGCTGAAAGTCCTGTAGAGTTGGGCTACTGTTTAGCTAGTCAAGAAAGCATAAAGCTGAAGGTCTCAAGGTATTAGTGCCTCAGCTCCTCGGCCTGTGGAGAAGAAATGGTAGTAAGTAGCAGTTAACACTGTTACACAGTTTGAGGTAAAAAAATACTGAGGTATATAAAAGAGATATTGTATGAACATGTTTGTGATACTTGTAAAAAAGCACTAGATATAATTAAAAACAGCCTCTGCATTTTACCAGTGCCTATTTTCATGTAATCCATAGTGTGATAGTAGAGCTCAGGCAGATTTAGGGTTGCCACAGAGAGGAGCAGCTGTCTCAGTCCTCCAGGCTGACAGTAACACACCCTGTGTGTGCTGTAACATGCCTGTACCTGTGTCTCGCCCCATCTCCACCTCCCCAGCTCGGCAGGCTGCATCACTGCCCTGCACAGAGCCTAGAAAACTGAAAAACCGGGAGTCCATCCTGCGAAACACTGTACAAACAAACAGCAGCGGCACAGAAACACAGAATAATTCCGGGTGGAAGGCACCTCAAGAGGTTATATTGTTCATTTTACGAACAATATTTCCAAAATATCTAAGTATGAGGTCTTTTTTTGTTATTTTAAAGAACAGTTTCACCAGGACATAATTTTCCCCCAAGGAAGTAATTGCTCATTATTGTAAGTGAGGGTTACAGACTTCAGCCCAGTTACACAACATCACAGGCAGGCCTGGCTGATTACACTTCTTGGCAAAGTACAGTGTTTCAGTACAGCAAATTCATGGTAACCCTTTCTGGTTGGTTGGTTGTTTTTTTTTCTTTAACCCAGAGGAAAAACAAACAGCAAGGCCCACCAGCAGGAAGAATTTTGTCTCCCCTCTCCCTCCGGATACCTACTGCTGCACAGAGATGAATGCCAAGGGTGGGTGGCTGCATTGGCTTCTTGGCACAAGACAATGGCAGCAGCCTGGGACTGAAGCTCAGAAAAAAGCTGTTAACATCAATTCTGAAAAAAAATGCACTGATGTTCAAAGCGAAGGGCAGGCTCCATTAATTCTAGTGCAATTATTTTTACCAAAAACTGTTATCAAAGGGAAAGACACAATTTAGATGTTGCGATGTTCCCGTCACGCACAAGCCCAACCCCGCGCAGCTCGGCTTTGGCAGCAGCCCCAGGACC
>NW_008238359.1:5649661-5671659 GCF_000691975.1 Corvus brachyrhynchos
GGGGAGGGAGCGGGAGGGGTCCGGCCGCACGGGCTGCGCTGCAGCTGCCCGGGGCTTTCCGCACCTTTCGGCAGCCCTGGGCTACAGCCTTCGTGGCGTTCCCCAGGAAAAATGTAACAAGTACCAGTTCTCATCTCTGAACCCTCAGTGATGCACTGACCAAGAGGTATTGAACCAGCTCGCGCTCTGGACGATCGGACTCCTCACGTTGTGGGAATCTTTAACCCTCTTCTTTCCTGCAGTGACGTGTGATCCTGCTCCTCAGTTCCCTTAGTCAAAACCAGCTGGTGCCCCGGGGGTAAGCCGGCTTCTTTTGATGAGGGGAAAAAAGGACCCTGCATTTCCAGAATCCTGCTTCCAGGCAGGATGAACCCTTCCCAGTCAGATTTACAGGTGTGCAGTGATAATCACATGGACCAAGTGAGCTTAATGGACCATTTAGAGCTTAATTATCATTGTCATTAGAGCTGTCATAAAGCCTGTTTCTGCAACTTAGAGGTCTCTTTTTGTCCTATCTCCAGCAGACAGTTATTTGTTCCCTTTTCTTAACAGCGTTCTACACATTTAAAGACATCACGTCTCTGCTCACTCTCCTCTGAACTTCAGTTGGTGTGATTTAGAAGTTTACAGTATTCCAGGACACAAAGCATCATATTTGGACCAAGGGACCAGGCTACATCCCTGCTCCAGGAAGAGGTTGCAATAACTACCACAGGAGCATCTCTCCTCAGCACAGCCAGCAGCCACACACACCAACCCTATGGACTGACACCTACCACCCTGATCCATTTTGTATTTTGGTTCCTCTGGACTGTCGTCTCTAATTAAACAGCATTTTTAAGGCTGGTATCTAGAACAGGGCAAGCTCACAACTACAGTTCCAACCTTAATAAAAGAATCAAAAGTATTATTCACATCTGAAAAAGTGCATGAAGCCTGAGTGTTAACATGGGAAGAAGAAGTGTTTGCAGCCAACAGCTCCTGCACTGCTAATTATTTCTACTTACACTAAGGGTGAATTCTGACTCCCAAGTATCCCCACTGCAAGAATAACATGCTAGGATTGTGACATTGCTTTCTGGCTATTAGAGCTTCTGTCTTGCTCCCAGCAAGTTAAAAATACACACAATAACTAGCAGAGTTAGAATAAAACATCAAATGCATACTGAAACACACAACTTTATTTCCAATCCCACAAACGTACCAGCCACACAGACCCATTACTGAAAGGAAGAGACTCACACTCAAATATATGCTTAGTTTTATTTATAACATTTAAGAAATATTAACATCTCAGGATATCTGGTTTACCATCTAAGTCCAGTCATAAGCAACAAAAAAGAAAATGTTAACCATGTTTCAAATGAGCATTCTTACATTCACTCCCCCCTGTAACGTAAAGAAAATGCAGCTTTATTAAATTTGTGTTTGACTAATGGAAAAAAAAGTCATTAAAAATGTCTTAACTACCAGGCATCCTGGTTTGTTAATTTTTTTTTGTTGGCACTTGTGTTCACCACAATCAAGCACTCCGGTTGGTTTGTTAAATGTTCCCCTTCTACCCAGAACTGTCTTTTTGTGAGTTTTTTTGAGGATTTTTTATTATTTTGTTGTTGTAATTGGTTTTTTTAACATCTGGATATGTAAGTCTGTTCAAACAACTTTAAAAAGACAAGGAATCTAGGCCTGTCTGAGAAGCTCCTTCCCTTGATAACCCACCTATGGGATAACTGAAGGAAGAGACTTGCTTTCATTTTTCTGAATCTTATTAAGCAAAAATTCATTTTAATTAATTTTAAACTGAAAAAGGTACAGAAACACTGTCTTTATTTGATGGTGTGCATAAACATTACACTCCATATATAGCAAAAATATCTTTTATTTATAATTTACATTTCAACAAGTGAAAATTTTACATTTTTACATATACCATTAAATTTTCACGCATCTACAGAACTTTCACACAATGACACCTGAAACTGTGCAGGCAGTAAGAAATTTCAAATACAAAAATGTATTTATTAACCAAACAGCAGTTGAGGCCCTGCCTCAGTTGGACATTTTTATTCATATAAAAAGTATTTGCCTTCCAGAATTAGCACAGCAGCTCTTCTGTAAAAAAAAAAAAAAAAAATCATACCGCAGTTTATTTAAACAGACTCCTCAGGTTCTGTTTTGATTTCTGTAGATGCAGGTGTGCTCTCTTCTGCACAGGCTGGAGGTGTGTCCTCAGGTTCTTCTTTGATTTTAGGTGAGTCACAGGACTCTTCTGTTTCTTGTTTAACAATGTCCAACATTATATTTAGTGGATTTTCTGAAGGAGTCTTGCTGGGAGACGGTGTGCAATCGAATGATGATGTCTGCAAAGTCGAAGTCAAGGTAGCATTAGCACACTAAAATAACCATTTTTAGCTTTTTATTCCTTTTGCCCTTTTTCAAAATGCAAACATGTTAATGGTCAGGCACTCAAAATCCAAACTTTCTACTTTGTCAAACTTCTAAGAAAACAAATTTAATTTTTTAAATAGCATTACTTTTTTCCCATTTCCTTTGAAAAGGTATCACCAAGCAGTGATGAAATGCTTAACACATTACCATGAACTGTTCCCTGCTCCCTGCCCTCGGAGCCGTTGTAACTCCCAAAGCATTAAAAATGTCACACACACCAACACCCATCTACTCTTTTGTTACAAATTCCTAAGATTACACATTACTCCACAATAAATCCATCAAACCATGGCTTTGCTTTATGGCACACAAGCTGTCACGGTACATCATAACCAGAACTGCATCTCAGCTAATTCTGTATTATAAACTTGCCATGCCCAAGGCCTCCAAGTCTTAGGCAAGAGAAAAATGGGCAGCACATTCTGAATGCATCTGCTCCCTGCAAAGTCAAGAGACCAAGCAAACAAACTGAAAGCAAAATACTTCAAAAAATATGAAGGATCCACTTACATTTTGGTAATCTTCATAACAAGATGGATGGTAAATCTGAAAAAAAGTTGTTATACATTTAAGTATGTAAAAATAAACTACAGCAGGATCACTGATAATGAACTGAACAGTGTCAATTACACATGATCACACAATTCATCTAGAAAAACTATGACCTGAGCAGGATAAGTATGGTGTCAAATACACCTGAGACAAGATGTTGTGATGTTTATTTAGGAAACATGATCATACAGAGGGCTGGTAAGTGCTGTGAGTTAGAGAAGCCTGGTGAGTGCTGGGAATTACCTGTGCACAGCTGCATACAGAAATAATTCAACTGATACCTACACCCATACACAGAGTGATCCATTTTTCTTTGAGCACTGCAGTGTAAGGGAGAGCTAGTGAGCCCATAACAATGAGACCAGGATTTCAGGCACTTCCAAAGGCAGAGATATTTATATATTTGGAAGCCAGGAAAACTGCAATAGAAATCCTTCAGGAGAAAAAGAGCACTTGCCAGCTCCCCCTGGTGGTTTTTTTTTTCTGTAATTCTTCAGGAGTTTTACTACGAATCAGTATCACACATAAATAAGATCAGATTACCTTTTCATCTACCCTGATAGCATTCTTCAGGTGCCACTCTTCCTCTTCCTCATCCCAATACTGTTCAAATTGTTCTTGGCAAATTTCGCAGCTCTGAAATGTTATTGTAGTAACAGATATAAATGTTGTTATTGCAACTTACTGAACACATGAAACTCAAGAACCTAGTAAGAGTCAAATAAGGCTCTTTTAAATTAAGTATGTTAAGCCTAGAACATGATCTTTTCTCCACACTTTAAAAATCACTTTAATAATTAGTAAACCTTAATTAAAAATTGAGTATGGTTTGCAGACAGAGAAAGGATCACCCTCTGGCCCTGAATACTCTTTGTCACTTGAGAAAGGTAAGCTTTGTCCTTTTAGGTAGTTAAGTCTGCAAAGCACCTTGTAACAATGTAATGCTGTCTTACTCTCATGTAAGACAATCCATTCCAGCGATTTAACTGATTTTATTTATGGAATTACCTTCATTCTTCCCCCTTAACCTGCAATTTCCAGTCAAAAAAGGCAGAACTTTCAGATGGAGTACTAAAGTTTTTAGTAATTCTGTGAAAAATTATCAACTCAGAGACCAAAGCACAAAAGGTACTTTTTAAAATGTAAAAAAGGCCTTTGTGGTTTCATAGCTAGTTTCTTAGAGACTTAGCACGTAAACTGAAGTGTAATTCTAACAACATTTGTTGTACACCAATTCATCTGCCAAAATACAGTTCTACTGGTTACTTTCAGATTGTGCTATTTCTTTCTTCTAATGCCTATCTGCTACCAAAAAAGAAATTTTTGTGTTTGAAAGTACCAAAAACCCAGTAAACCCTGTAGTTGTTTGAATGACAAATAACCATCAAAGGACAGATCACTTACTCTACTTACTCTATGTAAACATTCAGCAAATTAAGACACTTTGCCTATTTCAGTTTTGCTAAAACCACAGAATGCCAATGGGCGTAGACTTTTAACTACAGGTGGTTTGTACTATTCTCTGGCCCGAGAAGCAACCACTACATACACAAATCACCTATGGAGGGGCTGCACAAAGGCCCAAGTACAAGATTCCAGTCTACATATAATAACAAGAATACAGTACTGATGCCATGATGATTTTTTGCTTTTTCTTTTATAACCCTGTTATACCTTTTTATAACTTCTGTATTCTTAGTGCTTTTCACCTACATTCTTGGACTTGTTTGTCAAGCTGAGAGACTAAACATTTTAGAAGCTTCGTAGTTAGGGATCAGTGTGCCCAGACTTCAAGGTCCTCTCCAGAACACATTCTGTAAGCTAAGATAGAACCATCCAGGGGAAGGCTCCTTGGAGAGGGGGGGCTCATTTGAGCCTCTCATTGGGGAATCTTGGGATAGATATGCTAATTAGTAAGACCTATAATGTTATACCAGATCTTTTGGGGGTGTGCACCGTGGTGTGCGTGGAGGTGCATTCGACCTGGACGTAGTGCACCTAAGGTGCACTAATATATACCAAATAAATACCAAAGTAAAATCCCTTTTCCCCCTCTAACCATGTTTGACTCTTGATTTTAAGACCAGGAAAAGGCCTTTGAGTGACTAGATTCTTGCTATCTGGGCTGATTAAACTAGATTCTTGTTATCTGGCAAGCTGAAACTTACCTCAACCGCTCCAGCTGGTCCAGCTGGGACACTCTGAAACTCCTTCTCTTTCGCAGCTTCCTGTGTCTTCAACACAACCTCTTCGTGAGCTTTTTCAAAGAACTGGCTTTTAGCACGCTCCTCTAGATCTGCTATTTCTTCAAATTCAATCCAGTCCTGAGGAAGAAGTTTTCATTCTCACTGAGACATCCCCAAGTATCGTATTTAATAAATCTTACTTTGTTAAAACTGAAATACTCCTCACATGCAGCATTACACAACAGTGTACTCTCACTTCAGAAACTTTTTCCAAAAAGATCGCTATCCTTCAAATTCCATTTTCAGTGGAATGGAAACAGTGCAATAAGCAGCTTTAAACTGTTTATTGTTCATCATACAACTGCCTTTTGTATCCTGACACACATTTGCAGACTACTTGAAGTATCTAAGACGTCATTGTTTATCACAACCAACTCCTGTGATGATGCAAATTTCAGCTGCAATCCTACAGCACATGCAAGAGTAAAACACAGAATCCAGCCTGTAATTTATCAACACAAATACTGCATTACTTACTGTTAAACTGTAGTACCATCTCCTGTGTGTAATTTTTCTGCTAACATCTTTTTCTGTCCGGTTCTGGCGGTAATGCCAATCTAAATGATCTGCATAGACATCTGTCTGTGAAGTAGTGAACCTCATTCCACAGGAGTAACACTGAATTCCAGTGTACAGTCGATTTATAACACTATCATAACGCCTACAAAAAGAGATAAAATATCTTAACACTTCTTTAAAAAGCAACAGTAAGAAGTTTCTCAGCAAGTTGCTCCATTTGCCTACAATAGCAGGGGAAAAGCATGCATCTGCTCCAAGTTAAAAGTACACTATATGACTACATTCATCCTGATTTTCATAGCACAATCAACTTAAACATTCAAAAACCAATGGGCTCTTATTAATGATTCATGAGAAATATGTTAGTGTTGTGTCTCATTCCTATTAACTTTTCTCACCTAATAATGCACAAATTGCAATGCCTTCATTTGGCCCAGCTTTACAAGCTACCACCGAAGTCATAAAATTAAATCATAGAATGGTTTGGGTTGCAATGGACTGTAAAGACCATCTAGTTCCAACCCCCCTGCCATGGTTGCTCAGGGCCCCATCCAGTCTGGCACTGAACACTTCCAGGGATGGGGCATCCATAGCTTCTCTGGGCAACCTGTGCTGGTGCCTCATCAACCTCTCAG
Source organism: Corvus brachyrhynchos (assembly GCF_000691975.1). Lineage (NCBI taxonomy): Eukaryota > Metazoa > Chordata > Aves > Passeriformes > Corvidae > Corvus > Corvus brachyrhynchos. Next base: position 5,656,062 of record NW_008238359.1, read on the forward strand.
TAAATTTCTCCCTACTATCTACAATAAATTTGTTCTTTAGCGTAAGGTCATTTGCCTTTATCCCTGTCCTATCACTACACGGCCTTGTGAAAGTCCCTCTCCAGCCTCTCTTGTAGGCCTCTGGGTACTGGAAGGCTACACTAAAGCCTCCCTGGAGCCCTCCCCTCTCCAGGCTGAACCACCCCAACTCTCTCAGGCTGTCTCCACAGCAGAGGTGCTCCAGCCCTCTCATCATCTTTGTGGCCCCCCCTCTGGACTCACTCCCAACAGGTTCATGTCCTTCTTCTGTTGGGGCCCCAGAGCAGCACTACAGGTGGGGGTCTCACCAGAGCAGAGGGGGATAATCACCTTCCTTGACCTCCTTGTCACTTGGCTTTTGATGCAGCCCAGGCCTGGGCTTCACTCCCTGTAACAGCCCCAGTGCTTAAGTAACAACACGCACCTTTGCATAAAGCTAAGTTTTCCCATGTTAATTTTCATTTTCCTTTCTCAAGTTCAACAAGGCTGACATCAAACAATGCACTCACTGATTTAACCTCCTCTGAATCACAAAGTGACAGGTAATCTTTCAAAAGCTTTTAACTGTCTTGGATGAACTATCTAGCTACTGCCTTGTTGTTATTCCTACTGTAAACCCATTCTACTATACATACTGTCTAAGTTCTTCAACTATGAAGTTAGTGAGGTCTGGAACATTCTGATCTTCATTCTGATCATCATCTTCTTCTTCAGCAGTCGGCTGGGCTGATGTTTCATTTGCTTCTAGAAACCATAAAGATATTATTTTACCAAAATTTCATTACATCATCAGAAAGAAATTATGTGCTCCTGAAAGTTTTTTTTTTTTCAAATATTAGTAATACAATCTGACTACGGTAAAACACAAGTGCACAACAGCTAAGTCAGTCATCCTCTAACACCATTAAAAAGAAGCATAAGAGAAACTAAGCCAGAATTTCAATTGAGGAAAACAGTATTTCACCTCAGTGTTTGGCATCAAAATTCAGTCTTCATAGATACAGAAATATTTCAGAAGATGAAAAGACCCTGATTATAATTAAGAACAAGTTATGAAAGCACAGCACCAAAGACAAAGACTTCTCTGGATAGCTGAACTGTAAATTAAACAAGATACTAAGAATTTACTCGACCACATGCATTAAATTCCTTCCCAAAAATGAAGTTCTGTTTAAAAAAAACCATACAGGAGTTCACAAAAATTTGTACACTCAGATTTACACTTGAGCTGTGGATAAATTGGATAGTTAGAACATAATGAATCTACATACGTGCTGAAGTGGAATCAGTTTTAGACAATTTGAGGATCCCTGTTTTCAGCAGTTTAGCAAACAATTCATTCACATCAACCTGTCCAAGGTGGTTATCAGGATATGAATGGGGAAGGGCTCCTGGGGAAGAACACAGACATTCAAGGTGACAAAAGGTTAGCATTAGAAATCTACTTCACTTTTATCAGTATATTTCACAACACAGTTTTCCTGTTGCCTCCCATTTCTTTCATTTTTTGTTTCTAATTATTTACCAACTCTCTGCTTTATCTATTGTTTGGCTAATTTTTTCCCTTGCAACAGGGAATCTTCGTAACAAGACTTTCCCTTCCTTCATAATATATTCTGATGTGCTATCTAAGCTGGCTGCCCACACACAGCTCTCTGCTGCATGGTGGTTACTGAAAAGCAGTATTGTCCTGGATTCACACTTACATATTTCACTACAATCAATCTACTTCATCACCTAGTTTAACCTTTTATGTTTTTGAAGTTTTTCATTATTAACCACTCATACACTGGAGATGTTTGCACACCCCAGCAAAGCAAACTAGACCTACAGACTGGCGCCTTCCAGAAAAACAGATCAAAATTATCTTTTGGCTTTTTAGCACAACTTTATACCAAAACTCGTGGTTAATGAAAACTAACAAAAGCCTTCAATGTTTGAGAGAAGCTCCTAAAGAGATGAAGGTGCTACAGAAACCACATCTACAGCCACCTCACTGAGGAAGCTTCCTGTAATCCACACAGACCTAGTAAATCAGGACATTAAAAAAAGATCATTTTTGTGGCCACCACCAAACGAACAATCCAAAAGAAATAAAAGGAATTCTATTGTTACAAACCTGCAGGGTTCTGGACAAAACTTCCAGGATTTGGCAAATACTGCTGACCTTGGCCATAAGGTCCTGGTTGAGCAGACATGAGAGAAACCTGTGAAAGTAAACATGTAAGTATTCTTTGTATAACAACATGACTATAAACTTACTTTTCACATTTTATTATTAACTTCTAGTTGTTTATCAATAATTTCACATATATTAAACTCCTTCCAGGAGTGAACCATGTCAGTTTGATATTGAGAAAGACCACAAATTACTATACGATCTTTCCCCCATTTTCATTTTCCACTAGGAAAATTCAGAATACATCCTTATTTTGCCTAATATTAAAAAACAAACAAACCAACCCCACCACACCACCTTCAACACCTTTCCTTCTACTTAGCAATCACGTTTTCCAAACACAGTACTTCCTTTTAAATTGCTCCTGTTCACCAAAAGAGAGCTCCTCAAGAAATTCAAGGAACCCATAAATGTCTACTAACAAATGCCACAATTAACTCTTATCTAAGAACTGAACCAGCATTCACTACAGACACACATCTTGAAAGCAAGACTTTTCAGCACATCAGCTACAGTAAGCTGTAGGTAGAAAAACAGTCATTTTAACACATTTGTAATAAAAATGTTTGGGTTTTTTTTTCTAACTGGCTGCTTTCTGGATTTAGACACTGTTTAAAGCTTTATCCCATTAGAGGTCTGCAAGACACATTACCTGCTTTTGTACAATCTATTAACTCTTCACATTCAATTTTTATCCCCCAAATGAAAAATACATTTTAAAATCACTAATCATTTTCCCCCCCATTTCAACAGAGCATTTCCAAGAGGCAACAGCAAAGACAATTGAACTGACAAAGCAAGATGGTGCTGAGAGAATTTTAAAAGACAACACCACCTTTGAGCAAGAAAGTTCCACAATAGCCCCATCTTTCTCAATTCTCCCAGGTTATGGGTATCTCTTTAAAATTGGCTTGTCACCACTACTAACAGCTGCAAAAAGATAACAATTATTTTGGTGAAGTCTCACTTCACACCTCTTAGAAAAATTAATCATGTATACTTCAGTTATTTACATTATCTTTCACGCTTTATATAGAATTCACTTTTGTTGAAATTTAATGAAAATACCAAAGGCTTCCGATTACCTGGTTTTGTGCTCATGTTAAAAATAATGATTTCACAGATGTATTCTGAACTATGAAGTGATTGCTAAGATCCACCATTTTGTCTAATTCTTAACAAAAAATAGCACTGCATGTTCTTAAATTATCTACTGACTTTTTTAGCTTGAAACCAACTCTCAGCCTGCCAACTCTTCAGAAAAACATTCCATTTTTACAGGAAGAAAAACTGCTAATTCTCTGTACAAAAACACTATTGAAAGCAAACTATTTGATGCAATCATCTCTTACCTGATTACTTCCCATTGGCATATTACTGAAATTTCCATACTGAGGACCCTGAAGACCTTTTTCTTCAAAGTAATGTCCAGCTGCTCTCAGTGGGAAGTTCTGTCCTCCTGGGCCAGCTGGCCCATTGAAATTTGGTCCAGGTGAACCATCAAATATATCAGGTCTCTGGAACTGCATTCCATGAGCTGGTCCATTGTAGCCCTGGCCAGGATGTTCAACAAAAGGACCACCTTGTCCATATGGTGACATTTCTAGTCTTGAGGCAGGATGGTTAGCTACATTTTCAAAACGTGCACCCTGAAGGCCAAGGGGCAAGTCAAACCTAGAAGCTGGCTGGTGAGGTCCATCAAATCTTTGAGGTATGGCTGTTTCAAATCTTGCTTGTGCCTGTTGGCCAGGTGCCAACCTTGGACCAGGCTGTCCATGAATTCCATCAAATCTTTGCAGGAGAGACAGCTGTCCAGGCTGACCATCAAATCCAGCTCCATGACAGCCATCAAATCTCGGACCAGCCCGACCAAGAGGACCATCAAATCTAAGTCCACCAGCTCCCTGGTGTACTGGTCCATCAATCAGCCTAGGACCTAGACCTGGCTGACCACGTGGTCCTTCCAATCTCAGCCCACCACCTGATGGTCCGTGTGGCCCCTCAAACCTGAGCCCACCACTTGACGGTCCATGTGGCCCCATGGGCTGACCATGTGGCCCCTCAAATCTGAGGCCACCTCCAGGTTGTCCATGGGGCCCCAATGGCTGTAAATGTGGCCCCTCAAACCTGAGGCCACCCCCTGGTTGACCATGAGGCCCCAAGGGCTGACCATGGGGTCCCTCAAACCTGAGACCACCCCCTGGTTGACCCCGAGGCCCCATAGGTTGACCATGAGGTCCCTCAAACCTGAGACCACCTGAAGGCTGACCATGAGGACCCTCAAACCTGAGACCAACTCCAGGTCCTTCAAATCTAGGACCACCTACAGGCTGCCCCGCAGGCCCCTCAAACCGCAAAGGCCCAAGAGGTCCCTCAAACCGTAGTGGACCTCCTCCACCAACCTGGCCTGGAGGTCCTTCAAACCTCAGGGCCCCTGCCAGCTGCCCTGGTGGCCCATCAAATCTTAGGGCTCCAGCTCCCCCTGCTCCTGCCATTGGTCCATCAAACTGAGATGCACCTGCCCCCACCAAAGGCCCCTCAAATCTCATAGCAGCCTGTCCAGCTGGCCCATCAATTCTGGAACTTGAACCAGCAGCAGGACCATCAACAAAAGGACTTCCTTGTCCATCTACTCCAACCCTTGCAGCAGTCGGTCTAGGTGAGCCATCAAACAGAGGTCTGTCTTCCATCAGTGCGCTTATCCTCTGCTTTGCTTCAATACCTCCAAATCTTGATCCTGGACTTTCTGGAAATGGTGCTTTCTCTGGATCTTCATACCTAGCTCTTTTGAAACGTTCACTGAATGGTGACCTTGGTTCCTCTCGAACACCTAAAAAAACCAGAACAAATCACATAACCACTCACTAATACACTGTCGATTGCTTAAGAGATATAAAGTAAAATCACATACCAGCTTGCCCAAGAAGCTGTCTTTCTTCACGATTATCAAACCTACAGAGTGCATCTCCATCTATTTTCTGGAACTCTGCTGTACTTTTCCCCTGTTGTCTGAGAGCATCTCTAAATTCATCCGATTCTCCCCAGCTGTCGTAAGGATCAGAACCTCTTGCTCCTTTAGTAGCACGCTGGTCTTCAAGTCTTCGTCGACTCTCAAGTGGTGACAGGTTTTCGGCAAAAGGTCTTGTAGTGCCACTTACAGGAGAATGTCTCCTTGATCTTTCTGCAAATGCTTCTTTTCTGTCAAACTGTACCCCACGCTTGGCTTTTGCCTGCTCACATTCTATTCCAGAAAGCAATGCATCAGGTATATGATAATCCAAAATATCCTCGGGATCCAACAGATCAAGCCTTGACAATGAATGCTGAACTTGTGTCCTTTTTAGTTTAGCTTTATGTTCATAATATGTTAATTCTGCATCCGACAGAAGAGGTTTCTTTTTTAAACCACATTTTTCCTCTGTAGGGCTATCCCAGACATTACATCTGTGCTTTCCTTCCTGGTACTGGAACAGCTGTCGGATCTGATGAGCTACCATGAGGAACTCATCCTGTGTTATTTCACCAGATGTTAAGCGGTCATTAGCCTGTAACATAAAGTTAAAGTTAGACTTCCAAAAAGAGAAGAAAAAAACCCATACCTGGGACATTTCTACGAAGGCAGATTTATTAGTATTACCTTCTTAAGTAATTCTCTTTTACTTGCAGATGTCAATTCTTTGGGAATCTGTAAATTGGCATCCACACTTAACCGGTGCTGCTGCTTTGGTGCTCGGGGTGATAAAATTCCTTTACTAGCAGGCCAGTTTTCCCGGTGTCTTTGGTGAGGGGATTTAACAAGTGCTTGGTGTTCATCATTCTGCTGTGAGCTGAAAACAAGAATATATGTGCAACACAGATTATTTCGTTACTCAGGACATAATGGTTCCTACTAGAACTGATCATGGCAAAACATCACTATCACCTTAGAATCTAAGTATGCATCATCTCTGTATTTCACTGGTAGAAACAAGTTAAACCTATCAATTTTAACAATCTGAACACTGCCTCCCTAAGTGAACTACACTGAAGCCAAGAGGAGAATTTCCACTGACTTGACACAGAAGTTGTTTAAAAGATAGTAACTTACTTTTTACTTTCTTCCCAACCAGATTTCCACCTCTTGCCTGATTTGGATCCTTGCCAGTTTTCTGCGTTCTCCTTTGGATCTGGAGAAGCTTTTGCAGAATGCTGGGTGGCTGTCTCTTGGGGTCTTTCTTCTTGGGCTTTTTTCAATCTCCTTGGATCACGCACCTCTTGTTTAACATTTCTCTTATTAGAATTTCTTTCATCTCTAGCTGCTTGTGTGCCTTCTTCAACATGAGACTGCTTAGGGCCTATCTGACGTATCTTTCCAATTTTAGGAGTTGATGAAGTAGGAGATAAACTCCGAAGTCTTCTTTTAGGTGATCTCCTCTCTCGTCTTTTTGGAGAATGTGTAGATGGTGATCTTGCCTTAGGAGAGCGTGATCGTGACCGTTTTCTACTACTTGATCTTCCTTGTTTTCCACCCTGTTTTTCTGACTCCTCTGTAGTCGTGTCTTGTTTCTGAACAGCACCATTAATCACTTTATTTCTGCTCCCCACTGGTCTATGTTCACATGTCTTATGCTCCTCCTTTTCCTTCTTCTCTGTACTTCTCCTCTTTTCTTTGACCTCCTCTTCCTTCCCCTCTGACTTATCTTGAAGATGTCTTTTCAGTCTTGGATCCCGCTTACTGATGTCAGAAACCTTAGTGCTTTCACATTCCTGGCTTTTACTATCTTTAGTATCAGGCAGCTTATTTTTCAAAGGGGATGGCGATTTAGATTTTGCTTTGGACTGTTCAAGTTCTTTCTTCTGGGTTTTTTCACTTGCTTTTGATTTTTCTGACCTTGTTGAGTTCTGTTTTTCAACCTGTGCTGTTTTGTTCGCCTTGGTCTCAGACTGACTGGTTACACTTGCTGAAAATTCTTTCCTATGAGATTGATCCTTAGTATGAGAAGAATGTTGGCCCATCCTATTAAGCCGAGGATCCCTGTTTACTATTTTGATATCATGAAGTGGAGGACTTGGGGATGGTTTGTTTTTTTCAGATTGCACAGCAGTCTGATGAGGTGGCTTTACTGTCATATGAGGTGTGGGAGAAATGTGTTGCTTGGAAGGTGCTGGAACTGAAGCTATACTAGATGATCCGTGCTGAACACTAAGAGATACAGCCTGAAATTGGAAAAAATACAGCATTAATCTGTATGCCACAACTCCTGCCCAGAGGTGCTAATATTCTGTCTCAAAAACAAAATTGTAATAGCCATGTCTTGAAAGTTACGAGCTTCAGCCATTTAAGTGAAATTGACCCATTCATTGCAAATTACAAGCACTAAAATAATGCAGTACCATTACAAAAGATCAAATTCAAATACTATGCAAGATCAGTACATGAAGTCAATATTGTAAAATATGTAACTTTGGCACACGTTCCAATTACAGGGCTAGCTTTCCTATATATTCCACATGGTCTAGGCAACTCAGCTGCCAAGTATCCTATTTTCACAGTTCAAAGATGCTTTATTTTGTATTGTCAACTGCCAACACAGCAAGACTTCCAACTACTGCCGTAAAGCCCAACAGCAGCATCCAAACAAGAAACCGAATTTGTTTACAATCAATCAGGCTCCCTTGCTCCTTAGGAACAAACATATTTGAAATAGCCCAGCTCGCTGTCAGCTGCAAGAGGTGAAAGATGAAGATCACAGTCAGGTATCGTTCTGAAGGGAAATTAAAACCAAACCACAAGATGTTTGTTTGGTTTTTTTACCTTTAAGTGTAATATTTAGGGTTTTATGGTAACAAAACCCCAGATCACCCTGCATTGCTCTAGTAGTCCTAAAATAGCTACACTTGCCTAACATGAGGAAAAACCAATGTACTGTGCTTACCAGTACAGCCAAGTACTCTCCAAAAGAGACACCCAACTATGAAAGTTTTATCAACTATCCTACTCACCAACTGTGCTTTAGTCTGTTCCAGCTCCAGCTCTAGTTTTTTTTGCTGAAGTTCTAACAACTGCTTTTGCTTTGCAAGCAATTGCTGCCTTATCAGTTGCTCCTGTGTCAAATTCTTTTGTATTTCAGGAACAGCTGGAGGAGTAGAGGCACCAGAAGTAACAGCAGAGGTAGGTGCATTAGATTCCTCTGGCTAAAAACAAAATAAAGAAAAGTTACACTTAAAAACCTAATGAAATCAATTAAATCCATCTCCTTTCAATGTTATCATGATCCAGTATTGGGACTTAGTTTGTACAGGAGTTATAAACTGCAATTTTTTTGCCCCACTACGTGTTGCCTGCTTTGACAGGTGTAGGTCATTTAATATAAATTCCTCAATGATCCAAAACCTAGAATGCAATTTTTAAATAAAAAAACCAAACTCTCAAAATATTCTGAATTTATAAATTTCTCTTACCTGTTTACAAAGGTCAGATACTTCATTCTTAATATTCTAAATTGTCAAAAAGCAGCATACAAACAATGAAAACTACACGTATTACCATCTGTTCTTACAGAAGGCAGAAAAACTTACCGATTTATTTAAAAACTTAGGATTCACATGGATGCTAGAAGTATTCACATTTGGGGGCAGAGGTTTAATTGGCCAGGCAGGATCTAATGAGTTGACTCTGACATCAAGTGCATATAGTTTCTTCAAAGGAAAAATATCATCCCATGTGGAGCGTAATTTAAATAAACTTTTCCTAGTATTTTCATCCACCTAAAACAATAAAACAATTCTATGGCTTGTTAAGTTAATATAGAACAATTTCTTAAACTTTTCTGTAGAACTTAAGATTTCATTTATTTCCTATTTCTATCTTGCCATTTTAACATACTGAACTTGCTACGCAAAATTTATAAGCAGTGCAGACCACACATCTCTCGCAACAGGATCAGTAACAGAAATTCAAATGTGGAATTGTTGTTTCAAGGCCATTTGAAGATTTTATTGTGTATTACCATGCTCTGAGAATTTTCTTTCAACTTTTCCATTAGCAAAATTCTCATTTTACTGGCCCAACTTCTGTGGAAAAAAATACAGTAACAAAAGTATTGAAAGGCAACAGCCTCTGAGACAATACTTTATTCAAGTGTTTGTGCTGGAGTGTAACAATGACAAACAAATCAAGAAAAAACAAACTCTGAACAGAAAAAAACGTGTTTTGCTCAGCTATTTAGTCACTGAAGGATTTTTTCCCAACAGATGCAATAAAAGGAGTATTAGCTAAAATGAAGTCAATTATTATTTCAGTTCAGCTGCAGAATGAGACCCATCTATGTATGAGTCACAGATCAAGCGTACTTGCAAGACCAGAGGCCCATTTTACCCCTTTACAAACAATTGGTTTGGATTATCTCATGGCAGCTAAATTAGAAATTTACAATCAAGTAAAATTTAGTTCATCTCGTAAGATGAGTGGCTCAATTAAACAATAAAAAAAAAACCCATTAGAGTACAAAATACATGCAGCTGTCCTAATGACAAAATCCCAATTCAATCATTAAATATTGCCCACATAGATGATTTCTGCTGCCATTTTAAAATGTTACAGCTAGACACAGAATATTCCGGAAGGTTTGGAGGTTCTGGTTTTTTAGGAGCAGGAGCTTCAATACAAGTAATTCATACTTAGTAATTAAGGGATGCCTCTATACAATTTTCTATGAGAGGGTTCACTGAAGTTCACTGCAAAAATGTACAGAAATGACTGAGCAAACAGTTCTGACTTCAAGTGTCTAAAGATACCTTAGTGACCATTTACTGATAAAACCAAATTTGTAACAATGCCTGTGCTGGAATTCTACTCACATCTTTTAACATGACCAACTAAGCTATTAGAAATGACTGCCACTTTACACATTTAGTTAGTACATTAATAGTTCTAGTTAGCTTTGTAGCAAGTTAACATATAAAACTCTGAAGATTAGTTTATTACCCAGAGCTTCATTCAGCTGCAACCTTAAATGCAACTCAGTAGAAGAGCACTCACAATTTAACACCAAAAAAACAAGTAAATCTATCTCTATCTGCTCTATACACAAGAGTTAAGTCTTCTACAGTCATGAGAACAATCTATTCCTTATTTCATCATGCACATCTGAAAACCATATACAAAGTGTACTGGGATTTCAGATCCTCACTGATATGTAACGATAAATATGCAAAAGCTTTATTCGTCTCATTCTTATGAAATGCCACTTTCTTATACAGAAAACAACAGAAGTTAACCCTTCTTTTCTGATCCAACTTAAACCCATTTAATTCCACCCTTTCAAAACCTGGACTTTGATAAGCTTTTCTCACTGAGGAATATGCCCAATTACTTCACTGGGCTTCAAGATTAAAAGCCAGAATTAAAAGATACAGCAGCAGCTTTCAATGCTGAACAAAATTAAAACACCTATTTATAATATAGTCACTCATTTTAGAGTCCTTCCCCCACACAGTCACAGCATTTTTTTCAGCTAACAGACCACCAAGAGAGAACCAGGTGCCAGTGCTACTCACTCTTGGAGTTTAAGCACTCATTCTGCACAATGTGAATTATGTAAATCAAACAAATCTGACTACAGGAGAGAGAGGCTTTGAGAAATCCACAAGAAACCAACTCTCAGTCTACTCGTGGCATAAGGACTATTAACTATCTTAAAAACAAACCAAGGATTCATAATTAATTGGTCTATACATTACAAGAAGTCCATCCAGCTAAGCCATCAATAATCAAAATACTGTTAGTAAAATCTTGCCTGGACAGGAAAGCTACTGACATTTACACACCAAATTAAGTAATACTTTGCATCTTTCAGCTCACTCACATGCTTGATAGCAGAAGGAATAATCTTCCATAGTATGGATACCAAGATTTATAAAAAACAATCAATTTGTGTAGTTCACCACCCAAGAAAACCCAAACCTGAAAGCACGTACTTATTTTACCAGGAACAAATTTTGCTTAGAATACAGTACTTTTCCGAAAGTGTATATACCTTTTCAAATACACAAATAAATGTTGCAACTAGGTTTTTAGTAAATGCAGTGAGATACTCTCTTCCCACATTCTTGACAATGGAATCCATTAGGTACATAACGGGTAGCTTCTCTGATGCAGGAGCCTGGAGTAATAAGAAGAAACTGAGAAGTTTAGTACAACAAAAACATACTTTAACCTTTTCAAATAAAGGGATTACCAATCCCAGAAATACAGACCTCTCTTTTTGGTTGCCACTATAAATACCGAGGGATTTGGCTTGGGATTTTGTTTATACAAAAACTTAATCTGAAAAATGGACACTCAGTTCAAAGTATAATGCAGTGGGTCTATCACAAAAAAAAAAAAAAAAAAAAAAAAAAAAGGAACACCTTAGGTTAATTTGTTTGTGTATCAAAGCTTTGGAAAAAGGGGGGGAAAAAAAGAGGAAAAAAGAAGCCCACAAGACAGTATTGCCACTAGTGTACCGAGTGTAACCTTTCCCTTGAGAAAGTAATTTAGCAGGAAACCATCGTCAGCACTTCAAGGAACTTCTAAAAATCGTTTATAATTCAAACTTCCTGGATGCATTTTTCTGGATTTCACAGAACACAAATTAGACTTCTGGCAAATAGCCCAAGTCAGTGAACTTCTGTAGCTGTAAATTATATGTTGATTATCACAGTCTTTTGTAAATTACACAGAGATTAGGTTGCAATTATTTCACTGTAATCCAAATGGATAGAGCAAGGAGTCCCACTCTCTTGGCACTTGTAGATGGCGATGGTTCTGATTTCCAGAGTGCATGCAAAAACGCAGTCAGAACAGAGTTCAAAATCCAATCAAAACTCAATCATCTGGTAGACTGGGTAAATGCACAGACAAGCTCAGGAACTGCAACCGCCATTTTCATAGAAGGTTGTCTTCAAACTCTGGATACAGCTTTGCTACAGGAGGCTTGTTTTTTGTTGTTTCGTTTTGGTTGGGGTTTTTTTAAATCCTTTTTTCAAAACTCATAGCAAGTTTGTGCTATAAAAGTGTAGTGACCCTGGACTGCTACAACAACTTCCAATTTAGAAAAAAGCAGTACTGGACCAATAAAAGTAATTTTAATGCCTGCCAGTGGCTTTCACAAAGCAGAAGGCACAGCAAAGTTCCAAAAAACATCAGCAAGTACACAGACTTGTTGAAGAGGACATGAAAGACAACACAAGCACTGTGTGTTGACCATGATCCCCTTGGAAGAGCATCCACTTGTAATACTTTAAGCTCCATTCACCATCTGGTAAACTGGGGATAAAAGCAGAATAACTTCACTCACTGCTCATTTTAAAGAGAATAGGCTACTAGGTTAATTAATCACACCTTATTTTGCAGGCCCATTATCCAGACAAGTGTGTGAAGTGCTATTGCTTCACCATTTTAAATTAAATTCCTTCCCCTTTATGGTGGTTCACAGAAGGGCACCCACTCAACAGTATTTTTACATGGGCAATCAGAATGTTTCCTCACCCTTAAATGTGTATTAATTTACCATGACCTGAAACTTATTATTGAAGAGGGCAGAACTCCTTGTTAGTTGGGGGCAGAAAGGTAGAGGGAGGGGTGTCACTGCCTTCAAAGATACGGGGAAAAAGGTAGAAACAGGCAGGTGATGCATTTTGTACATAAAAAGACAAAAAAACCAGCTAAGTTAGCTAAAACTAATTGCAGCACATTAGAAGCCAATCTTACACCATGACGGAATACTGAACTGTAAACAACCCAATGTGCAAGTGTTAGAAAAAAGCATCGTTTAAGTCCCAAGACATAAAAGACTGTGGACCTGCAGCTATTTAAAATGTCTGTGGAATACTGGCTTCTTCTTTGAAGCAGCCTGCACAATGGCACATTAAAAACACTCCAGTTCTGGGTGCCTTCCTTTATAGAAAAATGACAGCGCACCATTTCTGACTTTTAGTCAGCTGTTAGGGACACAAAGAGCTGTCCCAGAAGTACCTATGCCCAAGAGCTATTCCCCAAGTTATATTCTTCCATTTCACCAATGTAGGAAAGTAGCTCACTATACTCAGCTAAGCCGGAAGTTTGAGATGCAGGGGAACCATTAGTAGCAGAAGCACTGTAAAAAAGTTTAACTTCATTTTCATCATGCATCAGACTGTTACAGCAATCATACATGGAAACACCATAACCTAGGTAAGGAAGCCTACTTCCAACTATGGAGCACAATTAGCAGCTGAGCAGCATACCCTACTTCAAATATAAGCTATTCAGGTGTTGCATTTTAAGAAACGTGACTTAAATATGGTTGAAATATTTAAGTCTTCTGTTCTGAAAGTGTTTATTATGTCAAGGTATCTAGCACGTATTTCAATAACCACAAAAGGGAATCCCAGACCGGAATGCATTTTGTTTTCAGGAGGTCTCTGCAATACCCCCAAGCAAGAAAGATGCCCGCACGACACTAATCAAAAGGCAGGGAGGCGCCGCATAATCACCAGAACGCAGAACACTAACTCTGAGCTCATCAGCATAATATTAAAGACTTCTTTACAAAACTCCCACTGTTCCTTCAAATAACGTAGGAAAGCTATTGTTGGAAATGTGTGGCTCTTTTTTATTAGTTTCCTAGAAGATTCAAGTTTAAAATAGTATCTGGCAATTGAACCCCAAGTCACAAACTTGTGAAAAAAATTGTTTAAAAAAAAAAAAAGCAACTTTGTATACAAAATGGGTCTTGGAAACAAATTCTGCACTATACAATGGTAAATAAAAAGACAAATACATATTTCACACTTTTTATTTACAAATTTTATAATACCAGTCACACATTTCAGAACCATTTATTAAATTGTAAAGCAGACCACTCAAGTTTTACACTAAACAAACTGTCTCCAGGCAACACTTTTTAAAAGTGGCTTAGTAAAGGAGATCACTTTCCCAGAAACAACTAAAAACTTGCCTTGAATAAACTACAGTCATAAACAGTAACTAGGCAAAACTAACCATTGATACAGGTTTTAAGACATCTTTTGAAAAAAACCCCACACTTCAGGGCAGGTTCTAAATCACCCAGAAATGAAAAAAAAAAAAAATTGACAGCATTGTTATTCATCACAAATCATTTTTTATACATCCACTGCCCTTTAGGAGATATAATGGTGAGAGCTATTAGATTATGAGGTCACCTCCCCAAGGAATGGCAAAACTCAGCCACTGGCAGCATTTAAAACTAGACTGGAAGAGGTCTGTGGCACACTAAAAAGACATCCCTGCATTGATAGAAAGATAGATTAAGCATCTTAAAAGATCGTTCCCACCCCCATCATTAGATAGTACAATTCTCACCATTATAAACCACGATTAAAGCCAAAGGAAAAAAGCCTTTTAACACCTGAGATCAGAGGGAGCAAGGGAAACAACGGGGGAGGGGTGGCTGGCACGAATACGGGGCGGGATGGGGGACTGAAAGAAGAACCCTTTTCTTCTAAAATGCTCGCTAAAAAGGTGCTGCAAACCCCCATGCATGTGCAGTGGCTGACTGATGTCAGCAACTGCCTGGGCCGGGCTCAGAGGGGGGCTCCTCCTTCCCTTTTTATATCTTTCAGACGCCATGTTAGATCCTACAGGCTGCTGCAGTTTCTACAGTCAGGGAGAATTTCTTCTTCCACATCCTCAACCAATAAACTTCTCTAGCCAAAATAAATACGCACACAACGCTAGTGCTACTCGGGGCACAGATCTCCTGAAATCCAAACAGATTATCCCAAACCCACAGAATTTTCTCTAATGAGGCAGAGCAAAACAACCCCCATCACCACCACACACACTTCTCTAACCGAAGGAGATGATCACCTTTCACCCACAAACTTTTTTACGATATAAGGGAGCCCCCATCCCTCAATTAATCTCTCACAGGGTCCGCACTGGGGAAATAGCTTTAACTAATACTTAAAAGTCACTATAATTAGCCTTTCAGAGGCGGACAATTTGCGTTCTAGAAACTTAACCTTATTTTCCTTTTAGACTATCCCCCCAAGAAAACCCCAACTCTCCACGAGACCTCCCCACTCAGGTCCTCTCTAATGACTGCACTGCCCACCTACTGTCGAAATCGCCTAAATCCAAGGGTTTACACACCAGATTCGGACACCGAATCCTGGCTCCGTGTCGGGGGAAAACCCCGTTCCAAGGGCGAGGAAGTGCAGCTGCCCAGTCACTGCCGGGCCGCCATGTTGTGCCTGCTATTTACGCGGGGCTCACAGCGCGAGCCACGCTGCCCTCCTCCCTCAGCTCTTCCTGGGGCGAGTCCCAAACCCTTCCCTACTCCCAACAGGGTGGTCTGGGGGTTGCTCCCCTCCCTCGAGTCCCCTGCTCCCTATGTGGTGGGAGGGTAGAAGTAG
>NW_008238359.1:5671923-5672177 GCF_000691975.1 Corvus brachyrhynchos
CCCCCAGGCCGCCCTACCCCGCTGCCCCGGCCGGTCCCCCCAGCAGTATAGGTAGGAGGAGTAGTCGGCGGAATATAAAAACCTTGGCGATTTGCGCCTCGATCAGGGAGACGATGTCCTTGGCGAAGGGCACGTTCTCCTCGGCCAGGATGGTCAGCATGTTGATGTGCGGCTTGCTGTTGAACGTCAGGTCCTCCAGCGAAGACTGGTAGTCGCGGCACGCGTCCTCCCGGGCCTCGCTGCTGCCAGCGCTG
>NW_008238359.1:5672713-5674973 GCF_000691975.1 Corvus brachyrhynchos
GGATGGGCCCACACGGCCCCCGCTCAGCGGCGGCGGGAGCGGCTGCTCGCCGGGGCCCTGGGTGCTCTGTGCTGAGAGGGAAGCGATTGGGCGGGGAGCAGTGGCTAGAAACAAAACCACAAGAAGTTCCACCTCAACATGAGGAAGAACTTCTACGTTGAGGGTGCCAGGCTGTTCTGGGAGGTTTGTGGATTCTCCCTCTCTGGAGACATTCCAAACCCACCTGGAGGTGTTCCTGTGTCACCTGCTCCAGGTGACCCTGACTTGGTGCGGGGGTTGGAATAGATGGCCTCCAGAGGTCCCTTCCAACCCTAACAATGCCGTGATTCTGTGACTCGTTCGCCTCAGCAAGCACCCGTGCCGTCCCTGTTACTCTGATGCCATCCTTTTAGCCAGTCACCCCTCACACCAGTGTTTCCAGGTCTACACAGAGCAAGGAGTAAGGGAGAGCGAGAGAGAAAAGTAACAAAACCTGCCCTTCCTTGGTCATGAGATTTGCCCAAAGGTACCTCTTGGAAGTGAATTTGCTTGCAAAGCATTTTCAGGTGTAGCCATTCCTTTCTTCCCCCCGCACTTCATATCCCTTGGTAACTGGAGAACTGTCAGCGTTTGAAACCAGGCAAGGGGTGAATGCTTCGTTAAAATACACTGCAAAAAACACGTGGGATCGTGTTTAAAGTGCAAATTATATATATATATACACACATATACATATATTCTGCAAATATAGCAGAAAGATAAATAAGAACGTAAACCTGGCACATTTCTGACAAGAACTGCTGCTTATTGTTTTATCTGGCTAAAAATTTATTTTAGTTTCTGTGTTCATGTTTGTATCCCCTTTATGAAAAACAGGGAAGGAGGGAACAGGAAATACAACAGCATCTTCTATTTGCCTGTTGAATTGCATGTTCATGTTTGTTCCTGTAAGCCTCAAAAGGCTGTACTTTGAACACACCACTTCGCCTTTACAGTGTGTCACCACAAGATAAGAAAATAAAACTGAAGTTTCCGTCTCTGGCTGACCAAAGCTGGGATCACAAGGCCTTTTCTCAGAGTAACTATCAGCCAGCTGTTTGAAGACACACTGTCTATGAAGAATATTAATTATGTACCAGGAATCAAGCCATAATGTATACCCAGTTTATTTGGCAAAAACAGAACACTGTTCTGCTGCTAGGGGAAAAATGTGGGGGTGGGGAAATCTAACTCCTCCTCCAACGTCCGTGTCTGTAAGTTAGAATGCTCGTTCCTATTAATTACAGGAGTAAAACCAACAATAGAAGCAAAACAGCCGTGATGAGAATGCCATGTGGTCCAAGGCCACCCTCAAAACCAGATTTGCTGTTTACTAATCAGGAAAGGACCGAGCCTGATGTGCAGCAAAGCAGTTTGCTGCCTCCAGAACACAGTCTTCCTGAGACTGAGTACACCCAACATGCCCGAGCAGATCTCGTGTTTTAGTGTAAAATTAGTTTTCCTTCACCAGTCTTCATGTGAAGCCAGTGGTACCTCAGCAATGTCACCAGGTTGGTAGTGAGGAGTTGATCGTGAGGCCCCCATGTGCCAGTGAGTCGTGGGAATACTCTGTGCTCTAAGCAATTTTTGAAACAGCTCATTAAGAATGGCACAAGAATACCCATTGAGTCTATCCTGGGGCTCTTTAATGAAAAGTTCTTCATTGGTATGAAATTGTTTATTATTTATGTTATTTACGTTTGTTGTTACAGGAATCGTGTGGTACCAGCAGTGTGTGCAGAGTGTGGGTTTCTCTACACCTACAAAAGCACACTTCATACATGTGTTCTTGAACCTCCTATCTAAAGCATAGCTTTGCTGAAAGCATCACCTAGAAATGCCTCTGGTGCAGCTGTACTCCACTGCTTCTTATCACAGTTGACATGGCTGTCAGATAAAGTTTGGGTATTTGGGTCATTTGGGGTTTTTTTATAGATGCAGATATAGGTTCTTCTGGCATAAAACCCACTAAAAAGCTTCTAAACTAGACCCACATATAGCACACATGACTTGAGAATCACCAGCAACTGATAATTAAGGAAGTTTTGCTGGATAGTTATGAAATTATAGTACTACATAAGAAAACATATCAAGGTAAGACACCTTCCAGGAATTTATTACATTCCGAAACATCTAGAATTGAGAATAGTCATGCTTGTGTTTATGTGTTTGTTATGAGATGAATTTTCTTAGGAAGTTTAATAAAATTCCTTTAAATTGTTTTCAATCTATATGAGGATGG
>NW_008238359.1:5675232-5687070 GCF_000691975.1 Corvus brachyrhynchos
TCTAGGCATCCAGAAATGTTCTTGCTGCTTTTCATTCTGGAAAAGTGAAAAAAAAAAACCTAATTGAAAATGCATCCTTTTTGACATGTCTGGAAGAGGAAAACACAGACACTAGAGAAACAAACACAGTGTCGATTTTTAAATATTGTTTTAATGAGATGTAAATTACCCCTCCATGTATGAGCTGAAGTCCTTTGTTCTCCAGCTGAGATTCTTTTAAGGAAGCAGGCCGTGTTTCTCGGTGGGCCTCCCAGACGGTGCGAAGCTTTACACTTTCTTCAAGCCTCTGCTGTCACCAGCCTTGCACTCTCCAGCAGCTGATTTCTGGAACAGCCTTGACTAGAGAGGTTTGCCAATGTAGCTGCAGTAGAAGACCTGTAAACCCTCCTAGAGACAGGATCCAATTTAAATTGCTTTAGTAACTATCTCTTGTTTATACCAGAACTGCAAAGGGTGTTTTGCTGTTGAAACCACACCTGTGGATTTTTGCTGGCAAAGCTGTATTGATTGGCAAGAGTTGTTACATCCTGCTACTGCTAAATCAGCAAAACTTTTAAATGTAAACCAAGCCCCTGTTGTCTGCCAGCCAGATTACTCCTTCTGTGGGCTACACAGGTGTCAGGCAGCTTCTCTCACTTTTATTCACCTTTAGAGTTGTACCTTGGTGACCTCTATCCAAATAACCACAAGCTTTTTCTAACTGGATTATCTCCTGTTTACAGCTAAGCACCTGGGCTGCTCCGAATGCGGAGAGCCTAGTTTTGTTCACAAGGTCAAAATATAGGAAACACTGGAATTGTGGATTTGCGGAAGCACAAAAAATTGCAGTTTACTTTTCCAGTGAATAGAGGTGAATTGGAGATGCATGATGAAGGAACCCTCTAACATTTCTTTACTTACAAAATTCTAGGTATTGTAACTTTTCTTATATGGTTTGGGTTTCATAGCCTCAAAAATTCTTAAGACATGATAAATATATTTAGTAAAAGATCATTTGCTGGGTTGATTATTAGGAAAAATTCAAATACAGACATACTGAAAAATATGTTTAGTATGTCTAGACAAATATACTAATCTGTATTGCCTTTCACAGCTTTGCAAGACAGTCCTGGCAGCATGTAATCTCTGTAACATTTTCATTGCTATGGGTTCATCTTTACAGGAGAGCAGACAGACCTCAAACAGCAATGAGCCAAGATCAAAGACTAAGGATAGATAGGAAAGAAACTGTAGGATCTAAATATTACTGTCTTTGTCAATCTGCACTAAATACCATGGCAATTAAAAACAAACAAAAAAAGAAAAGTAGATGTCTGAGATATTTTGGACAGTATTATCAAACCTAGTATTTGGTATGTGGATATAACACCCAAAGATGTGACAGTAAGTTTTGTGAAGCACATCTTTATTTATGCTGACTTCAACTATGTGGGCTGCCACTAAAAGCCTGGCCCCAGTGCCTTGTGTTCCTGGTGCTAAAGACTTGCTGTGTTCCCAGGAAGGTTTGTGTAATCTTTGGAAACCCCATGTTGTCACAGCTAGATTGTTACTAGTACCCAAGTTGACATGCCACCAGCTCACCTTCTGAAATGACATCTTGGTGGATATTGGGAGACTGGAGGACTCAAAACCCAGATATATTTTACTCTGGCACATCTGTGTCATTTTCAGCTACCCAGACAGATATTTATTACCATCTTCTTTTAGCTGGGTGACATTTTGCTGGGCAAGGTTCTGGGTTGCTACAGAAACTGTCTCTGCAGATCCATTCAATCAAGCAAGGCTCTAGTGACAAGACTCATGCTTTCAGCAGATACATAAATAATTCACATTTTTGCTGGCCAGCTCTCTGTGCCTTCCCTACAAACAGGCTGGCAGCTCCAAGGAAAGCAGCTGCGATTAGCTGGAACTAATATCTAGAGAGTTAAAGGCATGTTTACTAAAGTATACTATATTTTGGAAACATTTTGCTTCAGGGCCTAATTTCTTTCTCTTTTTTCTTTTTTTTTTTTTTTTCTTTTTTTAGATAAACTTGAGAAACTATCAATTAAACATAATTCTTATCCTAATTTGTTGAATATGATTGCTTTGTTGTCTCTCAGTTTCTGCATAACTGAAATGCATTTCCTACATTTTGCAGAAAATCATACCTTATCAACTTTCTTTTCTCTAAAGCTGTACTTGACTCAACTAATAAAACTATTAGTTAATTTACAAAAACAAAAACTTTTCTAACAGTAGTAGAAAAAATTGAAGAAATGTAATTTGATTTCAGTTATGGACTTTATAGTATTGAAAATTACAAAAGCTACTTCTTGATTTGCAAATTAAACAACTTAATGGACCCATTTGGAGAAAGTAGGTATCAACACTGGAGAAATTAATCTCTTTTTTTCCTTTCTTTCTTTCTTTTTTTTTTTTTTTTTTTCTTTTTTTTTGAGAAGGGCATCCCCAGCAAGCCTCTCTGCCAACTGTTTTCCAGAAAGATAATGGGGAAGACTCCTCATTTAACTAAATCTGCTCCTACCACTCCCCATCACACTCCCCCAGCTACTCCTCGTGCAGTACAGCTGCCAAGGAGGCAGCTGGCTTTGTCACGTAACACCATGGAATTAACCTGGAAAGGATTCCCTGCTGTTTCAGCTCTGCCTGGCTGTCCCTGCCTACGAGCAGCCATCGGCACAGATAGCACTGGGTACCCACAGCAGTGAGGGACTCACAACATTGAGGCTCTGTTTACGCAGGGCACCACAAGTGCTCGTTAAAACTTGGCGTTAAGCTGGATAACTGAAATGCTGCTTCTACACACAAATTCAAGAGGATTCCCTCTGTAAAAGTTGTAAACCCTTGTCACTCTGGCTTCTTCCATCTATGCAAACTATCTGTCCAGTATTTAATCCATCCCCTTCTCAACCACGCTTCTGCTGTTCGGTTCTGAGAGTTCAACTCTTCCTTCTGCTACATCAACATCACCCTTTACAACTATTTTCTATGAATGTGGGATGAATGTCAACAAATATGGGATGGATGTCGAGGAGTAGGGGATAAATGTCAATGAATATTGGATAGATGGAGTCTGCAGCAGTGTTTGGGTGAGCCAAGGTCTCGTCCATCTTCAGCAAGAAGAATTCGCCCAATAATTTTCTGAGTAAATTCCATGCAGTTAAATAGTATTTGGGTTGTTTTAGTGTTTAATGTGGCTGCAGCTAGCCCAGCCTCTGCTCAAGTCATGGACTGACCTTTTTTTTATTATACAGTGTGGTCTGATAAGAAGTCCTTTAACACTTCAGTGTGTGCTGGTTTTGGCAGAGGTAGAATTAATTTTTTTCACAGTGGCTGGTGTGGGGCTGTGTTCTGTATTTGTGCTGGAAACACTGCTAATAACCCAGGGTTGGTTTCGTTATCCCTGAGCAGCGCTTACACAGAATTAAGGCCTTTTCTCCTCCTCACCCCACCCCAGCAAGGGAGCTGGGGGTGCACAGGAACAGGACACAGTCAGGATAGCTGACCCCAACTGATGCAAGGGATATACCAGGCCATAAGGTGTCATGCTCAGCATATGGAGCTGGGAGAAGAATGAAGGAAGTGGGGATTTTTGGAGTGATGACATTTGCCTTCCCAAGTCACTGTTACCTGTGATGGAGCCCTGCTGTCTTGGGGATGGCTGAATGACTACCTGCCCATGGGAAGGGGGAAATGAATTCCTTGTTTTGCTCCGCTTGTGTGTGCAGCTTTTATTTCACCTGTTAAACTGACTGCATCCCGACCCACAAGATTTCTCACTTTTACCCTTGTGATTCTCTCCCCCATCCCACTGGGGCAGGAGTGTGAGTGAGGGGCTGCATGGGGTTTAGTTGCCATCTGGGGTTAAACCACAACAACATCACGTGTCTTTAGCGGTCACCTGCATCTGCTGACGGTTGTAGGTGCCAGATCACTGTGCTGGGAGCTGCCGCCTGAATCACAGCCCCTCCTGCCTCCCCTGTTCATCACAGCCGTTTCTGGCTGTGGGATATTCTGGGGGAGGGTTTGAGGCTTCTGTGCATTGCACCAGCTTACTAAATGTTTGAAGTTGGTATGGTAGAATGCATCTGATTTTCCTAGGTCCCTTTTTAGAAATATTCCTAGTCTGCCAACTCTGTGGAATAAAGAGACTGGAAAGCTGTAGACTTCTGGTTGTGGTTTCTACTCCAAACAGCGACAGCACACAGATCCACATGAGAGTAAAGACCTAATGCAGTCATATTCATGCAACTGATATTTCTGCCAAAGACAACAGTTGCAAAGTATGACAGGTGATGGAAGGTGTGTTGTGATTCGTTTTACTTCACAGTTCCTTGAAGATCTGTGAAATTGGGAAAACCAACTGCTCACCAGCTCCTACTCAGCCTATGTGTCCAATTGTTCATGCCTTAGTGTCTGACTTTGTGCTGGTCCCTACTGAGTTGCAGTCCTGAAAAGGTTGCTCTGGTCACTAAGTTTGCTTTGAATTTAAATCCCATCCTTCATTATAACTTCCCAGTAAACTCTCAGTAAACTTCAGGCATGTATTTTCTATTCCATCACCTACATTGTTAGTAAAATATTGCAAAAACTTGGATAGACCCCTGTAGCCACCTTTCTGTGCTGAAACTATATGAAACCAGATTTGTACTGGCCCTGTAGGGCTTTTGGCTAGCTTGTTATGAACATTCACCATGACAAAAATCTCACTGAAGTCCACATATCTGATGATATCTACAGCTTTTTGCTTATTTATGAATCTTGTTAGTCTATCATAGAAAGAAATTTGATTGCAGTTGTTGCTAGATATAATTTATACCTGATGAATCCATGGTAGCTGCTACTCCTCCCTTTGTTATTTTCCAAATGCTTACAAATAACTCTTTATCTACTCCAAATTGAAGGAACTGAAGGTGGCTGGTCTTTAATTTGTTAGTTCCAAAGACCAAACCCATCATATCCTACTTCTTATTGATGGTATTGAAGTTACACACCTTACAGTAACCCACTAGAAATGATAGAATTGATTTATATAATGAATTTACAGCCTGCACCACTGTGTGCTCACAGTGACTGAGGACTTGACTAACAGAGGAGCATCTGATCTTTGCACTAACACTGTAAAAATCAATTGGGAATGAAAAAGACAGTGTAAACAGCAAGCTCTGAAGAGGCAGAGCTACTCCCTTATGGCTTTATGGAAGCGGATCTGAGATGGATGCCTGCAGGTACACATCACTCTGCTCTGACAGTGAATCACTGATAAATATTTTCTGAGT
The DNA here is from genome assembly GCF_000691975.1 of Corvus brachyrhynchos. Taxonomy (NCBI): domain Eukaryota; kingdom Metazoa; phylum Chordata; class Aves; order Passeriformes; family Corvidae; genus Corvus; species Corvus brachyrhynchos. The sequence continues at coordinate 5,680,515 of NW_008238359.1, forward strand.
ACAGTTACACAACCAGTTCTGCACCCCTTTAGAAGTTGTAGCTGCTTTGCTTATGGGACTGTTATGTGAGGCAAAAGCCCTACTCAAGTGGACATTTTCAGTGCTTTTTTCCTCTCCAAGAATCTGTTTATCCATGCAGGGTTTGCTATTGGTTTGATAAGATTTTTTTCAGATAAATCAATGTTGCCAATTATTAATGTCTTCATTATCTACTGTGAAAAAAAAAAGAAATTGAAATGTTGGCAAAGATTTGCAAGACATTCTTTAAAATGTATATTTGTGGGGTTTTTGTTTGGTTGGTGTTTTCTAATTAAAAGTAAAGCTCCAATTTCTCTTTTAACAAAAGAACCCTGTCCATCAGAAAATGCTTCATTTGGCAGTGAGGTGCAAAGTAGTTTTCCCAAAATCAATAGATAAGGTAGGTGGTGTCTTTCTTTTTAGCGCTTCATTTAGATTAGAAGGAACACCTTCTAACTGAATTGAATTTTATACTGCTCCTTGGGCTATTTTTCTGGGAAGAAATGTGATTCTAGGCTAAAAATCTCCTTTCATTTGCCTGAAAGTGTCCATTTTTGGAGTTCAGCTTACACTACTAGCCCAACGATAGCTTTTTATAGTGGTGAAAAATCTTTTTGTGTGTATCGTATTGCAGAAGGTTTCCAGCATTCCTCTTGAAAGCAGAGCAAATCTGGTCTCAGGATAATGTTTTAACTCTTACTTAACACAGCTGTGGTTCCATCTTTAATGGTTCCAACAATAACACCCACGGAACCTTGAGTAGGAGGCAAGACAGGCACCCTCCCTCTCTTTTCCCACTCCCATGATGGATGGCTTGAAATGTTATGCATCTCCCCACTAACACAGCTCTTCCCTCTCTAATTTTCAGCCTGGACAAGAAAACCCATGGATCAGAAAACAAATTATTCTTTCAGTGCCCCCAAGCTCATGTATTCATTAAAATACAACTATCGCTAGTTCAATTGAAGAAACACTTCCCAGAAGCCCTTCTCTCCTTTTCCCATCCTGGACAGCCCCTGAAAAATACCAAACCACAGTGGGCTGGACACTGCTGCCACGGTAACCACATAGAGGGTGAGGAGACTGCAGCATTATCAGGACATTATCTCTTGTTATCCAGAATAGGCTCTTCCCTGATTCTTCAAACAGGATTTTCCTGTTACTGTGTGTGGGCTGGGAGGTTTAACTACATTCTGACACTTCCTATGCTATGCGTGCAATTGTCTCCCAGAAATCTTCAGGGAAACCTTTATGCAAGGAGGCGAGGCGTAAACCTGCTCGGGAGAGTAGTATCAGTACTCGACAAACCCAATCCTTCTACGGGACAGCTGTCATCATCACAATACAGCCAAGTGAACAACCACCCCCCTCAACCCTTTACATTAAGGAACAGTTTTTGACTTAAGCCTATTTTGTATCTTGTAAGAAGATTAAAAGAATTAAAGAGAAACCAAGTGACCTGTTCAGTCCATTTAATATTAAGCGTATGACACATAGCTTCATCTTGTACAGGGTCAGAATAAACAGAAGGACTTAATGACTGTGCACATTTTATGCTGCTCTTGAGGACCTCTAAGCTGGAGTACCCTGCCTGCATCCATCTCCAGAGGATCCCCAAAGCCTTGTAGCTGCATACAGATGCCACCAGCCACAGTTCTTGGAAAAACCACCCTATTTTGGTTATAGCAGAGTAATCACTTCAGTATACTGAATAGGAAAGCTCCCTTGGCTGTGTTGCAAAGGCTTTGTGGAGTTGGAAAGTGGCTGGCAGTGGGTAGGATGGGGCTAAAGTCATGGCACCCCTGCAGACCCTGCCCAAAGGGTCCCACACAAGGTCCACATGAATCAGCACTTTCATCAAAGGTGTGAGTAGACCCTGCTCATCAATTGCATCAGTGCAATGGTAGCACATTAGTGTGGGGGACATGGTGGGGACAGATAATATGGCCTTGAAGCAGAGGCCCTGCAGCAGATCTGTGCCTGCCAGCCCATTCCCCAAGACTGAAAGACAAAGTGATACAAGCACGATGACTTCTTCCGGTACTGGCCATGCCTAAAGCCCTTGCCTGTCCCTCAGTAAATGCCAGACTAAGTGCAGTCATTTTGAGGACTCCATAGGCTCTACAGTAAAACAATTCACTGGCCAACCTAAATGGAATGATTACAGAAGTACTCACAATGTACTTCTTCACAACCATCATAAAAGTCCCGGGCTAATTCCCAACTGGTTTTACAATCTGTTTGCCTGAGTTGCTAGCAGGAAAAAAACTCCAGCTATAGTTTATTTGCATGGTGTAGGAACATACAGCTGCCTAATATCCCTATTTATTTAAGCACTGTGTTTGTTTGATATGTACATACAGTAAATATTGTCAATCATAAACAATCCATAATGAACTAACAAACTGTTGTCTTTACACTGGGAGCAGCTGGTATATTGGGATATACCATGAGAATCAGCATTTGCAGATGTGCCAGCTGAGATAGAATTGAGACAGGTCACTGGCCTCATCACAGCCAGTTGTTGCTTTGAGCTGGGTTTATATATGACAACACTGTGTTTGGGGATCTTAGCACATTTTTAAACATATGAAGACAAAGGTAAAAGTTATGTGTTTATGTGTCTAATTAACCACTTCAGTGCTGTGAAAGGAGACACAATCTAGCCACATAATAAAACCAACCCACAATAATCCATATATGTATATACCCTACATTTTAAATTATTTAGGCTGCAATTTCACTTAAGTCAATAAATTTGCAGATTTGAATTATCCAGTCACCAAGTAAGTACAGCAAATAAGCAGCATATATACATACTGATGAGCTGGTTATTTACAGCAGAACTCATTAGCAAGCAGACACATTAGTAGGTTGCTCAAATAAAATCTTTTTAGATTTTCTCTGTCTGCATTTTCTTCCTGATAGCAGAAATTCTGGCTTCCCCTTTTGTCCTTTCCCCCTTGCTGCTTCCATCAGGAATAAGAAAGTGTAAAGGTACGTATTTGTTTCACTCACACTATGTGAAACACTGCAAAGTGTACACACAGGCTCATAAACAGGTAAATATGCTTTGTTCAAGCTCTGCATCTGTTATAAAGGGCCCCATGGTGCAAAGTGTGCAAAGGCACAAGCATTTATAAGGGCAAAACTCAGACTGATTAATACAGTCCAACAGGGTACATCTGCTGAGGTGCTTTATGAGTCCTTCTCTTTTGCCTTGCCCTTTTATTGCTCTTTACCTCTGAACTCACCTTCTGTAAATGTGAGTGATCAGAAGAACAACTTGATGCTTCCAGGCCAAAGTTTAGCAATGGGTTTACATTCAAATCTTTATGTTCTGCAATTTGCTCTTGTCATGTAAGTGTGCAAATCTACTAAGTGCAAATCCACTAAGCATGGGGCAGAGGAACAGCATCTCCAGCAATTAACTAAGGAATTCACATTATAATCCTGCAAGACACCTTAAGGCAGGCACCTCCTCATTTTGGAGGTAATAAACATATATAATTATGCTAGCACTCTGGTGGACTCAGCAGATCTTTGAGGTGGACCTACCTCCAGTTTTCCCTTGAAACAAACATCCCAAAACACAAAGCTCTTAACTTCAGAAATCAGATTTTGTTCAACATGAAGGAATACTTAAATAAAACCCCAACAACAATAGAGAACTCTTCAAGTTAGGCAGAACAGAAACAGAAACTTTCTAAATTAACTCCTTGTTAATTTAGGTTCTTTCTTTCAAACACTTCTCTGTTCATCTTATCCCTAAAGTGGTTCACCCAACTCATCATGCTTAACTGCACCAAAGAAAAGCATCTTGTCCCCTCTCCAGGGTTGCAACCACAGCTGCAGCATCCAAGACAGAGGCAGCATCTTTCCCGATGCCAAAACAGCCTGTATGTGTGGGGTATGCCCAGCCCCTGCCCTGGAGAAATCTCTTATCTCAGCAGACCTCATCACCAGCTGTAATATGTATGTTTTATTACACACCATGTTCCAGGGAACACAATAGATGGTGAATACAAAGAGAGCAGGTACTCCCCTTGCAAGCTGCAGAAGGAGGCCTGAAGGCGGTGGCTGCTTTGCCCTGCGGCGGCTGGTTTAGATGCTCTGTAGTTGCCTGCTTTGTCCTGTTCCAAACCAGCTGTGTGTCCAGGTAGGTGTTCATTAGAGGTGAAGATATTTGGCAATTTTGTGTCTTGTGTTGACTTAAGCATGTAAATGAAGGCACGTTAGCAAATCCAGAGTGCACAAGCATGTTTATACTCTATATAAACAACTACATTGTCTGTATTGCAAGATAGGTATCTCTTGTGGTCACTTTTATTGGGGATGTAGAGCCTGTGTAATGTCAGGGATGTAGGTAGTCACTTTGGAGATGGGTGCAAGAGGCTGGTGATTTCACCCCAGAGCTGTATGCCCTCACAGACTGTGACCCAGGTTGTGGGCTGATGAAGTAAACACATCTCATGTCCCATGTATGCATGAATCTCACAAAGCACGTTAACCCAATTTACTTAAAATTTCAACAGACTGATGAAAACCAAAGCAATGATCTATATTTTAGATGATTTAGACCGTGTTTCCAGTTAAATCAATAAATTAGCAGATCCAAATTATCCAGTCACCAAGTTACCACAGCAGATAACCAGGTCACATAATGAAAAAAGTAAAAAAAATTTAAGCTTATCTTGGAATATAATGAAGGTCTAGTTTCCTTTTAACCAGAAAAGCCCAGCTACTCTTTAGCTAATATTTTTTTGACACAGTTAACATGTCACTGGAAGACCCTGTCATTACTGGGCATAGGAGCCTGTGGAATATTAAGTGTATATTTTGGTCTTTGGCCAGTGAAATGATCCAAGCAGACAAGAGCTATACCTGAGCTCAGTTCAACAAGTGCAGTTATACAAATGCTTGTGACACATCCTTAAATCTCTCTGCTTTTACATGTTAGCAGTTTTACATTGTTTTTGCCATCTCTATGCAGTTACAGAGTATTTTGAAGATTTAACATGTAGACAGATGATGGTTGAATCATCTCCAACAGCAGTTTTCACATAGCACTGGCTTCTTCACTGAGAAGAACATATCAGTGGCAGTGTTTTCCTTTTTTAGCAACTGTAAGAGACACAGTTCACCCTCCTCCTCTCTGGCCACGGCTTAATGACACAATAAATCCAACGTCAGGGCCCTCGGCATTGGACCAGCTATACCATAACCTGCTACCCAAGGTGTAGATCCAGCTTTCACTCACACTGTCAGTTAAAATTTCTTTAAAATTTTGCTGATTTCTTACTGACACACTTAATGTGATTACAACTACTGCTCTCTCTGTGCCATTGTCACTTTATGTCAGATTAGATACCAGCTACCAGCTGTTACAAAACTCATATGAACTCCATACCAGAGATACTTAATTCAATGGCAATGTGGTCGTGTGCCCACACTGAACTGGAACCAAACCCATATGCTTGGAGATCCATCACTGCACACATCCAGTAATAAAAATGATGGAAAGAGTCTCATACACGCACTGCTCACACTACAATTAAGACATCCTTTCGCTGAGAAAAAGTTAAAAAACATGAATGGTTCAAGCAGCTGTTTATTTCTTAGGATCTCTCTCTTTAAAGTCATTTTGGGATTTTACCAAATTAGGTGCTCCTACATAAGGGTGCAAGGCACGGTGTGTAAGGGTCATGGTTGCAAAAACAGCTGTGGCTCCTGGCTCAAACTGCAAATGCAGGACCTCCATCAGTATCAATTTTGTTTTACAGAAATAATCAAAATTTCTTCAGCACAGTATGTCCTTACATTCCTTCTTTTCTTGTCAATCACTGTCATGCTCTCAGCATTTTTAAAGCACTCCAAATTCTTACTGTGGAGGAACAGAAGAAGTAATAAGAGCTCACAGTTCAACTTGTTAGCTTTCGGCCTAAAAAAACCTAGGCCATTTGGCATTTTGTAAGAGGACATTCCACTCATAGCTAAACAGTTTTCTTGTACCAGTTGTCAAGGGGATTTTAAAAAGCTTCCCATGTTCTCCTCCATGTGTGAATGAATATTGAGGCTTGAGAAGACATGGTGTGCTGTTGGTTTTGGTTGTAGTATTTCAGGGAGAGGTGAGGAGAGAGAAGTGGCATCATCACTGTTTTAAGTTAGTTCTTGAACTCCTGGTTACTTGTGCTTAGTTAGATTTCTGAAAGATAGAACTGCTCTGGGCACTACCTCACATTTTCTGCTGCTTGAAGTTTGATCTTTCAGTATTAAAAAATGGCATTTTTTAACCACTCAAGTTTTGCACTGTTGATTTCTCTCAGGAGAGTGACATGTCTGCCCCACACATGATTGTTGTACCAATATGTCCTTGTTTCCTTTGCCATAGAAGCTGCAGCACGTGTTGATTGAGTAGAAAAACAGACCCTGTAATAACTGTGAAGACTTCTAATCCTTACAGTCTCAGCTTGTTTTAATGTTTGCCTTAGCTTAACTCAATAGAATGACTGGCACTGCAATAGCATGTACAAGGTTG
>NW_008238359.1:5687080-5700713 GCF_000691975.1 Corvus brachyrhynchos
TGCAAGGCAGAAACAAGACACATGCAGGAAAGAATAAAGCTTGTTTTGATGATAGGAAACTGCTTTTTGAAAGAGCAGACCCTCCTCTGAGCATGCGTTCTCTTCAAACATATCACAACTTCCCTGTTTCTAAAGTCCATCCTGTCAATTCCTTCCTTGTTGATTTTGGCAGAAAGTTCAGACAAATCAATTAACTGGTGACAAATCTCTGCTCTAAGAAAGTAAGATCCCACTGAGAAAGCCAAGTATAGCCATTAAAATGTTCCACAAGAAAATGTATCATGTTGCATCTGTATTTAACTTGTCAAAGACTTTGCAAAATTCTGTGCCTTGATGAAGCAACTGTCAGTTGTCAATATCTAAAGGCATTGCATTTCAAATCTGGAAAACTGTTGGCTCTTTTACTCCACCGATGTAATTTGGCTTGTTCCACCTTCTTTCCTCCTTCTTTATAGGATAATAGCTAAAATGAGCTGCTTCTAGGAAGGCACGACGGCTGTAAACTGGCATATACATTATGCATGAGTTCACACCGGGTCCAGCCATGGGCAGGACCAATAAGTGACTTATGACACTGTCCCAGAGATGAACAGGAATGTCTCTCTGGCAGAAAGGAATTAACAACAACATAGCCCTGCAATCTCCAGCTATTTGGCAGCACACCCAGCAGTCTGCACAGCTACTAGAAACGCAGCTCTTTAGCAAAGACCTTATGTCAAAGTTAAACTAAACTTAGCCACTGAAAGTTAGGGCCATCCTAATACCGTCCCTCCCGGCTCTGTGGGGTCCCGCGTGCCCCCACAGATGCATGGGTGGGTTCAGTATTACAGTCGGTAGCTAAGAGTCGAGCAGGGCATTTGCGTGCGTTCCAGCAGGAGCATTTATTGCTGCTACACTGTCGAAAGTAGCAGAAGCAAATACGAAATATGATCCCGAGGTTCACAGTTTTGTCCGGGGGCGGGGAAAAGGCAGGACTACGGAACGGGGACCAATGGGGAACTCTGGGGGAGTGACGATGGGTAGAGGCTGCCAGCCAACCGGGGAATCCAAACTGGAACAGATTAACAAAACAGAACAAGCATCCCGGGAGAAGCCCTTTCTGGTCACCCCAACATAACGTGGTTCCCGTGGTGCTAAGGACCCGTCTTACTGAGAACTCTCTGTCCCTTGTAATGTATGTTCACCGGCCACCACACCATCCAACCTGCTCTACCTAAGCCTCTGCTGTATTCTGTAGAGAAAGGATCAAATACCCAAGGAAATACCTCACGTAAGATTTTGTGTTATGTTTTCAGGCACCTACTCCATTTCATCCTTTGAAGGGACAGATGTCATATTGCTGAGATTTCACTGGCATTAGGGCTTCTCTCCAAAAGGCAGTGAAATATAACCTGGTGGAGCATTTCAGTATGTACTTTCCATCTGAATCCAGAACTTTGTGGACTGCTGGACTCATTACTCTACGGGAGGACAGTTAGGTACATACAGAAAATTCAAGTAATTAATCCCCCAAATCAAGAATTCATTCATTCAAACCTAACTACATACAGATGATTTTTCAGTAAGTTATTATAATCAAATCAGCACTGATGTGGATCAAACCTTTTCCCTAGGAAAGAGCAGTAATTCATCCAAAACTGGTAAAACTGGGACCAGTTCAAGGGAAAACAGTTGTCCAGTATCATCAATCCAAATCCCAGGGGACAGGTCGCAAACAACAAAGAACTTGTACAGGGAAGGCTCGAGGGTTAGAGATGACTCAATATTTCACTGCATCATTGCAAACAGGAAGAGGCTATTTTGTAAGTCATGGGTCATTTCCATAACTTGAAAGCCCATCTGTATACAAACAGGTCATTACAGCAAGGAATCACACACAGGATTTTCCATGTTATTAACCTCAAGCAGAGCACAAGTGCTGGGCACGCTTAAATCCTGCAGAAAGCTTTGTATAGTCTGGTGTAGACTGGAAACTTCCAGAAGAACCACAGTGTATGCTGGTGTCATGAATACACCCTTGTGTCTGCAATAACCTTCTCTTATCCTCCTGACCCTTTTCCTCTAATCCTTTAATCATTGTTGTGGCATTTCTCTGTGTTTAAATACATCAAACACACTTCTTGCACCATGGACACAGTTTTGGAAACAGGTTCAAAAGGCTTGATACCTGCAGATGAGGAGGAGGTGAATCCTCTGCATGTTTGGTATTGCCTGTCTTTTGTGGAAGAGAAAGCCAGATGTCATCTGCTGTTTGCAGCCTTTGTGAAGATGCCTCTTCAATTTTTTGCTTGAGTTGGTCCCTAGGTTGCTCTATTTCTGTAAACAGAGAGGAATTTTACCTACTCTAGTAAATACTAAGGCTGGATCTGTGCTGTTCTTCTGCAATAGTTCAATACTGCTGGTACCCAGGTGTTTGGGTTTTTTAATTAAAGAACTTTAGATAGGAATTCCATTTTGAAAATAATTTCTGAGTGGCAAATAAACTGAAATAAAGGACAGAAATGTTTGAATTTTTGGTCAAATCTTTCAAAACTACTTAAAGGTATATAGGAAAATTCTGAACACAACATCTAATTCAGAATATAAATCACGATATATTAGAACATGAAACATTTTCCATCATCATTTACTACTACTTTTTTGAATAGCTTCTCAACAGGTCTCCAGTCAACAACAGCCTGAACTACTTATTCACTCACACATGGTCCCATGTGGAATTCCACTGATTTCAGAAAAGTTAATGGCTGTCTACTAATTACGTGACTTTAACTGTCACACTTTATTCCCTTATATGTGAAATCAGATCCATAAAATCTATTAAGTGTTGCAGACCTTCAAAGATGAGGCAGAGTATTACCCAATGTTAGCAGCAGCAGCCTGCAGGCACAGCAGCTGAGCTGTATCTCAGCTAGATGTGGAGGTCAGATATCTAACTTTGAGCTAGTCTAACCTCTGCTTCCTCTGTGGTCAACGGAAAGGAACAGACATCTCAAGAGACAAATTAGTCTCCCTGCAATACAGGCACAAGAATTGAGCCCATTCCTACATAAGCTACTCACATAATTAACTATCTAGTCATTAACTGTAGCACATAGTGGGACTCCACGTGAGAATAATTATGCACACACAAATGCTCTTTGGGCTCAGGCTCCTGATAGCTTGTGTTCTCTAAACTTTCTTGAATTAGGGTAAGAGGTGCTGAAATCAACCTTGGGATGTGTGCAGTCCTCTCCACAGACTGCAAGGAAAGCCCAGGCACAGACTGGGCATCTGTTAGGTGTCTGAAGTTCAGGGAAACTACTTTGTTCACTACTAGTGTCTTACGTTTCAATCACTAATAAATGCTAGAGCATTGACAACTTATGCAGTTATTTATTTCAAATACTTTGTTCCTAGGCAGAAGTAGTTCCCAATCAAGACCAACATTATTTCAAACCCATCTTTCTAAATTTGACTATATTTGGTTAGTCTCACCTGGAAGAATAATGCCAGAGGAAAAAAAAAACCAAAAACAAAACAGTGAGGAAAAGCTGAAACTAAAATCTTTGCTAGACACTTTTTTCTTGTAATTACTAACTAAAGATGAAGTATTAGGAAATAAAGGAAGCACTACAGCCGTCACGCTCAATATTCACACTGTACTGTGTTTAAACATTAAAGCAATACATAAACGGTCTTAGAGCCACCCTCTGCTGGTGGACACCCACCGCTACAGTGGGCCAGCACGAACAGCAGCCTCTCCAGTTTCAGAGCCAGCAGAGATCAACGCCCCCGACGAGCATTTTGCAGCACCCCGTAGTGTTCGGGTACCCTGAAGACCTGAGCAGTGTCTCAGGGGAGCTGAGGGGAGCTGGGAGGGGGAGGGACCGAGGGAGGCCTCTCTGTGCCCGTTCGCGTTACAGGGTGCCTCGGGTTCTGCAGCGGGGAGCTCTGCCGTTCCCTCCCTCCCTTTACAGCTACATCCAGACCGGGTTTCACCTTACAGCCATGTCCCTAGGAGTCTGCCATGGAAGAAGACATGAGCAGGATTTATGACTGCTAACACACACCGTGCTCTCTTTGCTAGTCTGCAAGCAAAACAGGTGGGCTAGGAAACCACAAACCCTGCCCAAACAAGCCCTGTACTGACTTGCACAACCACCTGCATGCATTCATTTTATTTAAAATAAAATAAAAATCTAATGTTTCTGTTTTGAAAATTAGCACTTCTTTTATGTCCTTTACTGTTTTCTAAAGAAATAACACAAAGCCACGTATCTTGGACTCAGAAGTGTGAACACATCTGCTGATGTCAAAATCAGGCCATATGAAAATGGGTGAATAGTTAAAACTGTATCAAGAAGTTGCATTTATCTATGGATGGCTTCCAATATAATCCTTATTAAAGAAGGAGCAGTAGTTGACTATGATTATGAAACATAGAATTAGAGGAACCCTACAGAAGTACTGCTAAGTCTTTGATTCTCCTTGTTAAAATGTGTCAGCAAGCTTTCCAAGGGATAATAGCTTTCAGACAGAACACCGTAGACATAACGAGTACAAAGGGCTGGGTTTGCTCAGCCTGCTGATGGCTTTTTGCACTATTGTATTTCAGCTGTGACAGGTTGGTTCCCAGCAATACAGTGGGTCTGCATCTTCCCTGGGCATCTGCAAAACACCACTTTGTACTGGAGGTATTTGAGGCAATTGTCTACAGAGATCTGTTTTTATTCAGGTGTAATCAGTTTACGAAATAGAAGGTACTACTTTAAAATTTTAAAATGAAAAGGTTAAAAATATGAAACTCAGCACATGAAGAGCACTTTTGGCCTACTTTTGAAGTGTTATTACATCTCTTTCCCCACCCAGATTCAAGAAGGAGGGCTCTTTCCTCCAAGCGTACTTTTTTCTTTATAATGATGGGATGCTATAGACGGAATTCTGCAGCCACCAAAATCCCCATCTCCCCACAGCTAACAAATTATTACTATAGGGAATTATCCTAGGGTTTCTCACACACTAAACACTGAGTGCAATGTACTATGTATGGGTGACAAGGAAAAAGTAGAAAAGAAAAAAAAAAAAAGGGAGTTGGGAAAACCTGTGTGTTAGCACACACCTACGTATTAGCTAGAAACAAAATGGTGGTGAAAACCAAATGCCATCTGTGGATGGTGGATGTGAGCAAAATAATGCCTTGCTTTTCTTGCTATGTCACTGACTGCTGAGCAGTAAATTCAGGAAAGACTGGGATAGCTATCCCCTTACATCCACAGAGGTGAACATTACCTGGAGGTTGCACACATAAAGCACTGCCAGAGCACAGGGAGCATTCAGGGTGCATGTTTCCTTTGGGAGAAATAAGATGATAAATTGACAGTACCCAAAAGGCAGAGCCACTCATACCAGAGAGAATGACTGAGGCAGGCATATTCCAAACCTAGGATCTTGGCTGATGTGATTTGTACCTAAACTTACCTTCAGGTAGCAGAAAACTGACTATAGCAAAAGGCTGGGATATCTGAGGTACCATCAAACCCATGCGAATGAGGCTGCAATGCCACTCAGAATGAACAGTGGCAATGCCACCCATCCCGGAGAGCCACATCACTCAGGTGTTGACAGAAACTTGTGAGAGACCCCTCACATCCTTGCTTTCATGGCCAAGCCTGTCACATGCCTCAGTACTCATGACAAGGTTAATCCACCCTCTCAAGGATGAGAGTTTAAAAGACAGATGTGAGCAGACACTTTAACAAAACAGTTCACGCCAACTGTATCTGTTGGGGACCAGACATTTGCGTTTGATTTGTTATCAAGAGGGAATAGCTTCTCCATCCCATGAGTCTGCCAACAACACAAAGCTCCTCTCCTCTTCCATGATTCTCCCAATTTACTAATCTATATTTTAAAAACTGTTAAATTATTAATTAATAATACATAAAACAATGTATACAAACGTATTTAAAATATACATTTTATATACATATATGCCTAGATTTCCAGATATGTAAACAATTTACACTAAAAAAATATGTATTAATTACTATTGTATAAATACTTATAATGAAGAATATTCATTTATTCTCATTTGACCTAGTAAAATAAACTCCATTTCATCACCCCCGTGTTTCCAGGAGGTAGCACTGGGACAGCAGTTGCTCCAGTCACAATCTGCCCTGGAGATGAGAGGAGCTTTCTGTGGGCAGGAATTTTCAAGAGGCCAAATGGACCTCAATGCTATGACTTAGTGAAGTGTGACTGCCCTTCATCCCTGGTGATGCACCGCACCCACCTGGCTGCCAACTCATGTGAGGATTGCACCTGCCTCTACTTCATGTTTGTTTCTCCAGAAAAGTTAACAGCAGCAACAATCTAATTCTTGGGGGACGCAATTACTCTCTTAGCTGGCATCCACTGAGGCAGCACATGTACGGTGAAGCCACCACATCTCTCTTAAACAGCTGCCACCTCATTGTCCTCGTCAGAGGGTAACACTCACCATCATCAGAACAGAAGAGTTCACAGCAGTGCAGCCTTCACTGGTAGCAGGAGCACTGCAAAGATGTTGATAGGGAAAACTGAGATTAGCTTTTCACCTATCATATGTGAAACATTTTAGTACCTCGTTCTCTCTTTTGCCGATCTACTCTGCCATTATTTATAAAATTACATTTGGCTATGTGTGTAGGGGTAACATGCAACTCCCTATATGTAAGAATTAGTTCCATCAAAGGAAAATATATTGGTAGTCTCGGTAACAAAACAAAAAACAACCCCAAACTTTAAAGAAAACTGTTCCACATCTTACTCCAGCGCTGTTTGCACAAGGATTTGTCTGGACTACACTGAACAATCTCTCATGCTGCTTACAGACAGCAGCAACTCTTGAGCTACTGCTGCCTGGTCAGAAGGCTACACACAGCAAAACCACAAAAAGGCTCTGTCATGAGACCTAACACAGAAAAACATGGTTAACAAAAGCACCCACCTACACAAGGGACACTGCTGGTCCTCTTCCACAAAATTAACTACATCCTTAGATGCATGATTTAATGAGCCAGACACTTCAGCAACAAGCCCAAGGACTTCGGACTTCTGACATGCACCCAGGTACCTGTTTTTTGTGCTATGGTGCAAATGCTCTCAACCAGGTCACAAACCCAACTCAGGTTTCATAAAGCCACAGAACTACAAACCTCCTCCGCTTCTACCATGACCCACAGAAAAGCATACCCAGGGCAGGGAGTGTGTGTTAACACCCTGATTAAGACACCGATAGCTCTGTATGCCGCTCCAGGTAGTTGCACTGGCATGAAAGGGAATGGTGTACTACAGCATGGGAAGGCAAGGGCAGAAGGTAACACCAAACTCCTTAAACTGGCAATGCCACTGCTGCCTCTGCTTCGTGCAACTGCGTTTTTTGAAAGCTCAAAGCAGGAAGCTCTCAATACACCACCTAGGAATGCATGCCCAAAGAGACCCTACTAGAAACAAAGTAACTGATATGCATGACACCAGAACACGAGGGTAAGATACCCTGAGCAAGGTTGCTTAAGTCATCAGCAACCATCTCTATGCTGGTTTTGAAAAACCTTTCCTGTATTGTGGCATGTCAGCCCTATTAAGACATGAAGAACACAGCCTTCTCACCTCGTGAGCCCTAGGTGTTGTGCATGCAGAACAAGGTTCAGAAATGATTCTGGGTCATGCAACGCAGCAGGTAAAGTGACCAACGCTAGCGTGACCATCTTTAAATCTCTGCAAGAGCAGTGTAACATTATCTTTTTCATAAAGTTGTGCATCAGGAAACCAAGTGCTGCAAGAGTAGCCACTGAATTCATGAGGAAGCAGATTTGTGTAAACCTGACCTATGGGACTGCAGCCAAGACATGAAGGTTAGCTCCTCACTAGCAGTCCACTAAATTACATCCTTAGGACACTGCAAGTAAATAACTTGACAAAATGGAGCAAGTGAAATCATGTGACTGGAAACTTGGCTAGGAACCTGAGATACTTACTGTTGCTGCCAGTTTTCCAGGAAGAGGCATTTGCAAAGAAACAGCAAAAAAAGCCCCACTCAAAAAATGAGAGAGTCAACCAGTGGTAATGTACAGAAAAACTAAAAGCTTCAGTGAAGAGTCCAAGGCAAGGAAGAGAGCAAACCAAGGGAACTGTGCCACAGGCAACATGATCAAATGCTGCGGTCCTAGGAGTTGCATGCTTTTTCACAGTGCAGCAGTACTTCCCAGAAGGAAATGGTTTGTGTGCACTGAGGAATGCTCTGACTGCAATACTGTTGTTTAGGTACTCACACTGCCCAAGCTTGTATTTTAAGCTGAATCATATAGGAAGCAACGTGCAATTTTGCACCACTACACTCAAACAGCTGAAGAACCCAAAGACACCTGCACACATGACCAGGGATTCCAGTGTATCAGTTTAGGTGCAGGACTGCCTTTGAAAATTAGTAATGGTGCATCACTTCACATAAAAATATAGTTGCTAAAATTAAATTGTAACCTCTAGTTATGGCTTTCACTCTCGCTACATCCAACACTTTTCCCCTACAACCTCACAAAAAAAAAGGGTGAAGGAATGGTGTTGGAAGCTTGCCATAACCACAGGCTCATATTGCCTTTGTCAAAGGAGGTAATTTCCCAAAACGTATTCCTTCAACAAAGATACTTAGTGAGCTTTTAATTTCAGTAGAATTTATGTGACTCTTAAAAATCCTCTGCTCTTCCCCCTCCCACCTTTTAAATTTTTTTTATGTTGAAAGAAGTAAAAGCTAGTACCATGCTTGAATATTTGTCAGCTCATGGGCTGCTCTCCTGGCACAGATAAGCACATCAGCTGAGCAGTATCTATTACCAACTCAGGTTTACCACATCACAACAAAAATAGCCCTTCCCAGGATTAGTGGCAACTGAGTCAGGTACACACCAAGCATAACCTCAGTGTGATACCTCCACTGCTTTATGCAATACAGGGTTTGATCGAGCTTTGTGCTGAAGAGGGCAGTGCACACTCAAAAGTACATGTAAATATGCACTCCAAGTGTTTCTTGTTCTACATGGAAGTGCTTGGGGCACCCATCGTGTATATTAAAGCCAGAACAGTGGCAGCCAGAAGATTTATGCTCAGCCCTGGAGCCCACCTGAGCCATGTTTGTGTGCCATTATCCAGCAATCCACGGGTGGGAATGCTTATCTTCAGTGCAGAGCTGCAGTCAGCCAGCTGGCTCTGCAGCAGTTAGGTGGACTGAGAAAAGCTGTTGTTCCAGGAACTAAGAGTATTTGACAAAAACTGAAGCTGTTTGGGTGGTTCTGAGCTGGGCAGTGGCATACATCCTTTTAAAAGAAATGTGGTCTGCCTACAGCCTTATGGTCTTCAGTGGTCATGTCAGGGCCTCCCACCTTAAGAGATACATCCATGTGTAGCTAACAGCTGCAGAACTTTTGATTCTCCTTGTGTTTAGAAAGTTCTCCCCACTGCTAGTGCACCTTCCCAAAAGGCAGCTTCCCACAACTGGAGTCTCTGAGTCTCCTGTACTTGAGCTACTTGCAGTTTTTCAGTGTCCTGACTAGCACTTTTAAGTTCTGCATAGTGATTATCTTCCCCAGTATCTAAAATAAAATCAATTTCCTGTTTCAGTATTAGATGAGCTCTCTTTTCAACTCAAAAGGGTTTGAAGTTGTGGAAGCAACAACCTTTTTCTCTCTACTGAGTTCTTTCAGATACCAGATATTAGGAACACAGGGACTTGCAGCAGCCTGCACACCCTTTCCCTTTGTGTAACTGCTATTGAACTGCTGCCATCTCTCAGTTGAAGAACATGTCCGTGCTAAGTTGACTCTTGACTGCTCTTACAGCACTCTTCTTTTTGCTGAAAGACAAAAAAAAAAAGGGTAACACTTTATAATTAGTCATTAGAATTATTTCCAGTCGCTTTACGCTCTTTTGGCTATGCACAAATACTAGGCTCTTCCAAATATTGGTTTAACAGCTGCCTCCCCACAATTTCATTGAGAACACTTTAAAAAGGCACAGAAGCCTTCCACTCCCTCCTGTTTTTCCAGGCTCCCCTATCAAAGAACAAAGTAGAGTACACAACGTATTTTTAGCGTTATCATTAAGATACTTGGAAACAGTAACATGATATACAAGTACTTACCTGTTCCACCCAGCTGAACTCATCCTCTCACCTTTCCTCTTGCAGGTCCGGAAACTTTTTGGCAAACAGCTCAATGGGAAACAACTAAAATCAACCAACCTTCATCACAGCTTCTTCATCCACTATCATCTGAGCAGTAACTTTAATGTGAAAGAATTTACACCCCTTCCCCCATAGGCTTTGAAATAAGCAGTTGGTCAGTGACACTTCCACTCCTTCCTCCAAGGGGACTGCAGACAACTAAGTTTTAGAGCTGGGGTAATTAAGAAAACACGATATTAAAACAGAATTTATGTGCCAAGACTAGCATAGATGGTATCACCCTTAGAAACCATATTCTACTTTCTGTTTGAAAGCACATGCAAATCTTTTCATCCAGTTAATTTTCCTACCAGGGCTGACATTAGGCCTGGTAGGAAATTTCCAAGAACTGAAACAACCCCAACAGTTCTCTGTGCTGCACTGACACAGACATTGACAGTGACAGCAGACCTATATCACCATACATCTTAAAATTTATGACATGATATATCTGTACACTTCATCTCAAAATCTGTGTTTCTCATGCAGCCTGGCTTTCTATACTACCCAGTGAGTACTCAATTTAGAGCATCCAAATGCTTGAAGTTTCTTTAAGAGGAAACTTGTCAGGACGAGCGCTGAGACACAAAGACAGGTTTCTATGTATGAACTTAAGATTTCTTAGACTGAGCATTTTCTTCTTTAGGCAAAGTCATCACACATTCCTACTTATCTTCCTCATCCCTCCTTTGGGATCTTTCAACTGATTCTTCAGGTCAGCAAAAAGGGTGGTTGCTTACCAGAGTTCAGTGACCAGAATCACTTCAGTAGCAACGAGAAGCCATAGGTTTTGCAGTGTAGGATGTCAGCATAGTAAAGTACACACAAACCCATCAGCATCACAGGCTGAGGACCAGACACACACTGGAGTAAGTTTTCATTAACAGCATTAAAGCAGAGCACACCAATCTTTAAGAAATGCCAAAGCGGGTTTTCAATGCTACTGTCAGCTTGTACCTCTTCATATGAACTGCAGACACGCCACTTATTTCTTCAATAGGACTGGAAGCTTCTTACAGACATTGCAACTAAGGCCTGTTGGGTCAGGATAGATCTGGACAGTAGCACTTTCAGGTGAACAGATTATCCAAGTCTGAGACACTTAACACAGATTTCATCATTAACATCTCTGACACGTTGTGATCAACCCGCCGATCCACACACTGGCAAGTATAAAATCCCCCAAAACTGACCAAAGTGAACAACACACACAAAGAAAACTCTTTTACTTCTCTCTTGCATCAGGTGTTCATTTGAGTAGTTTCTGAAGTTGTTTCCTTTTTCCTACCTCAGCTGAGACATCAGTGGCATCTACATCTACAGATAAAGAAGATATAAATAATGAAATACAATTATCTGTAAAGCGGGACGCACAGCATCCCCCCCAGAGCGGCAGCACTGACTGCAGGGGAATGGGGAGGGAGTGAAGGGAACACTGCATGTAAAACCAATTGTTTCTAAACCAGTTTAAGGAAACATACTGCCATTAGGCCAGCAGACCATCTTGGATGAAGATTTCACATGCACTTTTTCTGACAGTTATAGAAAAGATAACCAAGCTTGACCCAACTATTCCACTGCAACACTTATCAGCCTTATCAGGTATCAGCTGCAGAGATAAAAAGCATAGGCCTAAAGTCTACAGTGAACAACTGTTGTGACAAGTCATCATTCCAGTGCCCTTTATTTCACCCCCAGTTCACCTAATCTAAAGGTATCTGCGTAGAAAAGAAACAGAATTAGAAAAGAAATAAGAGGGGCTGTACTTATAATTCAGAATTCTCCATATATATGGAACTATTGATGCTATGAATTTTATTAACAGAGCCTTACACCCTCACCATTCATTTTCTTCAGAGAGGAATATGATAAAACAGGAGAACCTGGCTCTGAGGAGAAGCACCCTCAGGACACTGGACTATTTGCAGGACTGCATGCAACCAGTTCAGCTCCTTTAACTAAAGGGAGCTGCATCTAAAGTGATAAAGGAACAGCACACATTGCTGTAGTACCAGCAAGTCTTGAAAGGCTGCAATGTTCAGGGGAAGTAACTGCACCAGAGAATATCTCACATCATCCTTTCTCCAACACTTTTGTATCCTGGGGCAAACACGCCATCTCAGTTATTGTGTAGCAATAGTTATTCTGCAGCAATACCCTGAGCAAATGCCTTGTACTTACCTCCAGGAGGAGCCAAAGTATCAAATAAACCCTTGTATCTCCGTTTTACCTGAGCAGTACCACCAGTGGTAGTAGCCAAGACTTCAAGCAAGCCTGCAAAACTCTTCACGACTCTCTTCAATTAAGTGTCTTCCTGGCATAATAAAGTGCTTTATTTCACAGGAATCAGCTGTAACTAGAAACGGTATTATTTCACAAGCCACGCAATACTCTGACCATCTTCCCTTTGGGTTTTGAGCACAGGCCTTCCACACATGGTTTCAGAGAACTCCAGTCGCCTTAAGCCTCACAGAGCTTAGATTACTCTCATCTGGTGAACATGTATTTCCCATTCCCCAACACAAAACACTAGAACAAGCAGGGATAACATTCAGTACAAGAAAGCCTAAAACCATTGCTCAAAATTGCATCCTACTTCCTCCATGCCAGCTAGAGGGCTGAAACTAAGACAGCACCTAGTCAGGTGGCTAAGCCATGCCAACCTGAGACAGCAAGCACAAGTAAAATACGGGGGCAGCAAGTTGGCTTGGCTGCTCCCATACCACGCTGAGATGTCTTATACCATCTCGTCTGCCTTCTCAACTTTTTCAAACTTGTTTTATGTGTCTATGGACATAGAATTATACATTTGAGCTAGAAGTAACCTCAAAGATCATCTGGTTCTAACCCTCCCCTGCCATGGGCAGGGACACCTTCCAGTAAACCAAGTTGCCCCGTGCCCCATTCAGCCCGGCCTTGAACACTTCCAGGGATAGGGTGTCCACAGCTTCTCTGGGCAATCCTCACAGTAAAGAATTTCTGCCTTGTATCTAATCGAAACCTACCCTCTTCCAGACATACTAAGGCCTTTAGAAGGAAGCAAAGCTCCTCCTGCTGGTCACACCAAGAAGCATGTCTCTGACACCCAGACACCATTAGTGCAATTATCAGACCTCAGACAGAGCCACCCACAGCCCTTAAAAAAACCACTTAAACCAGCGAAGCGCAGGCTGTCACCTGGCGTACGACAAGGGCATGTCCCAGTCTGCTCCCTGCTGACAGCCACCCCACCAAGGCCAGCCCTGCTCTTTAACCCGCAGTCCGTACTTCGTCCAAGGCCCAGACACCGGAGCTGGTACAGCCCCGCCGGGCCCCTCTCCCCGGAGAAGGAGAGCAGGGGGCCACAGCCCCGAGAGCCACCGGACCCGCCCCGGCCCCTGCGCCACAAAGCCGCCC
>NW_008238359.1:5701732-5701995 GCF_000691975.1 Corvus brachyrhynchos
CCCCCCCCGGCGCCCCGCCCCCCGCCCCTGCCGCTTCTTCCCATCGCCGCTGACCGGCTCCTGGCTCCCGCCTCGTTTTATGGTCGTGGAGAGGGAGGAAAAATCCCAAACCAGGTGAGTTCTGCGCGCATCTTCTCTTTCTGTGTGCTTTTCCTTGTCCTGTTACCCCCTCCCTCCCAGGCCCCCATCTCCCGATGCCCTTCCCCGGACTGTGTGTTCCTCACCGAGGAGCAGCGCTGCCGAGAGGGACTGCTGTCGTTCCC